>NC_047125.1:20955367-21273492 GCF_902500255.1 Thalassophryne amazonica | reverse complement strand
CAACAAACAGCGAGAGTTCTCTGCTCCATTCTGGGCTTTTTCCACCCACGTTGTACTTTCTCTTTCCCGTAGTCGCATCGAAAAGGTTTGAATCAGAGACTTCATCTTCATGTACCCGGGACAAGGCATCCGATTTCTGGTTTTTGGTCCGGGACGGTAGGTGATTCGGAAGTCAAAACGGCCGAAGAACAGTGACCAGCGGGCTTGCCTGGGGTTCAGCGCGCTTGGCGGTCCTGATATACTCCAGGTTCCGGTGGTCAGTGAAAACCGTGAATGGCACGGACGTTCCCTCCAACAGATGTCTCCACTCTTCAAGAGCCTCTTTCACCGCCGTCAAATTCCGTTCGGCCGGGTCAACCTGCGGGAAAAATAGGCACACGGGTGAAGGACCTTATCGGTCTTCCCGCTCTGGGAAAGCACAGCTCCTATCCCTGAGTCCGAGGCGTCCACTTCAACCACTAACTGGCGGCTAGGATCGGGCTGCACCAGAACGGGTGCAGACGAAGCGCCGTTTCAACTCCTTGAACGCGGCATCGCAACGATCCGACCAGTGAAGGGGACTTTTGGTGAGGTCAGGGCGGTCATGGGGCTAACTACCTGACTGTAGCACTTTATGAACCTCCTGTAAAAATTAGCAAAGCCGAGGAACTGTTGCAGCTTCCTACGCTTGTGGGTTGGGGCCAGTCTCTCACCGCCGCGACCTTGGCCGGATCAGGAGCGACGGAGTTAGAGGAGATGATGAACCCCAGGAAGGACAAAGAAGTGCGTGAAACTCACAGTTCTCGCCCTTCACAAACAGTCGGTTCTCCAACAACCGCTGCAGGACCTGACGTACATGCCGGACATGGGTCTCAGGGTCCGGAGAAAGATGAGTATATCATCCAGATATCGAAGACGAATCGGTAGGAACCCGCAAGACATCATTAACCAATGCTTGGAACGTCGCGGGGGCGTTTGTAAGACCGAACGGCATGACCAGGTACTCAATGACCTAACGGGGTGTTAAATGCCGTCTTCCACTCGTCTCCCTTCCGGATCCGAACCAGGTGATACGCATTTCTAAGATCGAGCTTGGTGAACATTTGGGCTCCATGCAGGGGTGTGAACACTGAATCCAACAAGGGCAATGGGTATCGGTTACGAACCGTGATTTCGTTCAGCCCCTGTAATCAATGCATGGACGTAGTCCGCCATCCTTTTTTCCCACAAAAAAAAACCTGCACCCATCGGGGAAGTGGAATTCCGGATCAACCCGGCGGCTAAAGAGTCCCGGATGTAGGTCTCCATTGATTCGCGCTCAGGTCGTGAGAGGTTGTACAGCCTGCTGGACGGGAACTCAACGCCTGGAACCAAATCAATGGCACAATCGTACGGACGGTGGGGGGGAAGGGTGAGCGCCAGATCCTTACTGAACACATCCACAAGGTCATGGTACTCCACCCACCGTCCCTAGATTGGGCGGGACTCTGACCTCCTCCTTAGCCTGGGACCGGGAGGAACCGAGGAACCTAAACATACCCGATGGCAGGTCTCGCTCCACTGAACCACTACCCCGGACGGCCAATCGATCCGGGGATTGTGTTTCAACATCTAGGGGAACCCTAAAATCACACGGGAGGTAGCAGGAGTCACAAAAAACTCGATCTCCTCCCGGTGATTTCCTGACACCACCAGAGTTACTGGTGGTGTCTTATGTGTGATTGGAGGGAGTAGGGAGCCATCTAGTGCCCGCACCAGCACAGGCGAGGTAAGCGCCACCAGAGGGAACCCTATCTCCCTGGCCCATCTGCTGTCTAACAGATTCCCTTCAGAGCCCGTGTCCACCAGTGCTGGGGCCTTCAGGGTTAAATCCTCATAAAGGATTGTAACTGGGAGTCGAGTGGCAATGTGGGTGTGTCCCACGTGAATGTCTCGGCCCACCCCTAGCCCAGTCTCTAGGGGCGGGCGTTGGTGTTTAACCGCTCGGGGCAGTCTCTTAGCTGATGCTCTATCGAGCCACAAACAAAACACGCTCCGCGGGCCAGCCTCCTCTGTCTATCTGGCGCCCTAAATGTGGCCCTGCTCGTGTCCATAGCTTCGTCAGCAGGGGGAGCTGTGACCAAACGGAGCGTAGGGGCCGTGGAGCGTGGGAGGGCGGGACGCGGTCGGAACCGGAAGGGAGAGGGACGGCGCGTGCCCGGCCACGCCCTTCGTCTCATTCCCGACGGCGTTCTCCTAACCGATTGTCTAATAACGATCAATAAGCCCATCTAAATCCCGCGGTTCGTCCTTAGCCACCAGGTGCTCCTTTAGGACCAATGACAGTCCGTTTACAAAGGCGGCGCAGAGGGCAGTGCTATTCCAGCCGGACCTCGCAGCCGCGATGCGGAAGTCGACTGCATAGGCAGCTGCGCTCCGGCGCCCCTGTCTCATTGACAGCAGCACGGCTGAAGCGGTCTCTCCTCTATTTGGGTGATCGAACACTGTTCTGAACTCCCTCACAAACCCATCATATGTCTGAAGGAGCCGTGAATTCTGCTCCCAGAGCACTGTAGCCCAAGCGCGTGCCTCACCGCGAAGCAGGTTTTTACATAAGCTATCTTGCTGGCATCAGTCGCGTACATGACAGGACGTTGTGCGAAGACGAGCGAACACTGCATAAGGAAGTCCGCGCACGTCTCCACACAACCTCCGTACGGCTCTGGAGGGCTTATGTATGCTTCCGGGGAAGGTGGAGGGGTCGTTGAACGACCTGTGGAACGTCACTTATACGCACAGGGTCGACAGGAGGGAGAGCCGCAGCAGCGCCCTGAGGGCGCGCTTCCACCTGCGCGGCGAGAGCCTCCACCCTGCGGTTAAGGAGGACGTTCTGCTCGGTCATTAAATCCAACCGAGCCGTGAAAGCGGTGAGGATCCGCTGCAACTCACCGATCATTCCTCCTGCGGACGCCTGTGCGCCCTGTTCTTCCATTGGCCGTTCAACAGCCGGTTGACGCCCCTCGGGATCCATGACGTTGGCCGAGATATCCTGTTGGGAAAGTGTAGGTACACGGACCCACAACAGGGGGCGCAAATGAACGGACAATGGAGTAGGTCAAATAACAACACTTTACTGTTGTGAATGTGCACAACAAATACAACAGATTGCAACAATAGACAATAGTCAATTCACAAGGTGTCGTGTGGGCAGGCTCGAAGATAGGAGACGCCTGTCCAAAGCAGAACCGGAACCACACGATTTCCTCCGCCACCAGACCCCGGGAATACTGGAGCCGCCAAGTCCCGAACTCCCAGGTGGCCACTGCCTCCGCGTGTCGGATCTGGTACTGCTGGCGTGGAACAAAAAAAGCAAGTAAATGAGGATGCGTTTGCACCCAGGAATCAGCACGGCAGGAAAGCTACCTCCACCTCTCATTGGAAAAGCAGTTCAAAAGATAATACACAAAAGTCTCAAAGGATATTTGTCAAGCAGACAGCTGAGGTACGTTACCTTCCAGGTAGAACGATATCTCGGCAAAGAGGTGGAGATGACGTCTTGCTGATATACCGATGCTGATCCGATGAGTGGTGACAGCTGTCATAGGTGATGAGTGTCAGCTGTCACCCCGTGCTCCTGTGAGGCGGCAGCGCCCTCTGGCCTGGAGCCCGCACTCCAGGCAGGGTGCCCTCTGGTGGTGGTGGGCCAGCAGTACCTCCTCTTCAGCGGCCCACACAACATCCACCAATGCATGGAGCATTTCCAGGAAAGTAACCTGGAGGCTCGGTGGTGCAGAAAAATATGAAGTCAAGCTAAGGTGCTCTGCGTCACCCGTATTTCAAAATATCACATATATGAGAAAATATTACACTGGCTGTTATATGGTCGGGTTCAACTAGTGACAAAAATCTAAGCTAAATCCACGAAATCAAGCTTTTCCAATGTATTAGCCTGTGGTTGGAAACTTCCTCATTGATTGCTGCTGTGAAAATAAAATAATAAAAATTACATGCCACCCATGGGAATCGAACCTGCGGCAAAAAGCTCTGACTACCAGTCAGAAACTTTACCACTGAGCTACAATCGCTGTCCTGTAAAAGTTGCGGGAAACTGCCTCCTATCAGGAAGGAGATGGACGTATAAAAAAAATAAAACACACACTAAAACGCACACTATATACAAACACTGCATTTTAATTGAATCCCCTCTTATCAAGCGGACAACACAAATATGATCAGTCTGTTCCTCTGTAGACCCACGGTCACAGACATACAGTCATGAAATGACATGAATGATGAAGAGGTTCGCTCTTCTCATGTCCACATCTATTGGTGTGTCTTGTGGCCGCTGCGCCGTAGGACTGACACCGCATCATGTGGAATAGAGCTCACGTGGGTAATGTGACAGTCGGATCACCCGCTGTGTGTTGCAGTCTGTTTCAACCTGGGGGCAGCCTGTCCATGTCCGCGCTGTGCGCCGTGCTCGCTCGCTGCAGCCCATTGCCAAGTGATACATGTTTTTATTTATGTCTACATGATGACAGCAAGCAGACACGTACGCATCACAGTGGGCAGTTGTTAGTCCATGTCCATCCAACCACAGTACGTGTTGTCCAGCTGTGATGTCCAGCTCCACAGATCTCCACAGCTGCTTCTGTTGGCGGCCACACATTTTCTAAGTGCCAAATGAGCGGTGTTAGATGTTTGTGTGTGTCACCTGGAATTTGGCCGACACCTGCAGCGAGAGGGATCAATGGGTTCGCACGGCGCACACTTGCTGGTGTGCGCCAATAGATGTAGCAACAGGTGTAGGAGGCAGCTATGATTTACACATTTTGGACACGATTCCTGCTTTATGCGCACTTTATGCACAAATCGACCAAATTCGCACTATGTATGAAGTGACTCTTAAGAATGCACCATGTTTTTTTAATGTTCTTGTGATGACTTTTATTGGTTCGCCTTCACTCTGATTTATGGTTTTCTTCAAGGCCGTGACAGTCAGCAGCAAATTCCAGATACTTTGGAACTTTTAAAATGAATAGAAACTGTACACTAATTCCTGCATTGTTGGCATGATTTGTTTTGAACATACACACATGCACAATTTCACTCCTCACACACTCCTCCATCCTGAATCTGTGCTGAAAACTAAATCTTTTTTTTTTGCAGCGATAGAAATGTGCTGATATGATTAAATAACCGTCTCTGACTAACAAGAGCAGATTGATGGACAGTTGTGTTTCCTCTTTTGTTCTCTCAAATTGTGGCTGAGTTGTTGCCTTTGTCTGAACACGGAAGAAAATTCATCACCAGCTTTGTTTCTGTCTTATTAAACTGCTTCAGTTTCTGCACTCTGACAGATTAACGAAACTGCTATTGTGCTTCATTTACTACTTGATTACATTACAGAAAATAAAGTGGCTCGTTGCAGTTTGTGAAGTCAGGAACATCAGGGCTGGTTTTATATGTCTTGGGTGGATTCAAGTTTTTCACTGTACTTGTGTTGCAAGTTGAAAATTTCCACTTCCAACCTCAACGTCTGTCATTTCCTGATACTAAATGTAAATTTACACCTACACTGACTCCCTGGTCATTTTATAATGTTGATACATGTAGCTCGTGTTAATATTAAAGTCTTGTTTCAAGTGCTTCAAAGTAGGAGGCTTGAAATGTGCTTAGTTTGAAGTTGGTTGAAATATTGGCATTAGAGTTGACATTCTATTAAATTTGTATTCAGTTAGCTTTATGTGCAGCTAGGTGTAGATTTAGTTACATTTATATTCAGTTTGTGATATTGTTTTAGATTCAGTTAGCTTTTCAGATAGCTTTGAACTCATTTGTTTTGTGTCTAGTTAGTTTTTGACTCTTAGCTTTTTCAAATTGTTTTTTATTCATTCTATTATGTTTAGCTAGTGTTACGTTCAGTTAGCTTCATGTTCAGGTAGTTTTAAATTCAGTTACTTATGTTCAGGTCACTTTGGACTCAGTTAGCTTTATGCTAGTAGTTGTAGATTCACTTAGCTTTGGATACAATTCATTTAGATTCAGTTTGCATTATATTAAATTTGTTTTATGTAAATTCAGAAACTTTCAGTTGGCTTTATATTCTATTAGTTTTATTATTAACTAATTTTATATTCAGTTAGCATTACCAAGTTAGCAATTCAGATAGCTTTAAAGTTACTTAGCTTTGTGTTTAGCACGTTTTAGATTCCATTAGCTTTACAGGTCACTTGATAACATGTCAACTTTATAGTCTTTTTTCAATTCATGTTCAGTTTATGTTAGATTGAGGTAGCTTTGTACTTTGTTTACTGCAAAAACTGATATCTAAGAAAGGAAAGAAAAGTCTTGTTTCAAGAAAATTTGACTCAATTTTTGTCTAAATGAAAAAATAACCTTGTCAAGCATTTTTTGTTTACATAAGAAAAAATTTTATTATGGGAAAATTTGCCTCACTTTTTCTTAATAAATTTTTCCAGCTAATATCAAGCTGTATTTAACCAGTTACAAGGAAAGGCAATGGCTTTCAAATCATCCAAGCAAAGGAACCAGATTGTTTTCCTTACTTTAAGACAGAGGCTAATCTTGAAATAAGAATTCTGTCTTGTTTTTAAGGTACCTGTTGATTATTTAGTGCCGCAACATTTTGCTAGTTTTAAGAATTGTAACCAAGTACATTTTTCTTACCCCATTGGCAGATTTTTTGCTTAATACAAGACAATTTGGATTATTTGGCTTATTTTGGACAGTTTTTGCAGTGTTTGGTTTATAGTCACCTTAATGTTAATATATTCCTTAAATGTACCCCCTTGTCTCAAATCAAGAAAGCCATGGGTTCAATGTGTGTGAAGTTTGCTTGTTCACTTCTGCTCAGGCCTGTGCGGGTTTCCATCATCAAAATACGTACCATAGCTAGATTGTACCTTGGTCCTCTTAGTTTTGTTTTTATTGAACATTAATTTTTTTTTTTTTTTTTTTTTTTTTTTTTTGCTGTTGTTTTTTTTTTTAATGATTTATCATCACTTTGTCTTTTTCTGTTTTTCAGGTTCATATATGAAACTGAGCACTTCAACGGAGTGGCAGAGCTGCTGGAAATACTTGGCAGGTTTGTACTCACAAATACATCTGTCCAGCTGTTGTCATTCACAAGACACCTGGTGTAACCTAAATTAAGTCATTACAAATAAACAATAAATAAAACACAACAACTGCTGAGCTCAAACCAATGTTATTTTTCATTTTCATCACTTCATCTTTGTTATCAGTGATAGGCTGCTGTGGGTGTAATATCTAATGGAGCAGGAAATGAGATATAAGGAAGAGAGGGAAATAAGAAACTGGCTTGGAGAGAGGGAGAGAAATAAAGGACATAAATGACAAATGAAACGCAAAGTATTTGTAGTTTGTTGATTTATCTCTGAGGCCAGTAAGAGAACTATTGGGAAGATGGTGCAACAGATAAGGAAGTAAACAAGGATAGTCTTCTGGACGTTTCTGGCACTGTGTACACTAATCTGTTTATTTTCAAAAATGATATAGCATAACAAATTGCATCAAGATTCTTTGGAAGGCTACCTACAGACAGAAAAATGTAATTGTCCTTGAATCATTATGCCCACCAAGGACGTAATAAAATCTGTCAGCAAGATTACCTCAAAACTACCACGCGGATTTTGACAAAATTATTACCACAGATAGATATAAGACCATGATAGACGGCATAAAATTTTGGAGGTGATCTGGATTTGGGATCGAGATTTCAGTTTATATAAGCTTTGAAGGATTACGTAAAAAAACAAACAAAAAAACACTTCACGGATTCTCACCAAATTTCCAAAAAATCTTGGATTGCTCTTGTTGTAAGTGCCATCCAGCCCCCCCCAAGGGTAAAAAAAAAGGGGGGTAGGATTTTTCATCTCATTCGAGTTATTGGAGAATATCCGTTGATAAAACCTTTCTGAAATTTAGCCCAGACATTCCTTGGGTGACTATCTGGCCATGGTAACGATTGGATCTCCCAGAAGGGTAAAGAGTTTCAAATGACTTGTAATGTCACTTTCTCCATATTTAGTCAAAAATGCTCTTCTTTGTCCAAAGGATGTCAGGGTGTCTTGGCCCTTTTTAAAATTTTGTTTTCATTTGAAGAACTCAGTCTGTGGATAGAGATCCACGTATGGTAGATTGTCAGGATGCGACTGTAATCTGCTCTGGCTATTGTTGCTGAATGTAGAATTGAGAGGATTGTGATGTTGACTTGCAGTGCTCTGTTGTTTTGGGCTCGTGGAGACAAAAAAAAAAATCATGCAGTTTGCTTTCCTCACTTCATTTGCATTCATAATAATGCTAGAGAGCAATAGCATGAGGATGTTGATATATATGTGTGTGTGTGTGTGTGTGTGTGTGTGTGTGTGTGTGTGTGTGTGTGTGTGTGTGTGTGTGTGTGTGTGTGTGTGTGTGGTGTGTGTGTGTGTGTGTGAAAGAGAGAGAGAGCAGGTGAGTATGATGTAAGACTCCAGAGCTTTGTCACACGCCTATGGGAGATGAAATAAAACAGCAGTAAACAACTATGTGACATTTATGTGTTTCTTCCAGCCTGTGAGTGTGGATTTTTCCAAGTGAGCCTCTTGTGCACAGAGCAGTAGAGAAAGACAGAAAGAAAGAATGAGCAAATGATGATAAATGGAGAGGAAGCATGGAGCAAGCACAAACATTCTGTACTGGAGTCGATAAATATTCACTTTTCTCAAGGGCATCCTGATGGCTGCAGTCCGACTTTTCCCGTATTGGACACTAACACATCGTCTTTGGTGTTAAACATCGAGAAGAAGAAGACTGAATGAAGTGATTCAGAGAGACTTGTGTAGTTTTGCAGGTTTAAGTAACATGACGTGTCAACACTTGTATTTGGTTTTTAATTTTCATTCTTTATTGTGCTCTTGAGATTTGGAATTTGGAGGAGGCGGGCGAGAGGCAGAGGATGAATCCAAGGTGAGGCGAGAGGGATCGGAGGAGAGATGGAGGGATGACGAGTGAGTCAGAAGTGCAGGGAGGAGGAGAGAGAGGTTTGCATTCATGTTGGTGGAAACAGTGGTATTTATAACTCCTCCCACACATTGAGACGAGGGGAGAGAAGGGCGAGGGAGGATGCATTGTGGAGAGAGAGAGAGAGAGAGAGAGAGATGACAGACACAGCAGGGAGGAGATATTGAACAAATTTTCCATTGATGAGACAAAGACATTTCAAATTAAAGGTGGGCGAGCGGCTTAAGTGATAACTTCATAAATTCCACGTTTATTCGTGCATCGCTGTCCAGTTAGCTTCTCTACACAATGCTAACATGTCGGCTTATATTTTTAGTTGTGATGTGTTAACTGTACGAGATGTGCTTGCAGCATCATCAACATCGCTGTGCATCATCTATCTCATAACTGCCTCACACTTTTCAGTTTAATTCAGTGGGATTCTGCACATCCGAAATAGCGCAGCACAGCCAGAGCCGTCTTTGGAGGCTTCACTGGTATTACATGCACCTCGATGTGTCGTCTTTTGGCGTTGTAGCCAGTCAGGATTGACATCATGCGCATGGAAGACGTGTTCCAGTGCATGAAATTCTGAAAGCACTTGAATAAACTTGGCCAGAAAACGGAAGAAAATAGATTCTTTTCATGTTTGCATTCTTCATAATTTATATTAATTAGTCATTTTTATATGACCATTTTTATTCCAAATAATTTGGAGTCATACTTGATGTATGAAAATAGCCTTTTCAGTTTGCAGCTTTGGAGACGATTTTGGTGCAGACAGGGTAAAATGGTGGCTCTTTGATCTGAGCTCTTTTGATCTACATCCTTCCGATTGATCTTTCATATCACGATCAGTATCAGTGGTTAGGGATCTAGATCAAAGGTCAGCAATCTGGACCAAAGGAAAATATCAAGAGAGACTATGTAAACAGGTGACACTTGGAACTCGGTGGAGGTGTGTGCATTCTGATGACAGTCTGAACATCAAATGTACTTTTATTGCTGTGGTGCTAAATTAGCAGAAATCGTCTGCTGTTGACTCTGATCGTGTCACTCCAGCTCCGCAGAGGTCAGATGGGGAAGTGAGTAAAGCAGTATGAGCCTTGAGGTGGGTGCTGGCACAGAGGGAGACGAGGTTTCAAACGGTGTATTGATTCAGCTGGCTGCAGCAGGCTGATGCACAGTTGCACCGTGACATGAACAGGAATATGAAGAGCACAGAGAAGATAATGGAGAAGACAACAGAAGGCATCATTTGATATGGATGAAGTTGGAGACTTAGCACGGTGCCTGAAACCCAGGCATGGCCTGCACCGTTTTCACATCTTGCAGTGTTTGTCATATGATCACCTCCAGGTTCTGGTTCCTTGATGGAGTTATTTGACAAGGCAATAATAAGGAAGGAACTCCTTGTCTCATTGAAACTATTTTCTTGGTGGTGTATTGGGGGAAGCTAGAGAAGGGTTTCTTTCCAAAATGGCAGATGTCCATTATCCAATATGGCCGCTACGGACAGCATCTTGATTTTTTTTTTCTCCGTGCAATAACAAACAAACAAAAAAAATGCCTCACCTGATTGAAACCCTTTCTTGGTGGTGTACTGCCTAGAGGAAGTATTATTTTGAAAATGTGGGTTAATACACTGCATGCCAATTGTAAAATGTCAGTTTTTCACTGCACACCAGTCTTTCACTATAGAACTAATTTCCAGATGTTATCACCTGTCTTGTTAAACCAACATTAACTTAACATATGGGCGAGGGCACACGCCATGCTTTGGCTTGCACGTGTTAAAATCATGATAGAATACCAAAGCTAATGAAACATTGTGTGTGTGTGTGTGTGTGTGTTCCTCTGCATTGTTAAAAATGTTTTTTATTAGTATGACTTAATAGGTGGTCACCCCTTTGAGTCTGGTCTGCTTTGAGGTTTCTTCCTCAAATCATCAGAGGGAGTTTTTTTCTTACCACTGTCGCCTGTGTGCTTGCTCTTGGGGTTGGTAAGGTCAGACCTTACTTGTGTGAAGCACCTTGAAGCAACTTTGGCGCTATATAAATGAAATGAAAATGAGTGGTGTGAACTGTGTTGATGTCATTGCAGCACATAAGCAGCATCTCAGAGGTGCTATGATAAGTGTGTTATTGGACCCAGTCAGTCAGAGAGTAGGGCCACGGGTGAGAAAATGAAATCAACAGAATTCAGAATGGCAAATATCAGTTTTCTGGTGGTGCTACTTTGAGATGACTCAATTCCCCCGCCCCATCAAGCCCCAACTGGAGCGCCTATGCCTTGAGTGTGTGTCAACAGTGTAAAATGTGGCTGTTTTTGGCAGGGGTCAATAAAAAACTTTTAGTATTCAATTTGCCGGGAACAAAGGAAAGGAGAGGAAAAATGCTTTACCGCACCACAGAGGCAAAGTATTGAACTATCTCCAATTCAAAGACAAGTCAATTTGTCATTGTGATTTAATTGTCTTTTTCTCCTCCGCTCCAGCATCATAAATGGATTTGCGCTGCCTCTGAAAGCTGAGCATAAGCAGTTCCTCATTCGAGTACTCATCCCGCTACACACGGCAAAGTCTCTTTCCATCTTCCATGCACAGGTCAGTGATCAGAAGCCATCATATACTGTACTTAGATTCTTTGTTTCTTTGGTCCTGACTTGTATAAATGGGATTTAAATGGGGTTTGTGCAGTGCACCATATACACCACTAGGGGCAGGATAGAGTCATGCATGCTGCAGAGAGAGCCACTCACCTTCTGAGAGGCTTTGGTTTGCCTCTTCTCTGTCATGCACGTGTCCAAATATTTGACAGTACAGATGGCAGGTCCTCTACTGTGCATGAATGTGTGTGCACGGTTAGTTGAGTCACACATTGTTTGATTATGCAGAAGCTTCCATTTGTTCTCTACAAACTGGGCTGTTTTGCTTTTTCAGTTTCATCACCCCCTTTGCCCTACATTTCTCCTGCTTGATCTCTTGCCTCCTGTGGTTCACATACATTATTCATGCACTCACATCTTCTCATCTCACTCGCACTCACACACTCCAGGTTTAACAGGGTTATGATGGGAGAGGTGGTGCTATAGGAAAGTGCACAGCAGTTTTGTCCTGTAGGTGTGGCAGTGCAGATAAGTGACCCAGTTCTGGATTGAACCTAATGTTGCAACAGCATCGTTCAGTTTTCTTAAAGTCTTTAAATGGCACCATCAAATCTTCTTTAAACTGTGAAGTGCTAATAAATTTGCATATATCCAGCAATCAGTGTATCTACAGACCCATTACTGACTGTCTCCTTGAACTTGTGATGCAATGAGGCCACATTTAACACAGCACTCGATGCCTTCCTTTTGATACGGCCTAAACAACATCATGCATTAACATCTTATTTTGCCTCCAAGTATAATTTTTTGTAACTTTTCCCAAACCCCAAACCAGAGGTAACAATTGGATTTAGAGGTGCGGATCATCTTCTTCTTCCCAATTGCTACACACTAAAGTCCTGGTCAGACCGAATAATAAAGCCATGAATAATGAGCCACGTATAGATTTGTCAAAAATTTCAGTGATTATTTGAATAATGAGCCACGAATATGATGTTCTTCTGAAGGAATTGCAGGAAATGTATGTTTAAAAAAAGGCCACAAGGGCTTTCTCAGAGTGGAACCTGCTGCTTCAGGTAGCCTGTCCTGTCCATGACTTTGATTCACGCACTTGCACGCCCTGTGTCGTGCAGGAGAGTAAACCTGTCTTTAATGGGTGCAGACTGAACATGAGAAGGGCGCGGGTGCATGCAATTGCGCAAAGAGAATTTTTAAATGTTCAAAAAAATCCTTCACGCATAAATGTCATGCCACATGGCACGATCTGCTCACCAACATGACGTGCAGCTCATCAAGTGGAGTAAAGAAGTGAACGGAGCGGCTCGCATCAGGACGCAGCTTGTCTGAACGATTATAACGTGATGTTAGATCTGTCATAAACATACTTTAACAGCTGCAGACAAGAAGGAAAGAACATGCAACTGTTTACCAAGCCATGACAATGTAAACATGACAAATAATTACCTTTTTTAGATGGCTCCAAATGCTTTCTCCAGCTCACTCAGTGCGCATGTGTGAACGGTGCTGCTGGAGCGCTCCTCTGTGATTCAGGAATTGATTAGAGCCATTTTCAACAGACAACTTGCATAGAAAATGATTAATCCGCTATGAAATAATTATTTTATATACGCAGCGTCCAGCACAGAGTGCGTGGCAGGCGGTCGAACAAAGGACTGCATCCAGCATCATGCATGTGTCAGTATACATTTACATATCTTGTTTGTCCTCGTACACAAATCGCCCCACGCTGTTTTTGCTGAATTTTGAACTTCTTGAAATTAGCATCACACTCAGAGATGAGCCTTGTTGGCCAAATAATCTGCCTCTAAGAGCCACTATTCTCCCACGTTTGTTGAATAACTTGACTCGCACCAAAAAAAAAAATGTCATGCTACGTGCCTCATTAGTTATCGTTCATTATTCGGTCTGACCAGGGCTTACACTGTTAACATCCTGCACACGTGCACGCGTTAACTCACATTCTGAAGAAACTGTCAGACGTATGTGCAGTCTCTAGGTCATTTTAATGGACTCTCTCTGACCTGCAGTCATACTTTTCAGTTTCACATCATTATTTTGTGACAACAAACCCCAGTGGTCTCCCAACAACTGATGATTGGATGCTTACTTGTCTGCTGAGATTCAAGACCACTTTTGCTGTGGTCTTAGAAGAAACAAGACCCAACACCCTATTTTCCCGTTAAATTCAACATTGGGCACTCGTAAAGATGATGTTTGGCTTCTCCAAGTCTGCAATGCTCGTGTAAGCTTGGTGGAGACCATTCGCATGCCGTCTCCACAAACCTTGCAATGGTTTTGAGCTGCTCCGCCGGCCTGTGTGAGCAGCCTGAAAAGCAGTGTGGAACTGGGATAGGAACCACAATATATGTTTCAGGCAGTAGGGCGGGTGTGCTGATTCGTGGTTGTAGGGATGCTACTGAATATTTATTTTAAAAACATTTGAAAAGCCATGTTTCTGTCCTACCAGAGTGCCTGAGAAGACGAGTTTTGACATACAGGTTGCAACAAAGTCACACGCAAGAAACCAAAATTCCTCAAGAATGAGGTCATCATCGATCTGTCAGTTTGACAAATCAATGTTTTTTAAAATCTTCTGTCTTACCGTTGTCCATAAGCCTGCTCCTAACAACGTACCCACAAAGCTCAGCCTGACAACAGAATCCAACACCATATATACCCCAAAGCCATCTCAGTAATACCTCACTAAGACTTTAAATTGTTTGATCGCACAGCACCTTTATTTTAATCCTTCTTTCTTTCCCATCCCTGCTTTTCATTAGCCCTTTTTTTAGCAGCTTTCATTCGCTGTTTCTTGTTGCGATGCAAGTGAAGGCGGATTTAAGTACAGAGTGAGAAGACAAACAAGAGTAATAAAAAAATATTGAAGCAGAAATGGATAAAATAGATGGCAGCTGTGGAACCAGTATCAAGCGGACAGGAACGAAATGGACAAGAATGAGACAAAGCAACAGAAAGAGTGGAACTGGTTGTATGGTCAAATAGAAAGAAGACTATTTCAAAGGCCATTTTGAAATCTGAAAACTGCAGGTGGAGCAGGCGGATACAGTTACATCTTGATTAAAGCAACGTTTGAAATCTAATTGAAAAGGAAACGATATGCAAAGAAAAGCGAGCGAGACGAGACGTCTAAACTCTATCACAGATTGCCCTTAAGGGAATTAGGGGTGTGTGACATCACTCCTTCCGACATAAACATACTTCACACACACAGAGTCGCCATGGTGCCCACTCGCCACGGCAACCGGCCGAGTGGAGGGGGGCAACTGCAAAACACATGAGCGCACACGCGCTGAGTAATAGGAAATGTTTGCAGATCATGTAAGTGGAGTGGAGCCGATGTACATTCAGAGCTACACATTTGTGACACACGTCTCCCCTTGTAGTGGTTGTCTTTCCAATCTTTAGTGGTGCGTAATCCCGAGGGATAAGCAGTGAGATCCTCGCTGTCTCCTTGTCGGCTTCAAGTCTGCTAACCGCGTCTCGTTTGCCCTTTACAGCTGGCCTACTGTGTGGTGCAGTTTATGGAGAAAGATGCTACCGTCACCGAATATGTAAGTCTACCTACACAAAAGGCCACAATACTGAGACCCATAATCTGCCTTGCTCTTCAAAATTGTTCAGAATATAAACTGAAATGTATCCCAGTGAAACGTTAAGCCGTGTTCGTCTTAATGCGCTGGCCTGAGTACGAGTTAAAGAGGATGTTGCAGATGGACTTCAGCCAAATGCACTGTGGAGCTAATGGCTGCTGAGTGTTATCTGTTTTACAGAGGGACATGCTTTCTTTGCAGATTATCAGAGGGCTGCTGAAATACTGGCCAAAAACCTGCACGCAGAAAGAGGTGAGGTTGACTCTTTATTAAAAACCTGCTGAGCATTTTTTTGTTCATTAACTAGTATTGCTGGGAGCACTTAGCCTTTCAGGTGGCTGTTAACAAATTAAAGGGTACTAGCGTGTTGTCTGTGGGGATCCGTGGGTTCTAGATTGGTTAGTGTTTATACAATAGGTAGCTGACATAAGTTATGCAAAGTTTCTGTGATTTGTAATGGCGTGTGAGTCCAGAATGTAAATATCAATGTCCACTGTTCACTGTTGTTAGCTAATATCCATAGTTTCTCCAAAATATTAGTCCTCTCAATGTTCTATTTTCGCAGCGTTCATACTTGACCCAAAATACATAAACATACCAAACAGCAAATGTCAGGTCTCCCCCAGTTTGTCCGTGATCGAAGCCATACATATGCACGCACACATACACAGAGGCCACTTGGCTTTTAATATATAGATGACCCAAGTGTATAACGTCAGTGTGAAGACATTCTGAAATAATTAACAAATACTTTCATTTAGTCAAATGCGTATTTACAGAGAATGAGTCGAGGATGACACAATGATGTTGGAAGAGTCCATAAACAAGATTTTTTTAGCTTTACAACAAACTTAATAACAAGCCGACAAATTTGCATGTTTTTGTTTTTAACTTTTTTTGTTTCTGGGTGTGTGTGTGTGAAGGTGATGTTTCTGGGTGAGATTGAAGAAATCCTGGATGTGATCGAGCCGTCTCAGTTTATCCGGGTCCAGGAGCCGCTCTTCAAACAGATCGCAGCCTGTATCTCCAGCCCTCACTTTCAGGTGACCAGGCCCAAAGCACCAACACTCTCATAGTCCTTCTTTTATCAAACACTGTGTGTTAACGAGTCACAATCCTGCAGTTTGGATGTGGTGGACAGTGCAATTGAAATATCCAGTGCTTTCAGCACTTGCGTTGGACTGGCAAGAGCATCCCTCATTTTCATGCTGTCTCCTACACACTAGTAGAAGCTTTCGGTAATGTTCTGAGTGTGATCTTTGGCCTTGATTTTGAAATAAAGCATTTTTTTTAAGCTTTTACTGTTAATTTTGGCAGCCCAGTGAGGATCTACCTGAGGTATGCATATAGGTGATATAATGTGGAGGTGTTTTTTGGACCTCATAAAATGGAATCGGGCCACTATGACACTCTGCCTTGTGTAAAATCAAGTGGCAGACTCACATGCTGAGAGTAAATAGGAGTACAAATCAGAGCGTAAACATCTCTGCTGAACCAGATTGCGGTAATGTGATGTGACAGTTCTGGGCACAATTATTGGCACCTTTTGATTCATTTACATCACTTTCACAGCCAGTGGTCTTTCAACAAGACAGATGATGAGTACATAAGTGAATGAATATTGGAGTTAATCTGCCTCAGTCATTAAGAAATAGAAACTCTACTCGATGGTAAATCTGTGACTTGGTTCAGGTCTGAGAGTATGTGTTGGTGCCGTGTGTTTGCATCCAACCGCCCCGGAGGACACCAGTCCTTTCTCACCTTTCAAAAGTAGCCGTCTATTTGCAAAGGTGAGGTGAGGTGTTGCATTGTGATACAATAAAGTCAATGCTGGATTGTGTTTCATGGTAACTGTTCATTTGACGTAAAATTATTCCATCGATACCAAGGCTCCTAGACCTTGTACCTAAGACATCCAGTTGTTACCTTCAATCGCTGGTTGGCGTCCAGTGTTCACAATCATATAGAAAGACAGATAGCACCAGTACCCTAAAGACTTGGACATTTACTCTTCTACAAACATACTGGCATAGCGAGAAACCTCTGCCCAATGACCTCATGACTCCATAAGCCAGGGTATTCAACTCCTTCCAGAACGGGCAGGTGATTTCACTGATTAACTGATTCCAACACTTGGTGGAGTGGAAGAAAAACCTGCACCCTCTCGGCCCGTTCCGGAACGAGTTGAATACCCCTGCCATATGCTCTTCCCAAGCATCTCTTGATATCAAAAGTTGAGGACCCAGAGATATGAATGTCACTTGCAAGATAAGCGAATGTCTCACCGTATACAGAAACTCTTGTCATGGCCAAATCTAGGGAATCTTTGAAAGTGTGGACGGATTTCTCACTCAGCTCCTCAGATGCTGCAATCTGATGATACCACATGGGTTCAGTTACATTTATTTCAGAACATATTTAAAATTCTGTGCTTAAAATTGCCTGACCAGGACTGTACATCCCTACTATAGTATTGTGTATGTGCGGGCACTCACACGAGATGATTGGTAAGGTAATTTCATACTTTGTGGCACTCCAATGTAAAATAATAATCTTGCAACAATTTTTGTCTCACTGTGTCACTGTTGCAGGTAGCAGAGAGGGCTCTTTACTTCTGGAACAATGAATACATCCTCAGTTTGATTGAGGAGAACTGTCAAGTCATCCTGCCGCTGGTATTCGCCACACTCTACAGAGTCTCCAAGGAGCACTGGAACCAGTCAGTGACACACAAACACTCCTTTTGACACTTTTTTTTTAGGACATTCCCAACCTTAACCCCACCTTCAGCCATCTGGCTGTAAAAGTGATCAGTGTAGATGCAAGCCCATTGCTTTGTGTTGTATTTTTGTGTAATTTAATTTTTATAAAGATCAGTTTTCACTTCGAGGTGACGGAGCATTTCTTTTAAACTTCTTGTATCAAGAAATCAGGGGTTTTTATGTTATAAAAACCTTTTTCATAAGCACTGTATGATAACTTTGATAACTGATTTAGGGTCATTTTGGGGGGCTGAATCCGAATCCGAGATCAGATTTCCTCTAAACAATCATGTTTGTTTTTTTGCAATCTGCATGTTCTGTCCGTATTGATGGATTATGCAAAAGTTGTTCATTCATTCACGAGTTTGGCGCCACTAATCCTGCACAAAAGCAGCTTCAAAAGCAAAGATTTTAAACCAGATTTGCGAAATAGAGTTGAGAGTGCAGCTTTTGCTTCAATGCTTGATATGAGAAATATGTTTTCATATCTCAAAAAGATGATGTGATTGGCAAAAAATAACACCAGATTGGGATTTGGCGCCCCCCAAATTACCTAAAATCTACTGGAAAAACTCCATGCGAGAAAAATCTGTGTTGACCAATGTTATATAGCCCAACCAAGCAGACAGGTGAACTCATGTTCCACCCAGCCATCTGTTTTCTAACCTCATTTATTACAGTTAACCCTTATGGGTCCAGAAAAAAAGCTATTGATGTGTATATGCAGGCGAGTCCATGGATCCCTAAGGGTTGGGGATTGGGGGCTATCCCAGTGGTCATGTGTGAGAGGCAGTGTTGCCACAGTTACTTTGAAAAGTAATCCAATTACTGATTACTGATTACTCCTTGAAAAAGTAACTTAGTTACTTTACTGATTACTCAATTGTAAAAGTAACTAAGTTAGATTACTAGTTACTTTTTTAGTTACTTTCCCCAGCTGCAGACAACAACCCACGTCAACATGACAATGATACCTGTTTTGCCAAAACTCACTTTATAGTCACCCTTTCTTGACTTCAATGAAAACAAATACTTGTTTTATAAAAAGTAAAATAAAGACCTCTTTCTTGACCTCATATTTAACTGTTGACAGCACTGTAACAGTAAAACTTGCAATTTCAAACCTACATTGTTTATAAATGTAACTATTAAATTCTAACATTTTTCTAACATTTAAATTCTCTAAACATTTTACTTGTCGAAATTATTATTATTTTAAGCAGTATTAGTAGTTGTAGTAAAAAACGGCTTCAAAACTGGACCTTTAATCTAGGGGTGTTGTGAGGGGGGCACATCCCTCCCCACGCCCCCATTCCATCTGGATTCGCCCCTGCTTTGGCGTTTGAGCACAAAGAATGGATAACATTTATTTATGCAGAAAACAGGACCAGATTTACAGGTAAGAAAGTTTTATTGCGTTTTCACATCATGTGGTCCTCAGAAAGAGAGTTTAGGTGCATTTGAGTGGAAAACAGTTTAGTTGTTGACGCGTCGCCGAGGATCAGCTGTTTTTAACGTGCAGATACGGAGCGACTCAGCTCAGAATTCTAAATAAAGGAGGGGAAAAAGTATAAAAATGTCTTTGTAAAGCTCAGTGCAGGTGTGCTGATCACCGCGCTTTAAGAGGTGAGGACGAGTCGAGCAGCTGCAAAAAAACGCGGATGAAAAGCTCACAGCTCGCTTAAAGTGGGCAGTTCAGTCGAACCCCGACCTCCTGCCCACAGACCAAGTTTAATGCTGCTATCGACCCACAATGAAAAATAATAGTAACGCACAGTGACATGGAGAAGTAACTTTAATCTGATTACTGATTTGGAAAGATTAACGCGTTAGATTACTCGTTACTAAAAAAAGTGGTCAGATTAGAGTAACGTGTTACTAAGTAACGCGTTACCGGCATCACTGGTGAGAGGCAGGATACACCCTGGACAGGAGACTAATATGCCAGTCTCCTTAAAACAAAAAAAAAAGAAAAGAAAAGATATTCTTTAATTGTATATCTTGACCCCTGGGTCAAATTATGGGAATTCATTCCACTCTTACGCACCCCCCACCCCCCACCTTCCAGGACCATTGTGTCTCTGATCTACAACGTGCTGAAGACTTTCATGGAGATGAACAGCAAACTGTTTGATGACCTCACTGCCTCCTACAAAGTGGAGAAACAGAAGTGAGTATGACTCACTTTCTTTGTGCAGTCTCAGCAGAGACGCCGCTGACAACAAAAGGAAGAAATAAGGCTCCTTAAGTCACGTTGTTGAGCCGGTTTGTTCCATTATTCCGTCACATTATAGTCCACATTGTCAGTATGCATCAATTAGGTCATCTTTTGAACATGGAACACATTTGGTTTAACCTAATCATTGCCATTTCTGATTTTTTTTTTTTTTACTTTCTCAGTTTGTCTTGACAGTGTAAACATAAATTGTTGCTTTTATTCCTCTTCCATCATCCCATCTTCTTTGTATTCATGAATGTCTTGTTTGTACATTTAACTTTTTTTTAAAATAATGGCAACAACCCTATTTAAAGGTTGGTTGCAGGGATGAGACGATTACAGATTTTGATTGTACGATTATTGTCTAAGAAATAATCATTGTTATACGATTCTTACAATTATTATGCAATAATTGACTTGACCAAAAAAGTATCACAAATCACAGGAACAATGCAGTTTATTTATTGAATGTAAACAAGAAATAAGATATTTTGGAAGCAAAAAAAAAAAGACAGCAAGGGAAAAAACTGAAGTGTAATCGTCAGTTAATACCTATTTCTTAATTATTTGTTCTTAATCACATTTTAACTTTAATCATGTCTATTTGTGTGTAATACTAGTGTAAAGTTGTGGGGAGCTTGTGGAGAGAAATTAGACTGTCCCACTGTGTTATTAACAGTGATTAGCTTTTTCAGTGCTAGACGTCTACATACAAGCTACATGTTACGTCGGTATTAGCCGACAACTGGCATATACCGGAGGAAGGAGTGGTCCACTGAAAGAGAGGGAGGCTATGGCTACACCAGGTAAATTACAAGCCCACAGACTAACGTGCCCTACCAGAGAAGCTAGGCTACATCACACAGCCAAACACGTGTTGCACTGAAAGCCCAAATCTGACTGTGAAGTTATACCACTGAGACAGATACATTGATATTAACATTCCCTAACAACTCAAAATGGCATTAAGTAACATGTCATCAGCATAATGTACTATATCTGTTTTGTACATTACCTTTGTTTGAGTGTATACAGCCAGGTGGTTTTCCCTCAGGTGATTTATCACGTTCGTAGTGTTAACCACCTTCACTGCAACTTTTTTCGGGCAGGTTTTGCAAATTAGATCCCCACCATCTTCAGTGACACTACTATCATTCTGTGAATAACCAAAAAACTGACACACTGGTGATTTGACTCGCTTTTTCGGAGGAAATGAATCTTCTGTTGTCGTTGCCTCTGCCATCATCACAGCAGTCCTCCTGACAGTGCCACAGACCGCAGCCAAAAACAACGGGCGCTTTGTGTTGTTGCCTCCAGTGGCCACACGCATAGATATACAGTAACCTAGATACCGCATTGTCCGTTCTGGAGTCTAATGCGGTATATAGGTTGCTATATATACAGTGAGGAAAATAAGTATTTGAACACCCTGTGATTTTGCAAGTTCTCCCACTTAGAAATCATGGAGGGGTCTGAAATTTTCATCTTAGGTGCATGTCCACTGTGAGAGACATAGTCTAAAAAAAAATCTGGAAATCACAATGTATGATTTTTTTAAATAATTTATTTGTATGTTACTGCTGCAAATAAGTATTTGAACACCTGTGAAATCAATGTTAATATTTGGTACAGTAGCCTTTGTTTGCAATTACAGAGGTCAAACGTTTCCTGTAGTTTTTCACCAAGTTTGCACACACTGCAGCAGGGATTTTGGTCCACTCATCCATACAGATCTTCTCCAAATCTTTCAGGTTTGGAGTTTCAGCTCCCTCCAAAGATTTTCTATTGAGTTCAGGTCTGGAGACTGGCCAGGCCACTCCAGGACCTTGAAATGCTTCTTATGGAGCACCTCCTTAGTTGCTCTGGCTGTGTGTTTTGGGTCATTGTCATGCTGGAAGACCCAGCCATGACCCATCTTCAGTGTTCTTACTGAGGGAAGGAGGTTGTTTGCCAAAATCTCACAATACATGACCCCATCCATCCTCCCTTCAATACGGTGCAGTCATCCTGTCCCCTTTGCAGAAGAGCACCCTCAGAGTATGATGTTTCCACCCCCATGCTTCACGGTTGGGATGGTTTTCTTGGAGTTGTTCTCATCCTCTAAACATGGTAAGTGGAGTTGATTCCAAAAAGCTCTATTCTAGTCTCATCTGACCACATGACCTTCTCCCATGCCTCCTCTGGATCATCCAGATGGTCACTGGTGAACTTCACACGGGCCTGGACATGTGCTGGCTTGAGCAGGGGGACCTTGCTGCCTTGCAGGATTTTAAACCATGACAGCATCATGTGTTACTAATGTAATCTTTGTGACTGTGGTCCCAGCTCTCTTCAGGTCATTGACCAGGTCCTCCTGTGTAGTTCTGAGCTTTCTCAGAATCATCCTTACCCCACAAAGTGAGATCTTGCATGGAATCCCAGACCGAGGGAGATTGACAGTCATCTTGTGTTTCTTCACTTTCTAATAAATAATCATAACAGTTGTCTTCTACCAAGCTGCTTGCCTGTTGTCCTGTAGTCCATCCCGGCCTTGTGCAGGTCTACAGTTTTGTCCCTGGTGTCCTTAGACAGCTCTTTGGTCTTGCTATGGTGGACAGGTTGGAGTGTGATTGATTGAGTGTATGAACAGGTGTCTTTTATACAGGTAACAAGTTCAAACAGGTGCAATTAATACAGGTAAAGAGTGCAGAATAAGAGGACTTCTTAAAGAAAAATTAACAGGTCTGAGAGCCAGAATTCTTGCTGGTTGGTAGGGGTTCAAATACTTATTTGCAGCAGTAACATACAAATAAATTATAAAAAAAAATCATACATTGTGATTTACGGATTTTTTTTTTTTTTTTTTTTTAGATTGTCTCTCACAGTGGACGTGCACCTAAGATGAAAATTTCAGACCCCTCCATGATTTCTAAGTGGGAGAACTTGCAAAATCGCAGGGTGTTCAAATACTTATTTTCCTCACTGTATCTATGGCCACATGTGCGTGCTGTAGGTATAACTTTATTTATTTTCCATGCGAGTTGCACCACTTGGTCTAAAGTTCTGGCTACAGGCATAATACATTTTCTTAAGAATATCATCATGACGATGTGGAGGATCTCTTACAAATAATTAATCGTAAAGTTTTTAATTGTGATTAAGCGCAAAACGATTAATTGTCTCATCCCAAGTTGGTTGTTTTTCTTGACAGCCAAAAATTGCTTGACTGTATGTTAGCAATTTATAAGACTTGTGTAGCCGTAGTCTGACTCTAAGAACCTAAGTGAATGTGGGCTGCCTTCCCAGAGAGATGAAAAGGGAGAGGGAGCGAGCTGAGCTCTGGCGAACCCTGGAGGAACACCACGAGCGTCGGATGCAGATGATCACAGAAGCTGCCAGAAACCAGCGCAACCTCCAGGAGCGAGGTGAAAGAGGGGAACCACCAAACCCTTCATCCCCGCAGATGGCACACTCCATTCAGTCCGAGACCAAACCTAGCGGGGCCTCCTCAACCTCCTCTGGAGCTGGAATCGGGGAGAGTGCCACTTAGGTGCCACTGAGCAGAGATCAGACCACACAGGGGTTAAGGGACAGGGAGAAGATATGCCGTGCCATGAAGGTGAAAGTGTTGGGCGGCCTCAGGCAGAAAAAGGTACAAAATTAAATTTATACCTTGTATCACTGTGGTGGTAGCTCACTCGGTTATCCAAGGTAAAAACCTGCACCTTTTCCCTGGCCGCGTTGTGTGAAACTGTTTCACATTTTTTGCTGCAGATCAGAAGATGAATATCACCTGAAAGTGCAGATAATAACTTAAAATAAACAGGGTCAAAAACCAACATGGGCTGCTGGCGTTGGGCTAATGCTAACAAGGGTTAGCACATGTCTAACTGCCAAGTCTGCACTGTGGCCTCGTATTCATCCTCTGGTCGAAAATGCTTATTTCTTGCATGGATAGCACAATGCATAAATAAGCTACAGAAGCAGTTTCACACAAAAAAGTTCCCAAACTGTTGCAGCACAGACTCGATTCACAAACCACACTCAGATGCAGCTATTACATTTATTGTAAATATGAATAGACAGAGCCCCAGACAGAGAAAAAACAAACTATATCAGGGTGAATTACCAAACAAACGTTCAACATCGACATGCACGCGCACACACACAAACACACACCTGGTTCTGGCACTGACTGCTCTCCCATTCTGTTGGGTTCCACCAAAGGACGAGCCTAAAGTCCCTTGAGGCTAAATAACTACTCAAGAAAATGATAATGATATGAAGTACAATAATGTTCCTTCTTACTGCTTACTCTATTACTACTCTACTAAGTACTACTGATGATGATAATGTTTTTTAATATATATATATATAAATATATACATATGTCTGGGTGTTTCTGTAGTGTATTATGGGAGAAACACTAGTGTAGCAGATACCATTGAGGGGAACGCCACTCTGAATCCATGTCACATTTATCTGTACGCGGCCGTAATGTGAAGCGGCATTCAGCGGCATTCCCTTTTAACAGACCTCCCAGAGGGGAGGACTCAACTGGATCAACATCGGCTGTTTGGCTTTTATTTTGAAATTTTCTGATGATGCAGTGGGCACATTTTAAAGACGCTATTATCTTAAAAAGAACAAAACATTCCAGCTTTAGAGGCCGTTTTGGTGTTGTATTTATTTTCAGTTTTGTGCGGCAGCCTTGAACAAAAGGGAAGTTGGAATTTGACACAACCAAACAGTTTTTAGCCAGCTTTCAATGAAGGACATCAGAGGGGCAATGCATACCCTGCACATGCACACACGACTGTGCTGAATAGAATAGTTTAGGTCACGTTATCATAAAATAAGCTTTACATCGTCTCTGAAGCCCTATTCATTGTGGAGATATCCTGGAAGAAGTGTTTCTGCCACTATGTTTTTGATGACTGTGGCCTTTGATCAATCTGCTCCCAAAGTGAATCATCTGGAGACAGTCACCCAAAGAACATTCATACCAAATTGGGTGAAAATCTGCCTACACATTTCCAAGTTATTTGGGACAATAGTATTACCAAGGTTGGGTAGGATTACTTTGAAAGAATACATGTGGATTACATGTATGTATGTACATACATTTGGATTACTTGTAATCTGATTACTTTTGGATTACATTTCAAAGTAATCCTACCCAACCCTGATTATTACCATGCATTATACTCAGTGGTGGGCACAGCTAACCAAAAAATTAGCTTTGATAACAAATAATCAGCTAACTGAAAAGTTATCTTTTATAAAGCTAAACCGATAAACCACCCAAAAATTTATCGGAAGCTACAGTTAATCGAAGCAGTTGAGAGAAGCAGCAAAGCTCAACTCTCTACTCAATAACAGCGTTGCCATGAGGCGGCGGTTTTGGAAAATAAAGCAGTGCTGACTTATGGTTATACCGAATTTGTACTAAATGATGCGAGTCACAGATATAGGAAGACCAGATTAGAGTTTAAAATGGAAAGAAAAAGTTGCGCTCATGATCTAGACCAAGTTGAGCTATTTAACCTGAGTCCAATTGCTTTTGGTCCCAAAGAATGTGGAACACATAAAATTTCTTGAATTGAAGCTGAAAATCTGAACTTTGAGCTTGTGTTTTATTGTTTAATTGTTATTTTCCTGGTTGACAGCTAAAATGAAACCAGTTGTGTCGAAATATTTATGTGTTTACTGTATTTTCACATGCGAAACGCCCCATTTACGTACTGCCTGTGGAATGAAACGCATCACAAAACAAAAGAAAAACAGCGATCCAGTTGGATGTCCAAACCCGGAGCGTCTGTTCCTTTTAGGCTCGGCAGAAACTGATGCTGCTAAGTGGTGACCGTACGATGAAACCCTCTGGGGTTCAAACCAATGAAAAACTGTTTATTCTTGTCTGATAATTATGAGTGATGGGTTAAAGAGAGGGGGGGAAAAACATTAAAAAAAAATTATTTTAGCAATATTTTCATTCTTTCAGGATGCTCTGTGGTTTTAGGGGGTACAACAGGACAAATGTTTATACCCCACTCTTTTTTTTTTTTTTTCCCTTTTTTTTAAACTCCTGTTCCGTCCTTGAAATTCACATTGTCTTAAAGGTACTTTCCGTGTAAATTAATTTGATGAAAATGATTTTGCTTTGTAACTATGTTGTTTTTTTGTATGATCTTGCTCATTTTGTGGACATTGATACTGATGTTATTTATTTTCTATTTGATCAGGTATATTGTAACCTTATTTGAAGTGGATGGTCAGGTTGTGTATGTGCGTGCGCACGTGTGAATTGGTGAGCAGGAGATACACGTTGACAGTGACAGAGGAGAAGAGAACACTGCGCTCTCTCTCTCTCTCTCTCTCTCTCTCTCTCTCTCCTTCCTGAGGGACATGATTTGAATCTGAATGTACCATAAAACAAACTGATCGTTTTTTTGTTTTTCGTTTACGTCGACTTCTTTGTAACCAAACACTCAAAATTATTTGAAATGAGTTTTTTTATAGGGGTCATATTGCTCAAAAATATTTTTACCCAACATTTTATGTTTAAATAAGATTTGAGTTTCCCATCAACCGTCGTCAACATCCCACAATTCGTAGGTATGAAATGACTTGTTATACGCTTCTGTAACATATGTTACGGAAGTCCATACCTCGGTCCATATTTGCTTATGGGTTCACTTTTTTAGGGTGCTTTCACACCAGCACTGTGCTCTTTATTCAGGATAGTTCAGTTTCTTTGAGGAAATATGAGCACCTGTTCTAACTCTGGTGCTTACCAAAGGAGTGGACCATCGTCCACCTGTAGAAATTAAACCTGAATGGCAGGAACATCCGACCCTTATGTTAATTCTTCATGTTGTGGAGTTTTTTTCTTATGACATGAGACTTCCGAATGATTTGTCGGGCCTCTTAACTTTTGATTAAATGGTCATAATTCATAAAAATATGTATATATTGACACAAGACATGCATGACCTGCCGATTAATTCTTTGTGAATCCGTGATAACCCAAACATATGGTTTTGTGGACCAGGACATTTGATTAGATCTGTCCAAATTTGAACCACTTCATCCTTAACTAACACAGAACCGGTCCACCTTCTTTAATCCATCCAGGTTGCAAAGTGTTTGAGTAAAAGAATTATGAATTGGAGTTTTACGTTTCTGTATCACGCAAAGTCAGAGGTCATGTGAGGCATTGAAAGCTGCTCTATGACTTATCATCCTTGGTACAGCCTTTCTTATCAATATTCCTTATGTATAAACACATCAGACCCAAATCTTGACCCTGGTCTGTGACCTTGAGTTTTAACTGTTGGCCTCCCTCAAACTGAAAATACCTTGTCCTTGGGTGACCCTCAACTATTCCACCAAATTTGGTCCATATTGGATCACAATTTGAGCTATTTTGTTCATGCATATGGGCATACAACTGAAAACGATGACTTATTTGCTACCATGTGTGGGCGTAGTAATATGAGTAAACTGCAGAAAATCAATCAAATCAACAAACGGTTGCCCCAAGGCGCCTTATATTGTAAGGTAAGGCCATACAATAATTATGTAAAACCCCAACGGTCAAAACGACCCCCTGTGAGCAAGCACTTGGCTACAGTGGGAAGGAAAAACTCCCTTTTAACAGGAAGAAACCTCCAGCAGAACCAGGCTCAGGGAGGGGCAGTCTTCTGCTGGGACTGGTTGGGGCTGAGGGAGAGAACCAGGAAAAAGACATGGAGGGGAGCAGAGATCGATCACTAATGATTAAATGCAGAGTGGTGCATACAGAGCAAAAGAGAAAGAAACAGTGCATCGTGGGAACCCACCAGCAGTCTACGTCTATAGCAGCATAACTAAGGGATGGTTCAGGGTCACCTGATCCAGCCCTAACTATAAGCTTTAGCAAAAAGGAAATCTACTTGTTGCTAAAGTAGATGAGGCTAGTGATAGCTCTGTTGTTAGCAATGTGTCAGGCTGTGGAAGTTGATGGGAGGGTATAAATGCTGGAACACAAATATAGCACTTACAATCAATCAGGAGATACACATGGCTTTTTTTTTTTTTTTTTTTTTTTAATTTGATATATTACATGTTTTAGCCACTCAGAGTCATGTGAAAACAAATTGTGCAACAGCTGGTGTGGAAAAACCCATTTGTGTTTTTATTAAACATCTCTATGAACTGTCTATGAAGGAACTTTTGTACATTTTTTAAGACACTTAATATCTATATACTAGGGGAGCTACGACCACTACTTTTGCAATAAACAATAGACTTAACAATGACAGAAATCATTGGTGTTTTAGTGAAAACACCCTATTTTGGTGGCCATCTTGGACGCCATCGTGGATAACTGGCTTGAGGCCAGTTTTTATTTTTGGGAACATCCTGATTGTGTTTTGGGGTCATCTATGGAACCTAAAACAGTTGGTTTGGTCTAGTCCTGGGGAGGGTGTGTGTGTGTGTGTGTGCAAAGGTAGTGGTTGTAGCTCCCCTAGTAATATTAGCTTGTTAAAAAGCTCTATAATATAATATAAGCTCTATAATATGACCCCTTTTAAAAAAGCTTTCTCCAAGTCCTGTCTGAGTTCCATTTGGCCTTTTGCTACATTTAGCTTTTCAAGTCCATCTCCACATCTCCTAGGACCAGTCATTTCAGCACTTTTTGTGAAAATCGGCTCCGTTGCACTTAGAAAAATAAAATAAAATAAAAAAAATCACTCTCTGGCTCCAAAACTGATCAATCTCACACACACACACACCCAAGAATTTTGCCAAGTTCATTTAAAATCGGTAAGTTTGTTTTCAAACATTTCAGGAAGCCTCAAAACTGGAAACAAAAGAGAAAAAAAAAAACTTTCCTTTCATATAAAAACGCACCACTTGCTTAATGACGTTGTTTCAGCATGCTTTCTCACAAACCTTCTTGATTGTTAACAACCGCCTGCTCCTATTCTTGTAAAACGACATCAACAAACAGCGAGAGTTCTCTGCTCCATTCTGGGCTTTTTCCACCCACGTTGTACTTTCTCTTTCCCGTAGTCGCATCGAAAAGGTTTGAATCAGAGCCGTGCATGCGGACGGCTGTAACGAAAGCAGCCGGTGAGGAGGAGAAAGAGGAGAGGACTAACAGAATGGCAATAAGTCCGAGCAGCAGTTAACAGATTGAGAATATCGTAGCAATTTCACTGAATTTTTAGATTTGCACTGTCTGCCCAATGGTCTGTGTTTGTTGTGTTGAAGAAAAAAAAAAACCTTAGAAGATGATTACGACCACACAGAAGATGTATATTTTGGGGATCAACAGAGCAGTGGGTGGGTGGGGTCGGGCAGAACGTCGCGAAGTATGTACCGTTATAAAGGGGAGGGGGGGGGGGGGTTATGTGCTGGAAATGAAACTTCACTTTGAGAAAACACGGTCTCTGCTGTCTTTTCTTCTCATCATTTAATTCTTCTTCCTCTGGAGCCGCTGTCACAGACTGAGATTACCTCATGCCCAATTTGGATTTTCGTTAACGTGCGCATACAAAAAGTGGGTTTAATCTGGTCCTGTGAATGTACACTGGAGCATTTTGGCTTTTACCCCATTCTGAGTCAGATGTTATTACATACTCTTGAGTACAAAATCAACATGGGGTAATCTCAGCATGCCACGCCGGGTATCAACAATTTTTCTTGTTGTTGTATCAACTGAACAGTATTTCAAGGTGCTGAATTCAGATTATGCAATTTTAAATTGTAATTAGAAATGCTAAGGTCACCTTTTGTTGTGTGGGCCGCTGAAGAGGAGGTACTGCTGGCCCACCACCACCAGAGGGCGCCCTGCCTGGAGTGCGGGCTCCAGGCACCAGAGGGCGCTACCGCATCATGGGAGTAATCTGGGTGACAGCTGTCACCCATCTCCAAACACAGCTGTTTCTACTCAGCACCGAGGTATATCAGGAGGACGGCGTCTCCACCTCAGTGCCGAGATATCGCCTTAAGACTGAGGTAACATTCTCTGCCTTCATATTCTGAATAACCAGCTAAGATTTGTAAACCGTTTCAGGACTGCTGACTACTAACAGCTAAATTGCTTGAATAAGTACTCACCTTCCTGCTGTATATTGTCAAGAGGTGGAGGCGGCTTCTCCCCTCTCCGTGGCTGGGTGCTGTCGCATCCACATCTGTGTGTTGTTGCTCTCTCCTGCCAGCAGTACCGGATCCGACGAGCGGAGGCAGTGGCCACCTGGGAATTCGGGACTTGGCGGTTCCAGTATTTCCGGGGGTCGGTGGCAGAGGAGATCTGGGTGGTTCCGGTTCGACTGAGACGGACGTCTCCTACCTTCGAGCCTGCCCACACGACACCAGTGGAATTCGGTGTAAACCCAAAGTGTCAATTGTTGTATTGGTTGTGCATTTTCACAACAGTAAAAATTGTTATTTACTTTCTCCATTGTCCGTTCATTGCGCCCCCTGTTGTGGGTCCGTGTTCCTACACTTTCACAACACCTTTAGGAGGTTTAAAATTATGACTTCGTGTCTCAAAAGAATTTATCATAATTGTCGTTATGATTTTATATGTAACAAGAGCAGTCGGAGATTTCTGGCGGCTGCCAGTCCGGATCCAGATCACATCCAAAATCCGTGCTTTAATATCTATCTATGGTGCAAATTTGGTGAGAATCTGTGAAGTAGTTCTGACATAATCCTTCAAAGCCTATATAAAGTGAAATCCTGATCTAGAATCCGGATCACCTTCCGAATTGAATGAAGTCTTCCATGGCCTAATATGTATCTGTGTTGAAAATTTTGTCAAAATCTGTGCAGTAGTTTTGAGGTAATTCTGCTAACAGTGATCCTTCAAAGCCTATAATATATATATATATAAAGTGAAACATGATCCAGAATCCAGATCTGGATCACCTTCAACATTTAATTAAGTCTTCCATGGTCTAACATCTGTCTGTGGTGACAATTTTATCAAAATCTGTGCAGTAGTTTTGACATAATCTTGCTAAAAGACAGACAGACAAATAAATAAACGCTGATGATTTAATATGTCCTTGGCGGACATAATAATAATTAATGTACTTTTGCATAGTTATGGTTTGCTGTCTCATAATTATGTGTTGGCTAATAATATGACTTAACATATGTAAATATAACTCATAAGCTCATCATGAAGGCTTGGCACCTCTTAATTGTGACTTGTGTGTATATAATTGAAACATCTTATTGATTGCCATAGTAATGTACGTAATTATAACTTTGTAACTCATAATTATGATTTATGTCTTGAAATATAATTATGACTTAGCATCTCATAACTATGGCTTCACATACAGTATGTAATTATGACCCACAATATAAACTCTGCATAGCATAACTCAGATTTTGCATCTCATAAATGTGACTCAGCATGTTGTATTTATGGATTACAGTTTCATACAAGATGATGTCGCATCTTATAATTGACAAAGGATCTCATAATTGCAAACTTGTAAGTCATAATTACTGATACTCCCTCATGATTTAGCATTTCATATTTTGACTTTAGCATATCCTGATTTATAGTAGCATTTCATAATTATGACTAATTATGGCCTAGTGTGTAATTGTAACTGCCTCTGTAGAATTTCATAATTATGAATTAACATTTTTATAGGTTTAGCATTTCTTAATTCCTACTTGGTGTCTCTTCTTCAGGACCTAGCCTCTAAATACAATTTACCCTTTTACAATTTTGAGGTAACATCTTTAATTATGACTTATAATTTCATGAGTATCTCATAATTATGATTGAACACCTCTATAACTTGTAAGATGATTTTCTGGTATGTCATAAATGAGTTATCAGCTTTACAATTTTGTTAACATCTCCATTGCAACTTAGCGTCTCACACTTTCTCTGAAGATGATCGCAGTTATAAATTTCTGTTGTATTTATAACCTAGTACTGTATATATGAGAATACACAACTTAGAGCGGTTTTCAGTTAAGTTTGGTAATAAACAACCCAAATTGGAAATGAACCACTACATCTAGTTTAAATTGAATGAATCACTTGGTTGAATGAACTGGAGGTGAACTCTTGATATCCACACACTTTAAGCAGAATCAAGAAGTAGAACCCCCCCCACCACCACCACCATCCTTTCTATCGCTTCAGTAATTAATTTAGTCATTACTGCGGCTTATTTAAATAACTGAGAACAGCCTAAAGGTGGGTCAGGAGCCGCTCAGGCTGAGGTTCAGAAAACGTAGAGAAGCATGACTATATTTTCCGAGTACTCTCCATTATTTCTGGCCTCTGATGGTATTTCATTGTAATTGCTATGATGTCAGAGTGTCCGTCCGCCCTGATGGCTGTCTAAAAACAACAACAAGGACAGATTGGTTCCATTCACCAGCTGTTGTCCGGACACGAGTCAAGCAGCTCAACTCTCTGCAAGACCCTTAGCCACAAAGGTGAGATTTATTTATCTTTAAGTAAGTTAAATTAAGTAAGCAATAATTATTGATGACTGATACCGGAGGGGGGAAAAAAAACCTTAATGTTGACCATGAGTTTTAAACTAGAATTTTTGCAGAGCATAGACGGCCTTTTAATGCATAAATCCATAGTTTTCCTCAGATAATCTGTCATTTTAGTGCGGTTTTAAGTGGTTTCATGAATCTATTTTCTGTTTGTTTTGAAAGTTTAGCAAAAACTAACCATACTGGACAGCAGAGGGAGCAATGAGTCAATCTGAATCTTTTCTTTGTTAACGCGCATATATAATTAATAGTCATTTTGTCATTTCTGACCTTTGGCTTTCTCGCTCTCTGTCTCTCTGTTTACCCAGCATGCATCTCCATCCTGTCTCTTTTCTCTTCGTCCTCATTGCCGGGGCGGTGGCGATGTGTGTTGCTGTGACGACCTCGCTCCAGGGCTTCAGAGGCTGCGCCGTGCGAGAGTTCTCCTTTGTGGCCCAGAAACCCGGCTGCAAGGGTCTCCGTATCACCACGGAGGCCTGCTGGGGGCGCTGTCACACCTGGGAGGTAACTAATTGCACTTAAAAAAAAAAAAAATTCTGACTGAAAGACACAAAATACCTTCAGTCCATTGTGATGCTGTGACATGAATGTTAAAATACAATGGATGGATGAAATTTTTAATTTTCACTTGTGAAATAAGAGTGGATTCCAAGTCCTGGATCTTACAACACGGTTTGTGATGGAAGTTTGCAGGAATTATTATCCCCTGCACTCGTGATGGTGTCATAAGGCTCATTCAGGAAAAATGTTGATAAGTGGTTTAGTTATTTCCTCCATCTCAGCCAGTTTGTGCAGAGAATTAAAAAAAAAACAGTGAATGATACCATCTCGTAACTTCTGACAACAGAAGAGCACAAATCGAGCAGGAAGTGGTAAACTTTCTTGCACGAGATCAATTGAAAAAGCAACTTTTTTTTTTTTTTTTTTTTACCAACGTAAAATACAACCAAAGACATGAAGGTTAGGTGGATTGGGAAATCGCCCGTAGGTATGTGTGCATGTGCGCTTGAATGTTTTTGTCTATATGTGGCCCTGCGACAGACTGGCGTCCTGTTTGGGGTGTACTCCACCTCACGCCCCCTGAGATGGGCTCCAGCCCCCCGTAACCATTCATTGGAGTAAGCGGTTGAAGGTGAATGAGTTAGTCTGTATGTGCGTGACAGCCCACATTGCTTGTTTACTGTATATCAGTGAGCAAATTGCTGTTCTGAACTTGTATCTTCAGTACATGTACATTAAACCATCACATGTTCCAGTCATCATGGGAGATTGTTAAAACCCTATAAAGGCTTTAACTTAATCCTCTTTGTGATATCACAAAGATGACATCACTCAGGTGTCTCTGATAGGTTTGAAGCTGTTGAGTCAAAGGTCATAAGTACTAACGAAGTCCAAGCATTGTTTAGTTGGTCATAAGAAGACAACTTGAAGTCAGCAGTTGCCTCAGCTATGACAGCTTCAGTTGAGCAAAAACTAATTTTTCAGCAGGTCTTCACAAAGACCATCTGTGTGCTGTTCCACCTGTTCTGTGAAGAACTGACAGAGAAGCAATAGAAGAACATCATCTTGAGGGAAACCTAAGACGAGCCGACGATGTGCCTGCTGGAGGAGATGTTCTCTGAGCTGTTTGTAGCTCTGTACAAAGCTCTGAAGGAGCGACTTCGGTGGAACATCCTGCTAACAAATGCAGCCTTCCTTTGGAAGAGGCATCAGTGATGGATGAGCTCATAATTGAGGAGCATTTGGGCGTCTCCATTGATGAGGATTTAATCATCACCAGCCTGACTAACTCACTCAGTGAGGGTTTGCAATCCCTGTGGGAGGTTGGTCAGAATGTCCACAGTGAGAGCACTAAACCGCTTGCTCAGCTGCTTGGGAAGGAGCTTGTTGAGAATTTCAACTTTTCCAGTTGTGACAACGGAGATGCAGGTATTTACTTCTGAAGTCACTGTCAAGTCATTCTCAAGTCATCAATCTGCAAGTCTCAAGTCAGCTTGCAAACAATTGGTGGTCATTATGACTTGAGACTTGACTTGGGATTTGCTGATTCATCACTTGAGAGTGACTTGATGGTGACCTCGTCCCACCTCTGCATCCAGGTGTGGAATAAGAGAACTATAAGACTTCCAGGTGCAGCAATGACACTTCGCTTCAAGAAGCAGGTGGAGACTCAGTTGATAAACATTTTCGCAAAGGTGTCAATACATAAAGTCGTGGCAAACCTGATGAAATCTGACAGTATCTCTGCAGAAAAGAAGAAGAAATTATTGACGTATTTCAGTGCTTGCCACCACTGTACATAGGCTTGGATTTGTTAAAACTGGCCGACGTGATCTTTGACTCTGTTATGGGTTTGCGAGTGTGGCATCAAAACGATTGATTAGCATCATGTGCTGTTTATACGCCGATGTGTCATACAATGTCTCGCTATTTCTACAGCGGTTTGAATCCTGGCTGAACTGACAAACATCGCCAAAGGTTGGTTGCCCAAAAGCGTCTTTCTGACCGAGGTTTTGGAAGGATTCAAGACATTTTTAAAGACAGAAATAGACAGGAATGGACTATTCGCTATTTTGCACCGTCTCGCGGTCCATGACTTACACAAGAGGTCTGTTTCAGCAGAGTTACGGTTTCTGGCATGATGTAAACGAGAAGTATGGACAACAAGACAACATCGGCGCACAGCAGAAATTCACCACAGGTGCTACACCTCCTCTAGATAACCCTTTCAACTTGGGAGAACTTGTCATCATCATAATCGCTTGTGAATTCGCTGAATCACTGCCATCCACATCCTCGCTAACGATTGTTTACATGGCTTAGAAACGCTGGAACTCTGCTGGTGCCTTGGTGCATTCTGGGAAGCGCAGAGGGCCACCAGGGGGATTATGGGAAACGTTAAAGCAGCGCATGAATGTGTGTTTGCAGAAGAAAATTGGGAAGGATTGGCATTAGAAGTGGAATGCCCTCTTCCAGAAAAATGGGACGACATGGACAACCAATTTTTTTTGGTCACCATCTCCATAGGATGCTCGTGTCCTATGCAGAAAAAAAAACAGGATGTCAAATCCTCCAAAGAGAGTACAGCAACATTGTTGTCATCTCTTTGAGGTTAGTTGCGCAAAGGTTGAGAGTATTAATTTGGTCATCGATGGAAATGGCTGTACGCTTAAAAATATCTATGACACCTGCTTATAAGATGTGACAATTACAGGGACATAGTTTTGACAGCTATGATGGATAAGGACACCACGTTTTGTTGCCTGCTCTTTTAACGAGCGCATCCTGATGCCGAAGAAGATCAATACCATCAAAATGTTCTTGACTTTGGTGGCCAATGCCATCGCCAAGCCATTTAACACAGTTTTCTGAAAAAGGTTCGGATAAAAATCGGATTGTTTTTGAACAAATATTAATGAGATTTTTTAAAAAATCTGAAACATTTTGAACAATATACATAAAGAAGCTTATCATTGTTTGGACGGATTCACGTCATATCAGATTGTGTGCTTTGAAGAACTTATTTCGTTAAGATGAATTTGTATTTCTCAAAATTCAAGGCTGGTTTTGCGTTTATGTGCATTTTAATATCTCAATAAAAAGTAAAATAAAAACAGAGTGTTTGTGTGTTTTGAAAAGTGTTTTCTACATACTACAGATGTAAATGTTGCTGTTAGTTTTTTGTTCTTTGAAAGAAAATATGAAAATTCTTACATTCCAGCATGAGGGTAAAGTTACAAATGTGCCTCTAGGGGGAGACAAATAGCCATCAATGTTCGACATATACACATCTGACACAACATAAACATCTTATATCAAGATTACTATGGACATTACCTGAAGTGTGTGTGTATACACACACACACACACGTATATATAAAATATTCACACACACACAAAGTACAGCAGACTTTACATTTCTCTGGAATAAGTAGAAGAACAAAATAATTGATATTACACCTGTTTGTGAACCCTTCAGAAACCTGTGCCGGAGCCTCCATACATCCACTGGCACCACCGCGTGTGCACGTACAGTCGTACCCACCACATGAGTGCCCGTCTGCCAGGCTGCCAGCCTGATGTCTCCCCACTGTACCATTACCCTGTGGCCCTGCACTGCCACTGTGCCATCTGCTCCACACAGGATACGGAGTGTGAGACCTTTTGAGGGCCTTCGAGTCAACAGCGCTGTCAGATGTTTTAATCCTGACATGAATAACACAGAGGAAGACAATCAGAGAGCAATGTTACTTCTAGTTAAGAAATAAATGGTTTGGAAAAGCATTACCTTTCACAATGAGAGTTGTTTGGTTCTTTTGTGTGACCCCTTTGTTGGATCTTTGACAGGTGCATCTCATAAAAGTTGAGTATCATGAAAAATGGCCAAAAGGGTTTAGACAGAAGCAACACTTATAAATACCCACTACTTGTACTATAAAAAAGAATATATATTTAGGGAATAACCCTGTTGTGTCTGCTGATTTGCGGACGTTCATGCTGGTTATACGGTCACAAAAGGAGTGTTAAAATGGATATTTGCGACTGTATAACAGCATGAACGTCCGCAAATCAGCAGACACAAGGGGGTTATTCCTGTTCTAATTCAATTCCATCATTTGCACAGTTTATTTTTCTGTCGGTAATTTGGTCGGCAAAGCTTACCTTTGACGCAGCATCGCTCCAACGTGGAGTAATCCATCACACGTGAAAATCCATCAAATGTGAAACGGTAATTTTGTATCAGAATCTACATCGATACTTTCGTATGGTAGCTTAAATTCACCCATTTCGGCGGTGGCAGTGGTATGCCACCTGTTGGTGTTCTGTCGCATAAATCGACAGTTTTGCATCCCAACAATACTGCGCATGCACATCAAATATTTTGCCACTTTTACCCCAATATTATACGGTCTGAAATCTCACACGATTAGCTAATGAGATTTGTGGAAAAAATGTAATTGGATTATATATATATATATATATATATATATATATATATATATATATATATATATATATATATATATATATATATATATATATATATATATATATATATATATATATATATGTATGTATGTATATGTGTGTGTGTGTGTGTGTATATATACACACACACACACACTCATAACAAATGCCAAAGAAGAGTGCAACAACATAAATTAATCAATCATTGAACTAAAATTTCTAAACACAACCAGCCAAACAATTAGATCACGTTACGTCTGGGGAAAATAAAGAAAGCTGCCAGTGGACATGGAGGCAGTCTGCCCAGGGACGGCGATAGTAGCATACGTGATCAATCCAGTGCCAAGACTGAAAACTGGCCCAAAACAAAAAGAAGTGAGCCCCGCCCCTCACAGCCCAAACATCAGACCTCCCGATTAGCCACTCCATGTGTGGTCTTGTCGACTGGACCAATAAGTACAGTAATACCACGTTACCACATGTCAGTAAACCAGTTATTTGTAGTTTTGGCACTGTGGGCAGATGCCAAGTCCTGAAAGACAAATATATTGGCTTTACTATAAAACTTGTCAGAACTTGAAAGCATGAAGTGCTGTAAAATCTCCTGGTGGACAGCTGTGTTGTCTTCAGACTTGATAAAACCAACACCAGCAGATGACACAACACCCCAAATCAACACCGACTGTGGAAACTTCACACTGGACTTGACGCAACTTGGAGTCTGTGCAATCAACTCTTCCTCCAGACTCTGAGACCTTGACTGCCAAAGAAAATGTGTTTAATCTGAAAAGAGGACCCCAGATCAGGTAAGATGCTTCTGACATTGTCTCTCGTTCAGCAGTAGCTGGACACCAGGAATGCGACGCTTGTAGCTCATTTCCTGAAGACGTCTGTGTGCGGTGGCTCTTGATGCACCGACTTCAGCTTCAGTCCATTCCATGTGAAGCGCCATCATGTTCTTGAATCGAAATTTCCTTGACAATATTCTCAAGGGTGCCATCATCCATGTTGCTCGTGTATTTATTCCAACCACACTTTCCCCTTCCAGTCAATTTTTGGTTTGACACGGAACGAGACTGACAGATTCATGGTATTTATACTGCATAAATAGTGAGCAATACAACCTGAAATGAAATATTCTGTATTGAGATATATTTTTCTATTTTTTATGTTTAAAAAAAATATGCTTGAAACATTTTATTTGATGATTTGTGCATATATTAAAGTTTCAATTTATGAAATATTTGACAAAAAATGTAGTATCATGATATTCAAATTTTTTTGAGATGCACTTGTACACTGAACAGAAAAAGTCTTTGTTATGGTTCCGGCCAGCGTGTTTTTTTTTTTTTTTGTTTTTTTTTTGCATGTCTTTGGGTTTTCATTTGTCTAATGGTTCTATGATGTCTTATAAGTTTTCATCTCGTGTCTCCTGTGTGTGTGTTGGCATCCCTCCTTGCACCCTGTATGTGGGTGTGTCTCACCTGTCTGTTCTGTGCACTTTTCTGCTGTACCCGATATCTGACTGTGTCTCTGTGTGGGTGCACCTCCCCTGCTCTGTGTGTGCACATCATGCACATCGTCTTGACCTGTCTCTCATGTCTGTGTTCACGTCCCGGCGTATGTTAATCACCTGCTTTTTCAGTCCCTCTGTTATGCACCTGCTTCCTGTACACATGGTTTATTCTTTGTTCCATGTCCTTTGTTAAAGTTTCGTTGTGATTGTGTTATTTCTTGTCTGCTGCGGGTTTGCTGGTTATTGTATTTTATTTCTTACTTGCCTTTTGTTGTCCTCATTAGTATTATTATTATTATTCTAGCATTGGTTATTGTCTGTTAAGTTAGTTGTCTTCCTGCGTTCCGTTCTTTCACGTGCCCCTTTAGTTCCACCCCGTGATTGTCATGGGGTGGAACCTGTTCTAACTTTATTCTTTGGTATTTAAACACTTTCTTGTAGCCTTTGCTTTTGTCGGTTCATTGTGAATGTCTATGTTGGTCTCTGCGCTTCATGAACTCCTCCTATGCTGTGAGTATTTTTCTCTGTTCAGAATTCCCAACTCCCCACGTTTGTTCTTGCCCTTTGTTTTTTGATCTGATATGATTCTGTGTTTATTTTTGGACTCTATTCCTGTTGTCCTCACTTATGCACTGGTTGGATCGGTTGTCACTGTGGATTATCTGTAAATGAATCACCTGGGTTCTTTCACACACTTCCTGTTGTTTGGCTGCCTGCATTCTGGGGTTATATTTGACTATTGGTGAACTCATTTGTATCAGTCTTGGATTTACACAGTTTCAATGCATGTGATCAGAATGCATCCAAATAACAATTTTCTCACTAGTGCCTCACAGCAAGAAGGTCCTAGGATCGCTTCCCACCTGATTCTTTCTGTGTGAAGTTTGCATGTTCTCCCCATGTCTATGTGGGTTCCCTCCAGGTGCTCCAGCTTCCTCACAGTTCCAAAGACATGAAGGTTAGGGGAATTTTGAAATTTAAATTAACCCTCTTCATTTGCAGCAATATATAATACTGCAAGTGATGAGAGTTGGCAGCAGCAACCACATTTTTAGGACTTTCCCACTGTGAGTGCTGCAGGCCATGTGGAGTATAGCATTTATAGAATCTGTCCACAAAATTTCTGGAAGTAACTTTGTAAAAGCTACTGCGTACTTAACTCTGAAATTTCTGCTTTTGGTGGAAACAGGAGAACCAACAAATGTTGGGCCATGTTGGTATGTTATTCTGCAAAATGGCCATAACAATAAAATAAAACACATTGCTTGTGAAGCCTTTTTACAAAGTGGAGGGTCCTGGTGGTCACTAGAGGCCAGTGTTGCTTCTATATTCCAACATGTCCTCTAGACCCAGAGTACCGCTGTCTTGGAGGTGTTGGTTACAGGCCGCTGTGATGTTGACACCTGGAGCTGTGGAACGCTATAATCAGGTAATGTGTGCTCAGTGATTACTAGAGTCCATGAATTGTTCAGTTTCATAAAATGGTTTGTTTGCTTATCTGTTTGTACAGCATTCTGGAATTGTCCGCAAAAGATGGTCAAATCAACCTGTGACTCCTCACCAAATGAAAAGCACTTTGTTTCATGGCCTGTTTCTTAGAGATGTGTGAAAGTAAGGAGACAAATCAGAGCGCCAAATAAATTACATTTCCATTTTTTTTAAATTGAAATACAATTTCACACAAACAGTACAGTGCATTGTCTTTTTAATTTCATTGGCATTTTCAGCCCTCTTTGATATCAGCAATAGATAGTATTTACATAATGTCATTAAATTCACATTCATAAATATAAATATATATATATTTTTACATTCTTTAGTCTCTCACCTGTGTTGAATAGTTACCACAAAGAATATAACTTTTTTGTTGTTACAAAGTTTTTCCTGTTACTGAAACTAATGAAATGTGAAACCATTGGTTTTTGGTTATTTGATTGTAAAACTATTATCTGTTCACCTGATTCTCAATGTTAGAGCTTCACTTTAAGATTTAAGACATAAACCTCAGACATTATGGCCACAACAAGCCAGGTCCTGGATTCCCTTCTTCATCCAGATCTGCTCCAAAATGTATCCGTTTCCTCACTAAACCATATACCAAATCTCCACTAAGTGTGATTAAAATAGTTTTTTCAGCACTTCTGCAAAGAAATAAAAAAGGTGTAGGTATGAAATGGTTTGGCTTAACCTGGATTATAAACTGAGGGTTGCAGCCAGGAAATAAAATGTGTGTGTGTGTGTATATATATATATATATATATATATATATATATATATATATATATATATATATAAACATTCCAGAAAGAAGCGTTTTGGCCTTTATGTTGTGAGTGACATTCTCATTGATAAATATTCGTTAAATCTGTCCGCCTGTGTTGTTACGACTGCACGGCCAAACGGCCTCAGCTGTAATTGAATGTTGGGGTGCATTTACTTTGTATGTTGTTAAAGAAAACTTTGAGAAAGCAAACTGCACAGCATTTTTGAGTTTACTAAACTTAACATGAGCTGGATCTGCTTAAACTCACAAGTTTCCCCAAAGTAACACATTCCTTCAAATTTAGATTCAGATCCACTAATTTCAAATTCATTGTACATAAAACATTTGTTGGAAATGAAACTTTAATTTTTTTAATCTCTTTCTCACACATCCCCCGATTTTATTTATTTATTTATTCATTTTTAATCATTTCAGGTCTGGGAGCAATTTGGGGTTAAACAGTAGTATGCAATTTTTTTAATAAATGTCCGATTAATGTTCAGCAATTAATGTATACTTGACATCTGTGGCTCTATTTTTCTATTTTGAAAGGCAAAGTTGAGTAAATATAACATGAACAGAAAAGCTATACAAATATGAATAAAGGTAAACTGAGTAGTAAATCTAAAGCTAAAGGATAGGCTAACTTAATGTAAAATACCAAAAACAAGCTGAAATCAACTGTAAAGCTTATGGACAAGCTAGTTAAACCTTTCAAAAAAGAAAAATTACAAAGCTAATTTAATAAAAAAAAAAAAAACCCTGAATATCGAGCCAACTAAATCTGTAATGAAATATAAAGCAAATGAAGAAGCTAGCTAAATTCGTGAAAAAACTGCCTAAGCTAACTGAATCTAAAGCCAATTAGATTAACTATTTGAAGCTAAACTAAAATAAATATAAACCTAATTTGAGCAGCCAATTGAAACATAAAAAAACAATATAAAGCTAATTATAGACGCTAACGATCAATAAAATCATATGAATAAGCATAAGCTAGCTCAATAACGTCCCAATGTGACCAAAAACAAAACAAAAAAAATGTCCTTTGTCAACACAGTTTCTAATATAACTAATTTATTATGTTAACCATTCCAGTCATTTCTTATAAATTTGTTGTACTTATTGTAAAATAACAACAACCAAAAAAAAAAACCATTGTTCACTGTTTGTTTCTGTAATAATTTCCTTCAGGATAGATAAAGTTGATCTTATCTAACTGTGTTGACTTTGACATCGTGCTTTGACTTAAATAGAATTGATCACATATCACTTTGATGCCAAACTAAGATCACCCAATCAATACCCTTAAGTTGAGTAAAATCAAAACATTTGTGTCTGTGCAAGCTCCTTAACTTTAATTATTCAAGTTTGCAATTCTTTTTTTTCAGTGTATTGTCTGGTTTCTGTGATTTTATTTTTCTTGTCAGTAGCGGGACTTGCGGCACATGTCACAACGACACGCTCTTGCTGTCAGTATTTCTATGTCATCGTGATGATGGCCTCGTGGGCAGTCCAGGCGAACTTTGACCTGAGGGAAGACAGTCAGCAGACATAAATACTCAAACTGTGGTTTTTGAAGTAGTCCTTTTTTTAATTACTAGCACCTTTTCCTCTGCTCACCTTCGTGTCCTTGGTGATGGTGCAGCAGCGTGAAGCTGAAGTGATGTTGTGGGTGAAGTTGGAGGCCACCAGCACCGAGTACCTGGAGGGGAAGGCGCTGGACTCGCAGTAACCCACACAGGCGTACACCAGATGTGTGCTTTTGCATGTACCACGGCGGTCACTGCGGATGGTCACGTTGAGGGCTGGATCGGCGACAACGGAAAAAAAAAACAACTTTTGTATGTGTTTGCAAATTGATTTGACTTTTAATGTTGAGTGCAACTCACGGTACAGGTGGCACCCTGGGGTGGGACCATCATAGCTCCAACTGATGGGTGAGAGAAGCAGCAGTGACATCACTGGTAGGACCAGCAGGCAGAGGTTAGAGGTCATGCACAGGAACATTGGGATGGAATCCTGGAGAGGACAAACAGTATTGGGAAGCGGTTCCATAAGTTAATTTGGAATTATCGCCTGACAAAAACCATTTGTTTTTCTCTGCCGAGTTGCTTTCTTCTCAAAGCATTTGCCTGTCAAACAGGTGGTTTCCCATCTTGCGCTTGTGCTTGTGTGTTACTTGCATGAGTAATCACTGATGTGAATTAAAAATTATGTGCTGTTTATCTGTTGCAGGCTGCATGTTTTAGCAGCATCCTGTGGACAGATGCAGACACTCGCATTGTACGTACACAACTGTTTTATATGCATTAACGGGGATGATTTATGCATGTTGTTTTCAGTTTATTTAAAATACATCTCTAAGTAAAAAAAATTCTTGCAATACGTTTAACTTATCAAGTTAGATGAACTGAATATTTTTGCCTTTGTCTAACCTAATATAATTTTGTTCAACCTGTAGCCACATTAAAGCCAGTGTTAAATTTGTTTTGACAAAGCTCATGATAATTATTTGCTTTTGACAGTTAATACTTTGTGATACAGTTGTGTAACCCTTTGCACTTTACATGTTTAAAATTTATTGAAAAAAAAAAAGAACTAAAAAAAATGTAAATTTCTGATATTATGCCCTTTAAACTCTCAGGGAAAACATTACAAATAAAGATATGAATGCCAAAGCAATGCCATGCATAAATATGTGTATAACACAACTAAATCTAACATTTTACAGCTAGTTTTCTTGAGACAAGTCGGAATAGATGGATACATAAACATTTCCAATTCTCTCAATATGTTGACTTTGTTTACATCAATTACTTAAAAGAAATGCAATGTGGTACTGAATAGTAAATCTGACTGAAGTAGATATTTCTCAATCTAATTTTTGTATCACCTTAGTGTCTTGTATTTTCAGTTATTAGCATCAATCTGTTTGACACTGGATGACATGCTAGCTTGATAAAAAGTTGTATTGTGATCTAAATCATGACTAGTATATTTTATTTATTTATGTTCCATTATAAATCAAAAATCCTTTTCTGGACATAGAGTAATTTTGCTTTTGACATGAAGTGGGAAGTTGGAATTTCCCAGAAAAATTCCAAGAAAAGCCTGATTTGAATCTCAGCCAGGGTTAATGCAATGTATTAACCCTGTAGTGTCATCAAAAATGAAGTCATGCTTTAATAATAAACAAAAGAATGCACAACAGTTTTCACACAGCTACAGCTGGAGAATAAATCTATATAATCTGACAATGTGTAAGTTTGAGAGGATATTAATGCCACAGCTAACAGTAGCTAACAACGTTAGCGAAGAAGCTAGTTGCTACAGCAGTTTTTGGCGTTCTCAGTTATCGCACTAATTAGTGCAGCAGATAAGTGAATAGTTACAGAATAATCCTTCACATGGTGATGCAAGCACCAAATTTGGCACAAATACACATTCCTCTTTTGAAAATTAGTGTCCATTTGAATTTTCAATAATCGGCCAGGTAGGAGTCAGTTGAAGAATTACACAGAGGTCAAAATCTTTAAAAAAAAAATGCTCCAATCATATTGAAAGGTATTCCATCTTATTTGTCCGATCACAAAGATTTCAAAAATGTGTAGTTTGTACCATCTATGGCTGAATTCTATGGAGTTATGGGGTTAGAAAATAGCAAAAGTGGTGAGAAAGGTCAGTTTCAGTGTGTAGAGGGATCAAAAGTTAAAGTTGCTCCAGTTTTGGTAAAAAGTGGTGCAAATTATTGTTTGAGCTAATAAGATTGAGTGCTTGGTCTGCAAGGTAAATGTTAAACATATGTCCTCTGGATTCTTTGACATGTGACATATGTTACCCTGTAACATGATAGCTAAGCATGACCCATGATGCAAATTATTCCTTTTACCAAAATTAGAGCAACTTTAACTATTGACCCCTGTACACACTGAAATTGACCTTTGTCCCATTCTTGCTGTTTTTACCCTTTAACTCCATAGCATTCAGTCACAGATGGTCCAGACTATACCTTTTTGGACTATTTATGATCAGACAAATAATGTGGTATAGTTTTCAATATATTGGAGCATCTTTTAATTTTGACCCCAGCGTAATTCTTCAATTGACCCCGACCTGGCTGCCTATTGAAAATTCAAGTGGACATTCAAAAGGATAATGTCTAAGATGTGTATTTGTGCCATATGTGGTGCTTGCATAACCATTTGAAGGATTTTTTTCAGTTATCTGCTGCACTAAATACAATATGAAGAGTGGACAAAGTTTGCAACGTGTGTAATGTTGAAGTCATTTAATGGATTTGAAGACAAAGCAACCAGTATTAATGGGGGACACATGTATTTAGCTCAAACACAGAATGGCTGCAAATTCACAATTTTCAGCTTTCATATATAACGTGCTATAATGTATGTTTGGACTGTCTGAAAAAAAAAAAAAAAGCTTCACTGGCTAAGAAGCAAATTAGTTTTCATTTAAATTAAACTCAAGCAATAACATGCATATTTGTTGACCTAATTTGGATAAATGCAATTCATTTGTGTGTTATTAATGTTTTCAGTTGGTCCAAGAGTTGTCTTTTTATAGTATGTAATTTTTACACTGAAAAAAGGACCCCCACCACCTCCATGTCACCTCAAATTGAGTGATACCAACACGTACATCTCCTTTTAATGATGGTATCACAAACATTAAATCACGTTTCATGATACCATCACAGATTTGGCATAAGATGGGGTTAGATTATTTTTAGGCTGGTTGAACCCCCCCATGAATTAATGACATCAAAATTTAACAATGGCAATATGAAATATTTTTCAGATGTAAAATTGTGTTTTGTATTCTGTTCTAAAAGACAAACTGATGAGGAAAAATCAATGTCACGTTATTAGACTTAAGAAATATTTAACTTCAAATAAACTCATATGAACTTACAGATGTGAATTTTTGGCAGTTGTACACACAGTATCTGCATAAACTGTCAAACTTAACTCTGTGCAAATATGTGTGTGTGTGTGTGTGTGTATATATATATATATATATGTGTGTGTGTGTGTGAGATTAATTTGAACATTTTCAATATGTGATAAAAGTTAAACTTATGCCACATGCAAAATCCTGCAAGATCAGAATGCAAAAGTCACATTGGAAAAAGTACATTTTCTTAAAAAAAGAACTTGTGGCATCACAACTAAAAAGTTGATTCCACTCACTTTTGGAGCAATGAATGTTAGGTGTGCAGAGGAAATTGAGCTTACCTGGAGATGCCGAGTGAAACTTGTTGAGTCTGGAGCAGGTGTGTCACCAAACTGTTCTGAGCCTCGTGCAGGTATTCAGGTACCACAGGTACGAGTGAAGGCACTTAAAGCTCCAGACACACCCACAGTTAAGAGTGTGTGAAGATCTACTCCTCTTCCACAGAATCCCCGTCTCACTCTCTGGCACCAGTTTCCAACAAACAGATCATTAAAACGAAAAGGTTCTCTTAGGGTTGTGTTACGACCTCTCTGCCCCTCCGACTCTTTGCTTTCTGTTTTAAAGCTTCGGGGGGGACAGTGTTGCCAGTTATTTTCTTTGGAACGTCTGCTGCAAAAGTTGAAGACGCCGTTAACATGACATCATTCATTCACTTACATGTGACATCAGAGCAGCAAGATTTTTAATCTGGTTTCATCTACATCACCAACTGTTCATATATGTGCACACGACACCGGAAAAGCACAGCTCGTGTCACTAAGGTTTATTTTATAAACAAAAAAGTAATAAAAAAGTGTTGGACAAATTGAAAGTACAGTTGTGTGTATTTATAATTTATGACAGTTATGACATATTCAATCAAATGTTACTGTTTTTAAAGGTCAAGTTCAAAAGTGTTGATGTGTTTGACTTTTTTTTAATCATCACTCATCCTGTCATTACCTGTCTTTTTCCCATTTTTCCTCATCTCCTTTTTCTACCATGTGTACCAGAAGGCTTTCATCTTTTTTGACATGGAGGCATATAAACTGTTACAGTGTTGGGCTGTGTATAAGATGGCCTTGGAGTACTTTCTGAAGACCAAGTCTGGTATTTTATTCCTAAAGTCTTTAGTTGACAGAGGCTCAATAAACAGTGAAAACTGACCTCATGTGGCTCTTCAGATTATTATATCAGTCAATCACGTCCCCACAAGTGGAATTTTCTGTTCATGCTTCCTGCACATGCAAAACTTTTTTAGATGAGTAAATCACCAAAAGCTTCTCGGGGATTCCTGTGACTGGACGAGCAAAGCAATAATTGAGATTTTAAAAGAGTTTTAAAAAAAATACTTTTTGCTGTTTCAATGGCCAGAATTGAACAAATAAATCCTGACAAATACAATCCAACTGTCCCTGTATGCTTGGACCCCCAAGAAATATGACGTAACCCCTGAAATCCACAACTGCAAGGTGCTGTCATAAAGACAAGTAAAAACTCACTTAGTGAAGATAAAATCTCCCTTAATGAAATTTGAGCAGCTAAAATAATGTGGACCCATTTTTATAATAAAACTGCAGGAAGGAAATTATTTTCTTTGTGCCTGTAGCGGTCGCAAATTTCACAGAAGTGAAAAGGATTCTGGGAGAACGGATGATAAATAATTGGTAATTATTTAGGGTTATCTGAGAATGTTTGTTCTTGTGGTGAGGTTGTTCATGTTATGCAGATAAGTGACAGTAATGTCAAAATGCAGAAGCATCATTCACCGCAATGAGCGTAAATTGTATCTCACAGACTGATTTTTACGTCTTGTTAAACCAGTAATGTGCAGTTCAACTAAGTGTCTTCTGTATGTATTTGTAGAAACTAGGTTGAAAATTTAAATTCAGGGTTAACTTTCCTTGGCATACTGAATTTGGTTGAAAACAGCAAATGGCCCAATGGGAGAGGTCAACAAACAGGCAGACATGACCTTGGCCCTAGTGATTGATGTTAGTTGTCCTGTGGACAGTTCCATAACTTTTATATGTATGCCGCGCTAGTTGGGTACAAATCGGAATGTGAAACTTAATACTTGGCCTTTGTCCTCGATGACCTTGACTGCATGTCCTTTGCTAAATTTGACCCACCCAGAGCAATTCCATAACCCTACTCCATATGTGAGCCAGATTGGGTGGACATCAAATTTGAAAAAAAAAAAAAAGGGAGGGGGGAATCAAAATTTTGACCTTTGACCCAAATGGCATTGGCCTTTGCCAAAGCAACCCCTTCTTTGAGGGCAGTTGTGGGGTTGACCATCATCCACGTATCAAGTTAGTTGAAATCAGCCAAAGGATCTGGAAGGGCAAGATGAACAAACAAACAAACATTCCACAAATTATACTATCATGGTACAGCGACATTGTAGGATCTTAGAGCCTTCAAAATAATAATTATGTTGCTTTGTATACAATTTAAGTGTATTGTGGGGAGGTAATGCCTCCAAACAACAAGATCCCCAATTTTCACCTGTGCTGTAGTCAACGTGTACCTCTGGAGTTGCCTTTGGAAAGTTTTCTGGTAACAAAATAGCCAAACTAATACATGGATCCACTCGGGATCAGCTGCAGTGACAATGAGCAAGATGTTTTTAAACAATCCAATGCATGTTCCCCCTCTAGTGGAGATTTAATGTATTACCATGAACACAGCACATTGAGTTACCAAATTCAAGATGGCCGCCTCCATGCTTTACCTCAGATGAGTTCCCAAACTACTTGTTTGGCCAACTTTGAAGACACTAAGGTAAGAGTAAATGTTTTAAAATAACCATTTCTTTGTTTAAGTCATCATTGAACTTTTAATGTCCAGTTGTTGCTGGGCGTCATACCTGTGGCTGAAACAGGTACTGTGAGATAATGAGTGAACTCTGGCATTAGTCAAGAGAAGTTGTGGCTTCTCCATTGTTCAGTGCGTCCATGAAGTAGGTGTTGGGTTGTGAAGTGCAGCAACTTGGATGCCTTTGCCAGTAAAGAAAGCTTTACTGACCTTGAATTTGTGGAGTTACTTAGAGAGGTTCAGATCAGATGCACAACTTGCATCAGTAGCATTTTTGTCATTTTGTTCACTGGCTAAGGTTCCAAGGGGACACCGCTGGTTACCTGGCCGAGGCAGATAGCTGGATACTTTGTGGAGGTGGGGATGGATGAGTTGTCTTGTTGAGTATTGTTGAGTCTTACCAACCAGGACTGTTCCTTGTCATAGGAACAGTGCATGTGCACAGCTCAGGCACATGCACCAATACTTGACCAAACATATATTGCATAGTTTATTTCATAGAATTGTTGTATAGAAATCAGGACATACAATAGTGTTTCTGAGTTATTTGTGGCTCAGACATAACTCTGACTGAAAAATCAGTCCTTAGAGGTATACAGAGAGTACCATACATGTTCACATAGCATTGATTTGTGTCGTCGTATCCTTTTGTGAAACATATTAATCACATGTTTTTTAATGTAACAGTAAAAAAAAACATCTTTAATTTGGTTTGTTTTTGTATCTGAGTGCAAAATGTGTACAGTTTGCACTTCCATAACTGACCACTATTTCTGAAAATGATGGTGCACCTCTGGTGTTGGAACAAGTTTGAGGTCTCTCTGCTGTCTAGCAATCTTGCAAATTATTTATCTTAAAATCAAATGAGGTCGAGATTAAGAGTCAGGGTTTATTTTTTGTTCAATACATCAAATGTTTGGAAATTTGAACAATATTCCCTCTTCCAGACCACATCTTTGCTCACCTCTGAGGGTCTCTGTGCAGTAGCAGAATTCCAGAATTCCAGTGTGGTCCAAGTCTAATTTTGAGAATATTTCCAATTTGCAAATTCTTGGAACCAATGTATTCCTTTACTCCTCAAGTCTGACAACTTTCTGTAGTTTTGGAACTCAGAAATCTCATCAAACATCTGTAAATTAATTATTTTTTTTCTAAATCTGATCATAATTCATGCTTGACAATGAGGACAGTGGAATTTTTCATATCTATGTAGATGTGTGTGTGTGTTTACCCCAAGTGACCTTGACCTTCATCCACATGATTGCCATTTGCCGTGGCATTCAATTCTGGAATCTACCCAAGTTGATACCACATTTCAAAATTGGAATGAAAATCAAATTCCTTGACCTTTGCCAAAATTCATTATTTAAGGGCTGTTTTGGAGTCAGCTTTCATTGACACACCAAGTTTGGTAGAAATAAGTAAAAGGACCTTGAAGGAATACACCATCAGACCTTGGCCCCAATGATTGACTTCTGGCAAATTTGGCCTTGCTCCGAAACCCACCTACCTATGTGTGCCATGTTTGGTGCAAAATCGGAGTCAACTAACTTAAAAAATGACCATTTAGTCCAGTGTTGTGACTCAAATAATTGACCCTTTGCTAATTTAACTTTGCCCTGAGCAAAGGGGGTTCAGTTGACAGAACCCAACTCCATATGTTTGCCAAGCTTGAATAAAATAGGCAGAAGCTTAACTTTTTACCTTTGACCCCAAATTACCTTCACCCCAGTGACTGATTTTTCATCAGTTTGATCTCATCTGGGCAATTTCAGAATCCACCAACATATGTGCACCAAATTTGGTGGACTTCAGAGTGACAAAATCTGAATTTTGGCCTTGACCAAGACCTCGACCTTTGCCAAAACAACCCTTTAAAGCCACTTGCCACGGTTCACTATCCACAAACCTGTTGTTGGAAAGCGGGCGGCTACAGTCGGAACTGGAGGAATTGGAGAACAAACAAGAAACTGTTGAATAGACATTTTGTTTGACAGAAGGTTAACACAATGGCAAAACTACTTTGGGGCATTTGGAAAGAACAAGATGCAGTTGTCAATAAATTACTCATATAAATCTTTGTCCTTTGGGCTGCTTACGATGCGGACAAGCATAAGATGATATAATTCTCACCTTATGGCCCCTTTACCCCCAAATATTCCCAAGCAGTATCTCAGCGGAAAACGTAACATGTGACATCATCACGGAAAACCCCGTCTACACTCAAATCTATTGGTGGATTGACTGTAAATTTAATGTGTTTCTTCTGATTCTGTGAGCCGCTGAGCATTAAACTGGATACTTTTAGGTTTTATCCAGTCGGACCAAACCGGTCAGACTGTTCTTGTTTTACTGTGTTATTCTAAGATATATACTCCAAAATATTGATATAGAATTATTTCTACTTATTCAGAAATATTCTGCTAATTTCATTAATTATGATTTTCTCAGGAGGTGGAACCACTGGAGATGGACATAATAATACGACCTTGCTATTGGTGTCATGACCTTTGACCTTGGGTGACCTTCAAAGGTCAAACTCATAATGACTGTTTCAAGGATTGGTTAAACATAGATTAGTGGTTATTAAAACTAGTATGAACTCATACTACCCTTCTATTGGTCACTTGAACTTTGACCTCAGGTGACCTTGAGAGGTCACACTAATTTATAATGTCTAGTTTGTGTAATTGGTGAAACACAACTATCGTTACTATTAAACATTAATATGAAGTCATATCTAACTTTGCGATTGGTGTCATGACCTTTGACCTTGGGTGACCTTCAAAGGTCAAACTCATAATGACTGTTTCAAGGAATTGGTTAAACATAGATTAGTGGTTATTAAAACTAGTATGAACTCATACTACCCTTCTATTGGTCACTTGAACTTTGACCTCAGGTGACCTTGAGAGGTCAAACTAATTTATAATGTCTAGTTTGGGGAACTGGTGACACACAACTACCGTTACTATTAAACATTAATATGAAGTCATGTCTAACTTTGCGATTGGTAACAACCTTTGACCTTGAAAAGTCAAACTTAAGGTAACACCCTTTAAACACTTTGGAACCAGTATGTGCTACGAATGGTGCTGCTGAGTGTAAAGTTACTTAATTTTAGACAGAACTGATCAAAAGTCAAGGTCCCACAGAATCTTATAGCATGCTGAATAACAAAGAATGAATTTGCATGAATCCGTGTCAAACATGTCAGGAGCAGATGATTGTAAACTGTGACTGGCTGTCTGCAGTCAGAGGCGGGACTTAGAGTGAGGTATGTGCAGAGAAACATGTCCCTTATATGTGTGGAGGTGCCGTAGTCACCCAGTCATTAAGTTGACCTGGTTTGGAGATCAATCCTTCTTGGCCTGTTTTGAAAAACAAAAAACCTTTATTCTGTGACCCGAGAGGTGAAACTAAAGCCAAACGATTTATTTTGCTGTAGCATGTGATTCATGTTGTCACATATTTGCATGTTAAATATTTAAGTCAGTCCTGCAAATATGGCTACGTTTGACCTCATCGTGGTAACCTTCCACACACACACACACGGTGTGTGTGACTCAGCTGGGTGACTGATGTTTGTATCGCTCAGCGGCCCCGTCGTTCTCTGCTGCCTTGGAAACCGTGGCGTCTTGAATCACTATAATATCATTAATGTGTCCGCTTCCACTTCTGCTGTGTTATTTTAAGATCAGCGCGCGCGCGCGTGTGTGTGTGTGTGGTCAGACTGCATAAGTCCACATGTGTGTAAGATAAATTACACGTGTGTTATTTTGGACTCTATGACAATATAAGGAGAGGATTAGTCAAGATTTTCCAAAGATGATGTTTTAGTCTGTTTGACCCATTTCCCCCTCATATATATAAACACGTGCACACACATGCACTCATGACCCTTTGACCTTTTCTCATAGAAACTCAATAACCTGTGGATCTGTAAATTGAATAAATAACCAGTGACATCCTTAATACCAAACTACAGTGGCACTCAGAAAACGCATACCCCAGACAGGCTTCATGGCCAACCAATGTCATCCCTGCCACAAGGGGGCAGTCAGCATTCTGACTTTTTGCCATATTGGCTTTTAATGGTTTACACGTGTAAACTTTTCCACTAAGTTTGCACCAAACTTGGCACATACATGCAGACTGGTTCCGGAATTGCCCAGCAAAACAAATGTGTCAAAGGTCAATCATTGGGGTGAAGGTCATATCTGTCTGTGTAGGACAAGGTGCAAACAGCGGTAACACTTAGGAACATTCAGGCTGGATGAGACTTTACCAGAAAACATCTCAAAAAGCCCGTCCAGGTCTGGAACAAGAGTCTTTGGTCAGATGAAACCAATATTTTGTGTCAGAATGATGTAAATGATGTAAAGAAGAGACACATGATCCAAATGATACCACCTCATCTGTCAGACATGGTGGAGGCAGTGTGGGAGGATGGAACAAGTATGTGGCAGGACTTTGACTTTCCACTTTTGGTAGGATGACAGTGTCTGCTCTGATGAGCCAAACGCTGCCAAACTGATGAAGATGCAAAAATGACCCAAAGTATTATGTCAAAGCAGCCCAAGAGCTTCCCAAGGAGATGAATTGGAATATTCTTCAATGCCTGCCAGTCAATACGTAAATGCGATATTTTTGGTAAACACTTTGACTTAAAGCTGAAAGTCTACTCTTCAGTCACATCCTTACTGTGCCATTTTAACATGACATGCTTTCGCAAAATTGTGTGAACCCAACTGGACATGCCGAAGTTTTTCCAAAGACTTGGAAAATGTCGACATCTAAGGTTTCATGGCATTAAAAGTGTTAGTCACACTTACAAGTTCTGATTATGTTCATGTCGTTTCCATCAACATATGTCGTTAACATTCACTGTACGCTCACAAAAACCAAATATAACAAAGGAGAATTGGTTGGTAATTTGTAATCCTGTTTATTTTTGATAATATAGAAACCCAAAAATCATCCCCAAACGACAACAATCAAACTTTGGAGCAATGCTATTATGTCAGACAAAACTTAGTAAAGGAACTGCTAGAAACTTTACAGGAAATTTTAAAATAAAACTCATTAATTCTCCAAATATCTTAATATTAGTGGTCCAAAAGATGGACTGGCTGATCAATATGAAAATTATTAAAACTGCAAAATCCCATTTTTGCAAAAAACCTCAAACACTGCTCAGAGGAGAACGTTTGCCAAACCAGACCACTGCTGGAACCATTAAAGTGTCCCTGCTCTGTGACATGGCTCTCAGGAGTCTCTGAAGAACCAGGAGAAGGGCAAGATGTTTCTGCGAACAGTGAGGGAAAGACTTTAAGTTCTAGATGTCAAACTGATTTTCATTCCACAAAATCCACACCAGTGTGGCACCAAGTCTTAGTGTGTCCACATTATTGTGGTCAAACATGTTTTTTTGGGGGGGGGCTTGGTGGCACATGCACCATAGAGGAACAGGGTGCTGAAAGTTAAAACTTTAGCTACTACTCTGACCTTATCTGAGGTCCACACTTATTTAAGTCTGGTAGTATAAATTAATACCCCCTTAACAATCATACCAACCTGACCAGTCGAGTCAGCATTCCAGGATCCTCACGCGACCCTGGGGCGGAGGCTATATTTTCTTCTTCTTCCCCATTGTCTGTTATCTTAAGTGGATTACCATTTAGCTGGACCATACTGATACCTGTGTCCTGCTGAGACAAGTCAGTCGGAGGGAACAGACAAAATTAAACAACTGAAAGATGACATTTTTGCGAAGAATAGAGATTTTTCTAGAAATGACATTCGCTAATCTCATTAATACATTTGTTTTGTCATTACCCATAATGCAATGTGGCAAGCACTATCGCTGTTGATTTCAATGCTAATATTATGTAATCTTGCAGGAATACGGCTATCCCAAGATCAATAAAGCTTAGCGGACTGTCAGCAAAGCATATTACAACTGCCAATTGTTGCCCAGTGCATTTTATTGCTTAAAAAAACAACAACAAACGAACAAATATTCTGGAGTAAGGTGGACGGTGACTAACCGGAGCTAACAATTTCACTCACGTGCACCTTTGCTTCGTGATGTGCTGCATTATGCAAAACAACAAAACACCGAATGTAAAGAAAAAAGATCTGTTATAATATACATATCACATATTACAACAAAAATCTGCCCTATACTCGTAAACCAGCCCTCATGAGATACAAGAAAAGTGGGAGGTTTCTGAGGTAATTTTGGGATTCTGTTGCTAATCAGATTGATCCCACTAGAAACGCACAATCAGCCTGTATCGCACCATCACACACTCTGTCTGATGTAATGCTATTATTAACTTTAATCACACTTATCCTACCTGTCTGCGCTAATGTTAGCCCGGGGCACCAATAAAGACAAAGACGCTACAACGGTGTGTTTATAGACGTGGTAGAGAGGAAACGAAACGCTGTTGTGACATGGAAACTTCTGGAGGTTACTGACTGATAATTATTGAATGAGTTATTTAAAAATACCTGCAGTCAGCACTGAATGAAGACTTGAAGCATAATTTGACATGAGAATAACAAACTGGCTAAGTAGCTCAAAAAAAAAGAAAAAAAGAAAAGAGTATGATAAATCAATGAAAAGCATCACCCATTCATTGCATTCTGCATCCTCCTGCATGATGGTCCCTCCATGGGGTTTGTCCTGGTGGAACTTCCTGTGAGTTTGACACAATGATATTGATCAATAATTAGAAATAATTAGACAGATCAATGTTTCCTTTGATATATATCTGCTCAACATCAGATCTGTGCACAAGTTCATTTCCCTGCTTTAAAATAGAACTTGGATGCCCTAAAGCACCAACTTGACTGAAGGTTCTCTGGAGAATCTGTGGGTGCCACTGAAATGATTTTGTGTCAAACAAACATTCACTTTGGGGAGACTCAGATGAGGTGTACTGCTTGCACAAAGGAATGGAGGCCATGACACTACAGCCATGTGGTGCAAGGGAACACCAACGTATCACCTGGCTGCAGCAGATAGATGGCTATTTTTGGGAGGTGTGGATGGACCAGCGGTCTCCCTGGGTAGTTGCCAGTCAGGAACCAGGGCAGCTGTGCAGTTTGGTGGATGTAGCGAAACACAAATCAGCACATGCTCCCAGGCCTGACTCAGATGTGATACATCTATCTAGCAAGCCTTAGCTACCCATGTGACATAAATAGATTTTATCATTTTAAGGAAGCTACTAAAGTAGTAAATGCATTATGTATTAAATGTTCCAAAAATAGACAAAAATTTGCAGTTCTGTTTGAGACAAAACTGAATATTGGAAATACATTTGTTTCAGGTGGTTCACATAATATTCGGACAGTGACCGAACTAGCTTACTAGCTTTACTTAGCCATATCACAGTCAGATTAGATCAAACTCAGAGGCATACCGAAGTAAAATATGTTCAGAAAACAGACCGAAAATGTTTTAAAGACAAGGTTGTATCATACAAATTATGTTCAAGTGTTTCACATATTTAGGTTGTGACCAAACTAGCTAGCTAGCCATGGCAGAAAATCTGATGAGACCAGAGGAGTGCACGCAAGTATAAGATGTTGCAAAAACAGAACAAATGGGTTACATTTTTAAGACCAGCAAGATTGTGTTTTGATGTTATACAACCCCTGGCAAAAATTATGGAATCACCGGCCTCAGAGGATGTTCATTCAGTTGTTTAATTTTGTAGAAAAAAAAGCAGATCACAGACATGACACAAAACTAAAGTCATTTCAAATGGCAACTTTCTGGCTTTAAGAAACACTATAAGAAATCAAGAAAAAAGATTGTGGCAGTCAGTAACGGTTACTTTTTTAGACCAAGCAGAGGAAAAAAATATGGAATCACTCAATTCTGAGGAAAAAAATATGGAATCACCCTGTAAATTTTCATCCCCCAAATTAACACCTGCATCAAATCAGATCTGCTCATTGACATTGACCCTATGTGTCTTTTTGCAAGGAATGTTTTGCAGTTTTTGCTCTATGGCAAGATGCATTCATCAAAAAAAAAAAATGATTTCATCATCCCCAAACATCCTTTCAGTTGTCCAAAATATCAACATAAACTTGTGCATTTATTGATGATGTAATGACAGCCATCTCCCCAGTGCCTTTACCTGACATGCAGCCCCATATCATCAATGACTGTGGAAATTTACATGTTCTCTTCAGGCAGTCATCTTTATAAATCTCATTGGAACGGCACCAAACAAAGTTCCAGCATCATCACCTTGCCCAATGCAGATTCGAGATTCATCACTGAATATGACTTTCATCCAGTCATCCACAGTCCACAATTGCTTTTCCTTAGCCCATTGTAACCTTGTTTTTTTCTGTTTAGGTGTTAATGATGCCTTTCGTTTAGCTTTTCTGTATGTAAATCCCATTTCCTTTAGGCGGTTTCTTACAGTTCGGTCACAGACGTTGACTCCAGTTTCCTGCCATTCGTTCCTCATTTGTTTTGTTGTACATTTTTTGATTTTTGAGACATATTGCTTTAAGTTTTCTGTCTTGACGCTTTGATGTCTTCCTTGGTCTACCAGTATGTTTGCCTTTAACAACCTTCCCATGTTGTTTGTATTTGGTCCAGAGTTTAGACACAGCTGACTGTGAACAACCAACATCTTTTGCAACATTGCGTGATGATTTACTCTCTTTTAAGAGTTTGATAATCCTCTCCTTTGTTTCAATTGACATCTCTCGTGTTGGAGCCATGATTCATGTCAGTCCACTTGGTGCAACAGCTCTCCAAGGTGTGTTCACTCCTTTTTAGATGCAGACTAACGAGCAGATCTGATATGATGCAGGTGTTAGTTTTGGGGATGAAAATTTACTGGGTGATTCCATAATTTTTTCCTCAGAATTGAGTGATTCCATATTTTTTTCCTCTGCTTGGTCTAAAAAAATAACCGTTACTGACTGCCACAATCTTTTTTTCTTGATTTCTTATAGTGTTTCTTAAAGCCAGAAAGTTGCCATTTGAAATGACTTTAGTTTTGTGTCATGTCTGTGATCTGCTTTTTTTCTACAAATTAAACAACTGAATGAACATCCTTTTGCCAGGGGTTGTATAATGAACCTAAAAAAGGTGGATTAGATTAATTCGATTAGTATCTTCCTACTAATACAAATGCATTCCTTACAAAGTGATTAGCATAACATTCAGATACTGACAGTGCAATCTAGCTAACCTAGCCAAGACAATAAAATGGGTTACCAAGACAGCTAGCTTGGGGTTACCGAAAACCAGGACACTGAGATACTCAAATGATACTCTGTTGGCAGCGGCGACTAATCGGCGGAACTGAAACGGTTGGCAGAACCGGAATGATAATACAATTGACGGAATGACTGACAGAACAGAACCTTACTATGTTCCCTACTCTCAAGATATTGATCACCATTTTCAAGATAATGCCCTCCCCCCTCATGTTCAAAGCACAAACTTATCTATTTTCTGTCCCAGTTAGCACTAATCGCCGGAATAGCAGATCGCCATATTGGAAAATTTACCCTCACTAACACTAGATGGCACTACACAAGCTCCTGTTCTGCCATTCCATCACTGTTCTGTCAAGGTTTGGGGCTTCTGATGCCGACCTATAGCTTTATATAGTGGCTAAATAACTTGATTACTTTAATGTTGAGACCTGATCATCTCACCAATACTTGATTTGGGTGTAATATAAGAGCGAAAACAACCCATTCTGTCAATTACCAGTGTTCGGGTCCATTCCAACTATAGTTCCGGTGATTGGTAGCTCCCCGAATGCAGGTCAATTTAATGGCCCAATGAAAAACAATACAAACCAGGACATTGTCATCACTTTAAAGAAAACCCAGAACGGCCAGGACAGGACAAGAAAACAGGACACGTCCTGGGAAAAGAGGACGTGTCCTGTCACGTCCTGAACCAGGACGTGTTTTCCAGGGACGTGGTTAGTTAGCATGAAGCTGGTTTGTATACTGACTGTTGAGCTTGTTAGAAAGAACATATCTGCTGAAAACTACAGAGTCAATGGGAAACATTGGCTGCTACCCGTGAAAGCTTAAGCTAAAAAGCTAGTAACTGCGGGGAGAAATGAGACACTGACTAGGTGGTGATTACCACATAATGGCTGCGGCAAGTCCCTCAAAAAGTACTCAAGGAGAAAAATATTAAATATTTATCTGTTCCTTGACACCCGTTCTTTTCTGTTCCAACTTTTCCAGCTGGTTTAACACAATAATGCACCATCTGTGTCTCCGGGGCATCTCGGAGGACTTGTTTGTAAGGACGTGTTAACGCGTTCCGTAGGAATTGCTCGGTGAAAGTGGTTTTCATCAGAAGTTGCAGGATGTTTACACAGTGTGTGAACTGAAGTGTGCGTTCCTCCAGTTAAAAAAAGGAACAGCTTTTGTTTGTGTAAGTCAGATGTGAACTAGGTTTATGACATGCAGTTTTTCTTTGAGTATTTTGATAATTGCTTTCGCACCACTGATTTGTCAGAGTGATTGAAGTGGCGCCCGTTCACCTCTTGTCTGTTTCATAACGGCAAGAATCACTGGGGCGTGTGTGTTCCTTGTGAGTTCTTGTCAGGACGGATATCCGTGATATTTATGAACAAGGATAAACGCGGAGTCTGATCGGCTGCAAAGTGACGTTGGGTTGGTGTGAACGAGCGATACTCTGTTCTGTCAGTGGCGCATTATACACATGAACCCTCTGAAAAGAACAAACTGTTAATTATCACTGATGCTTCTGGGTAACATTTTGTTGAGTGTTGCACTTTTAAAGAAGAAATGCTAATAAATAAATCATTTGGTTTGATCACATATTTGAAAAGTCTTGGGTTTGAGCATTTTAAAACAATGAATCATTGTCTGAAACAATTATTTCATTTTGTGTTGGAGCATTTGACACAAGCGAGTAATTTTCTAAAGTAAATGGTTCACTCACTATTTCTGAAAAATGACACAGTTGGTTCATTTGCTGTTTTGAACAGTTTGAAACAATGTATCATTGTCTGAAACATTTGTTTCATTTTTTTGTTTGTTTGTTTTGAGCATTTCGCACCATTGAGACATTTTATAAACTAACCGGTTCACTTAGTGTTTCTGAAAAGGGAATCACTGTTTGCCTGAACTGGTTCATTTGCTGTTTTGAGCATTTTGAAACAATGAATTGTTGTCTGAAACATTTGTCTCATTTTTTTTGTTTGTTTGCTTTGTTTTGTTTTGAGCATTTCACACCAGTGAGACATTTTATATACTAACCGGTTCACTTAGTGTTTCGGAAAAGGGGATCAATGTTTTCTGAATTGGTTCGTTTGCTGTTTTGAGCATATTAAAACAATGAATCGTTGTCTGAAACATTTGTTTGTTTGTTTTTTTATTATTATTATTTTTGGAGCATTTCACACCATTCTATAACTAATTAACTTGCACACTGACTGTTTCTGAAAAGGGGATCATTGTTTGCCTGAACTGACTCGTTTTCTGTTTTGAGCATTTTGAAACAATGAATCATTGTTGAAAACATTTGCTTCATTTTTTTGTTTGTTTGGTTTGGTTTGTTTTGAGCATTTCACACCAGTGAGACATTTTACAAATTAACTGGTTTACTTAGTGTTACTGAAAAGGGGATCATTGTTTGCCTGAACTGGTTCGTTTGCTGATTTAAGCATTTTAAAACAATGAATCATTGTCTGAAACATTTGTTTCATTTCAGTTTTTACTTTTTTATTTTTTTGAGCATTTCACACCATTCTGTAACTAACTAACTTGCTCACTTACTGTTTCTGAAAAGGGGTGCATTGACTGCCTGAAGTGGTTCATTTGCTATTTAAAACCAACAAACTACAGTCTGAAGCAATTGTTTCATTTACTATTTTGACGAATGGGGAATCATTTTCAGAGGCAATAAAAGTGGCTGTAAAAATAATGATTTTTATTAATAACAATAATAATATTTAGTTGGTCCAGTTACTTATAGCACCTGGAAATAGAGGGATGATACGAAACAGTTGTAAGATTCAGATTCAGATGGTTAATGCAATATGTGTTCTTCAGTCCCTTGAATTAAGTAGGTGAGTGGCTCAGAGTTGGGCGACCAATGTGGCCTTAAGGTTCATGTAAGACTTACTTGTATAAATATAGAGAAGAGAATAACTGGTTGTTTGCATGTGTGTATAAATGTGAAATAACACTTTATCAGAACGCCTTGTTATCATGCAGGTGTTCAGAGGCACCTGGTGTTGGTTTCCAATGCACAATGTTTTGGCCACATCCACCTTGCAGATGACATATTGATCGATGGAGCAGTTATGACCATCTGATCTTGATTGGAATATACTTATTTATTACTGCTGTTTTGATTTTGAACTCTGTTGCTCAATCTTGAAATAAAAATAACACTCGGTGTGAACACACTTGCAGATCTTGGATGCCATTGCTCAGGTTTGATATGAAAGAAGGCTACATGAAGCACGTGTTAAATTAAAAACTGTCAGATTATGTGATTGTGAGTTATTTGTATTGTTGGAGACCACAGACTCGACCACAGCATGCTCGGCCTCGGCCTCCAGGTCGTCCAGTAAGTCCTTTAGTATGGCTTCCTCTAGTGGCGAGTTGCTTTTAATGCGCTTTGGTGGAACCTCAGATGAAAAGGGCAGCCGTGCTGGTTTCTCCTGCACACACACACAACAACACACAGCATCATTAACCACACAATATAAAACCCTGAAATACGTAAACGTGTCAGATTTTGTTCTCGTTGGAGACCAGAAGTCGGTGAATAAAATATAATGCAAGACAACGATAGCACATTAATGAACGGGAATAATCTTAATGCCACTTTGGTGGCGGTTGTTTGAATTTATTTGATGATACTCACTAAATAGTACTGAAATAATAAATTAATTTCTTTGGTTGATGGAAATCCAACATTTTTTTCTCATAATTTGATCATTCAAATGACATATCAAACACAAAATACATAAATTTGATTGGTTTACTCTTATGAAGTTTGATGCTTTGCGCTCTTGTTTATCACAGTAAACTGAATATTTTTGGGATTGTTCTGCAGACACAACAAATAATTTAAAATTAAAACAAGACAGTTTTATTATTTTCATGACCCAGCAAGTAATCTTAGTGAGATCACTGTATTTTGTGAGTGTGTGTGTGTGTGATGAGACAAACATGTTTAATATGACCAACTACCTATAGTTTTTGTGTTATTGATGGAAAAAGAAAATGATTTAAGGTTTAGTTTGCCCAAAATAGATTAAAACTCTTCCAGCTGGTTTATTTACACACAGACAGATGCACAGGAACACGTTCACTACTGAACACGTTCACTACTGCCGCTGTCATCTCATAAATCTGCTTCCGGTTCCTCACAATACTTGAAACGTTCCTCCTCTCACAGTGTGAAAATCAGCTTTTCCATCTATTTTGTTTGTTGTAACAAAGTGGGAAAACTACGTGTTTTTAATCATGTAATTCATTAAATGACCATAATATGACTCTGTTCTCCAATACAAACTACACATTAAAACAGATTTGATTGTTTGCACTGGATTAAATTAGATTACTGATATGACTTTTAATTTTATGTGTTTTAAAAGAACTGGAGGGGGTGGACATGCCGAGGCTTTTCAAAAGCCTTGGAAAAACTCACTGGTTTCCTCTTTTCCTTTAGTTTCTTTCCTGGAAAAGGACAAATAAATCCAGGTCAGACAGAAGAGAAGTCATGAAGCATGAAGAGAATCATGTGTTCAGGACCAGCAGATCCACGCTGATGAATGTATAAATCATTGTAGTAATTGGTTGTGTTTCTTTGCAGAAGCTGGAGATACTGTGACCATTCTCACCACGCTGCGTCTTTTTCTCCAGATACAGAGTGAGAATGAACGGGTAAGCCATCATCTCCTCCTCCTTATGTCTGATCATCACCTCAGAGATACCCTCCCAGCGGGTCTTATCTTATCTCAAGTATGAGTAACTCAATAGCACACAAAAAAAAACAGACAATGGACATGTAGACCACACTGATGGGAGATAACTGTTGGAATTAGGTTGAAGGATACAAGGGTAGACAATGAAGTGAGCGCTGGTGAAGGGCTGCAGACGGTCCACATCACCAAGAACAGTTCTGATAATATCCTGGAAAAATGGATGGAAGAAAGACCAAATGGACAATAAGAGGTTGGATAAGTGCAATTAATTAATTACTGCATATATAAACACAAGATGTGGGTCAGAAGGTCAACGGAACAAATGCAAAGCAAACAAAATGGATCTGAACAACTAACACAAGCAGATCCATCTCCATTTTTACCTCCAGTTCCTGGTTGAAACTGTTTTTTTTCAATCACTGTGTCCTCCACTGGGGAAATAAAAAATAAAAAATTATGACACACAATGTAGCATCATTTATACTAGAAAATACATTTTTATGCAATTGTATTGTTTTAAATTTGGCATAATTTAAAAAAAAAATTCAGTTAAACAGTATATTTGATGACGCTCTGCATACGGAAAGTATTCACAGTGCTTAACTTTTTCCACAATTTATGTTACAGCCTTATTCCAAAATTCTATTCACAACACCCCATAATGACAAAATGAAAAAAGTTTTTGCAAATTTATACCCCCCCCCCCCCAAAAAAAAGGAATCGCGTGTACATAAGTATTCACACCCTTTCCTCAGTACTTTGTTGATGCACCTTTGGCAGCAAGTCTTCTTGAACATGATGCCACAAGCTTGGTGCAGCTATCTTTGGGCAGATTTGTCCATTGCTCTTTGCAGCACCTCTCAAGCTCCATCAGGTTGGATAGGGATTATTGGTGCAAAGCCATTTTCAGATCTCTCCAGAGATGTTCAATCAAATTCAGGTCTGGGCTCTGGCTGGGCCTCTCAAGGACATTCACAGAGTTGTCCTGAAGCCACTCTTTTGATGTCTTTGCTGTGTGCTTAGGATCATTGTCCCACTGAAAGATGAAATGTCGCCCCAGTCTGAGTGAGAGTCAAGAGTGCTCTGGAGCAGGTTTTCATCCAGGATGTCTCTGTACATTGCTGCATTGCTGGGACCTTCAAAGCAGCAGAAATGTTTCTGTACCCTTCCCCAGATTTGTGCCTTGATACAATCCTGTCTTGGAGGTCAGCAGACAAATCCCTTGACTTCATGTTTGGTTTGTGCTCTGACATGCACTGTCAACTGTGACTGGACCTCATATGTAGACAGGTGTGTGTCTTTCCAAATCATGTCCACTCAACTGAATTTAGCCCCGGTGGACTCCAGTTAAGCTGTAGAAACATCTCAAGGGTGATCACTGGAAACATGATGCACAATTCATGGGAAAGGCTGTGAATACCTATGTACATGTGATTTCTCAGGTTTTTATTTTTAATAAATTTGCAAAAAGCTTGAAAATAACTTTCACATTGTCATTATAGGGAATTTCATCCATTTTGGAATAAGGCAAAAATGTGGAAAAAGTGAAGCACTGTGAATACGTTCCAGATGCACTGTATACAATTTTTCCTCAAACGTAATACTTATACCTATGAATACTTACATACACATTATTTCTTAGTTTTTATTTTTAATATATTTGCAAAAAAAAAAAAAAATCTTTTTATGTTGTCATTATGGGGTGTTGTGAGTAGAATTTTGAGGGGAAAAATGTATTTACTCCATTTGAAATAAGACTGTATAACATAACAAAATGTGGAAAAAGTGAAGCACTGTGAATAATTTCTGGTTTGCACTATACTGTATTATATAATTTTATCAAGAGATTTATTTAAAAAAAATGATAGATCCAGTGGGCACTAAATCCAGTTTGTATGCACATGATATGCTTTGTGTGAACACAAACTTATGTAAGACACTTCAGAACAACTCACAGCCATCAGAGATGGCAGAGTTTAAAAGACGGGATGAAATAATGAACATAAATTATTCCAGTCTTGCCTGCAGCATCGCTATGGATGTGAAATATTGTTGTGCTGCATTGGAAGAATAAAACCTAGTCAAAAAAAGTGTGTAGTAATAATAATTTGAGTAATAATTTGATTTGAAAATGCTGTATAAATAAAAAATATATAATTCTGTGTAGTTTGGCTGAAAGTTGTGTAGTTTTGGTGAAAATGAAGAACAATGAATAATAAAAATAAAGTAAGTTCTTTCATGTTACTTTCATTGTGAGTTTGCCCTTGGAATATTTTGGAGTTTGCTGTTGGAATACTTCCACAAATCCTCACATTACTCATCTTCAACCGCTTATCTGGGATCAGGTCGCGGGGGCAACAGCTCCAGTAGAGAACCTCAAACTTTGGATATAAAGAAGTTTACATGTTTATAATCCAAAAATAATAGGTAGGTGTTTGATGATCAGTTTAAAATCACATAATCTGAAAATTTATCCACTTTAAACCACTTTCAACATCGGTGTTTGGTGTGTTTAAATAGTTGGAAAATGGCTAATATCTGCTTTAAACAGGATTAAAATGTGTATATAAAGCCTCAAAATTACTTTAAACAACTTTACCCTTTGTTTTAGAACAGTTTTAAAAGCAGTTCAACTCAAAATTACTGCTTTTAAACTCAACGTATCCATAATTTAACACAAGACTAAACCCAGGTTAAAATACACAGGGACAAATAAAGAAATATCAAACTTTAATAAAGTAATACTTGTTTTACGAATGATAAAAGCAGTTCAGGACATCTTTTGTGTACAGTTTAATGTAAATTTGAATTTTATTTCGATTTGATAAGATGAAACATGAAATTTAGAATTGTGAAGTCATTAAGATGAAAAGATTTCTGAAAATAGCTGACACGTTTTGGGTTTTTTTTTTCCCCTATTACTCTTGCCCCCACGAGAGGGGCGTGGCAAGCAGCAGGTCCTTTCCATTTAAAGTGACGGGCAACATTTTTCATACCTAAATATTGTTTACTGTTTGACCATGAGTGTGACGTATTTTGTAACATCTGCTTTTAAGTCACCCGCTCGAGCCTTGCCTGTAACTGTTTGCCTCCCCTGATGTTGAATTTGTAGATGCGTCGGCCTGCTCTGAATAAGCGGGTTTCGGGCAAAGGGAAAGAGAAGGAATGCAGCGGCATGGCTGTGCTTTGGATGACAAATTAACAAGATTAAGCGTATAAATTAATGACATCCTGTCTGGTTTTGAGATACTAGTGGTATACACATTCTCTTACCTCCGTGAGGAAAGTGCTAAATTGGTTTAGTTCGCTAATATCACTAAATCTGCCAGGTATTTATTTATTTTATTTCAGACCACGCCTCCTCTCTCCTCTCTCTCCCGCTCTTGAAATTACCGTAATATCCCGAGAAAACGGCAGCATGAATTCTTTTAGACCCTCCGCCGCTACACTCACTCAACTGTTCACCGCGTCTGCCTGCTGATTCGCCCAATTCCCGCCTTCTCGTCCTTGGCCTCATTCATCGTAGATCATCTTCCAATCAGCGGCGTCAGACCACGAGTCACTATGGTGTCGGCGACAGGCTCAATGTGTCACATGACTGTCAGCTGACCCAAGTGTTGCGGAAGTAAAAGTGCGGTCGTCGTAAACGTTCGAGGTAAATACTACTTTATTTTTCCGTTATTATTTGTGTGTGTTTATTTTCCATTCTAAGGTGGTCTTGAGATGTAACAGAAACAGCTCGCGTTATTTGTACTCGTGAAACACCACTGTAATTTTCTGTAGCATTTAGACTCATAAAACTAAGGCTGGAGTACAACTTTATTCATTTCTTTTTAAATTCTGCAACATTGTAACAATATTATAAAAGTATAACGCTGCAACAGTAAAATTACAGTGTTGTAATCATTTTAAAAATATTATTGTAATGCCACAACTCGCTTCCTTTAATTTTGAATCAGTTTACCAATATTTGTATGCACTGTCTATAATGTAACATTGATGTTAGAAAGCTGAAGAACTGAGACAACTTAATTAGGTTTGACTGTTTAATTTTTTTTAAGTGAAAATAATTTCACTTTTTCTTCCCTTAACTACCTTTCTCACCCTGCTACACAGATTTTGAACAGTTTTAGAGTCTCTCAGACCAGATGTCTTCCTTGTCCCAAACCACTTCCGTTCTCTTAAATATGGGGGTTCAGATGCCCCTCTTGGGTTTGGGGACCTACAAGTTATGTGGTGCTGAGGAGGTGTACAGCGCTGTGGAAGCCGCCCTGGCTGCTGGTTACTGGGCTTTTGATTCAGCAGCCGTCTACCAGAATGAAGCTGACGTGGGCCGAGCCCTGAGGGAGCTGCTGCCGAAATACGGCTTGACAAGGGAAGACGTATTCATAACAAGGTAAGTTTCATTACGTATTATAGTCTATAATGAAAATAACAAACTTTCTCACGCCATTTTTTTACCGTTATAACGGGATAGAGATTTTATTATCACCTCTTCACTGCTTTTTTCTCCCCTTCCCTCCCTGCAGTAAGCTGGGCCCGAAGGATCAGGTGTGCGCGCCATGGAGGAGCCCTTCACAGCTTGACTCAGCTGGATTTGGGTTACATCGACCTCTACCTGATTCACTGGCCTGGCACTCAGGGGCTGCCTGTGGATGACAAACGCAATCCAGTCAGGAATGAAATGAGTATAAAAAGGCATATCTTCGACCTGGGCCTGAGACCAATTCAGTGTTGTCGTATCGCATTCCTCCTCTCTATAATGGATTATTTGAGAGAGATCGATGACGTGATCCTGATTAATATTTGATCCCAGGGAACCGAGCTCAGAGTTGGGCTGCGCTGGAGGAACTGCACGCCCAGGGGAAGCTGAAGGCCATCGGAGTGTCCAACTACACCCCGACACACATGAGTGAACTGATGCAGAGCTGTAAGGTCCCTCCTGCACTGCTGCAGGTAAGCAGCAGGAAGTATATGCACTGATGGGGGAATAAAGTATAATACAAATGTCCAAAACTTGTCTTTTTTCTCTCTGACAAGGTGGAGTTCCACCCTCAGCTGTGCCAGGCAGAGTTGAGGAGTGTGTGTGAGAAGTACGGAGTGTGTTTCCAAGCCTACTCCTCTTTAGGGAAAGGAGCTCTAATTGCTGACCCTGTGGTCATGGAGATGGCAAGGGAATATAAACGCACACCTGCACAGGTAAACACACTCAATCAGTAGAGGAAATCCCGTTTAATAGCCACTTAATAAACTAGAAGTCAGCTTTATTTTTTGTTGTTTTCCCCCTTAAGATTCTGTTGCGGTGGGCAGTGCAGCAGGGCGTCCCAGTCCTTCCAAAGTCATCGCAACCAGATCGAATAAATGACAATGCCAAGATTTTCGACTTCATGCTGAGTGATAGAGACATGGGCAGATTGTCAGTTTTGGACTGTGGGCGCAGGTACTGCTGGGATCCCTCAGAGGTTGCCTGATCTGACGCACGGTGAGAGGGACATGCTGTCTTCCACATTGCCTTTGTCATGCTGTTAGAATGAAAAAGTGGGAAATAGTTTGAATATGGATCAAAATCCTTGAGGAATATGCCACAAAATATTTAGTTTGGAAGGAGCAAGGTTTACCTAATAAAAATGGCCGGTGTGTGCATATTTGTAAACTGACAGACTTATTACAGTTAAAGCCGACAATCTGCATGACAAGCTTTGAATACTTGTGCACTGTGATGTATGGTATGTACGTGTATATTACTACGATGATTTACCGAGATAAATAACTGCAATTCTTAAGTTATTTTAAAAATAGAAGCTACGATTATGCTTAATATGTCCTTAAAGGTGTATTCCTTTTCGGTTTTTCACAAAATTGACATTTACTTTGTGTTGAAATGTAGTTGTTAGAAGTACCTTTATTTCTATGATATATTGCCATATTACAACTAATTTGAGAGGATTCAAAGGCACTTAAGTGGTAAAAATTAAAAGGGAAGACAGCTTTTAAAGAAGTATTACTTGAGATTTGTTCATCATTCTTGAAGTTACAACAGTGTTTTTAATTTAATAAAACAAACAAAAAATAGTCTGTTATCCCAGACCTCTGTTGGGCTTTGTCTCATATAAATCATCCATATGAAATATTTTCCACAAAAACTCCACTTTACGGCACTTAATGCTAGGTAAGGTGGTTTATGTGATTTAGTTCAGTTCAGATTGTATATCTATCAGTTGCCATAAATAACACATTCCTGGCAGACATTTAAAAAGATATATAAATAAATACAAGTCATTCCCTTTAAAACACTCTTAAAATTATTTATTTAGCACAGCATATACCAGAGGTTTCACAGCTGTTTAGAAAATACATTTACAAAAAATCCATCAACAAAGAAATCTTCAGATTAGAGTTTCTTCACACACACACATACACACATTATATATATATATATATATATATTCAAGTAATACCAAGGGTGGTTGTAAAACTCCAGGTGCTCAGGCAGGTTCTTCACTATGACAAAGGTATAAAAGTCAACACCATTAAAGCTTTGCACTGACGTCTGATTTTAAATGGATTTTACAAATATTTTCCCTTCCACAGCCGTGACGGAAAACACACCTCCGTATATTATTGGGCTTTTGTAAACATGCTGTAACTTTTAAGGCAGTAGTCAAGTGACCAGAGGAGTCAGGTTACAACGTGTTGTGAATGTCTTTCAAGTCAGTAATTACACACTTATTACAACAATCAAATCAATCCTTGGACTCAACTGCACTGCTTTGGTCAAAAGTACAGGTGTAAGTCGAATAAGAGATTTGTGGTTAAAATTGTAAAAATAACCTTAATTTGTTCGCAAATGAAACGTATCTCCACTAAATGGTGCAGTTGCAAGAATTTGAGTGAAAAACTTTAACTTAATTTTGGTAGTATGTTTATTCTCAATGCTGTCTTTTTAAAGGGTTATATTCAGTTCGTAGTCAGGGTAAGTCAAACCCAAAGTATTTTTATTGAATATAAAAAGGCAGTATAATTCAGATTGTCTGCAAAGTTCTTAAATTTTCACTTAGCTATTTTTTTTTTTTTTAAAGGGGATAAATGCGTAGTTCATAGAAGATACAAACAGTCCATTTGCCTGCACACCCGAGCACTTAACAATTCACCCTAACAAGTCCAGAGGACAGTAAAGTAGGACAAACCGATTACCATTTCTAAGAAACACACATAGATAAAAGAGTCACAAATAGCCCCATCATATTTACTAAGCAGAATAGAAGTTATCACCTCAGGTTTTTAATACTAAATCTGAACAGAGATATAAAATATTCTGGTAATTACCGGACTTCTGAATGTGGCTCGTGCCACCATTCTTTGCTACGTATGGCGCGGTTCTCTAATGATGGCCTTATGAAACAACTAACCGCAGATAACTGTTGCTGTGAACCGCGGATAGCATTTTCTTTGGTAAAGCTCATTATTAGTGAAACGCGCCATGTCAACGTAATGTCGCCGGGTATAAAAAAAGCGGCATGCTCCGCATTCGGTAATCCAGTTATTCCTGGTCAACTTTTATTGTTGTGACAATAGTAACACTAAAACAAGGCCATATTTGTGAACAAGTGTCTGTACAGAGTTGGTGCCAAATATTAAAAAATTGTAAATGATTTCAGTTTTTTTTTTTTTTTTTTTAACTGTGCTGGAATATCATCCAAAGTCCACGTGGTTTTCCATAAACAACAAATCCAGTGTTACATCAACAATCTGAGAACAAAGTTCCCATTTATGCCATTATTCACAACCCAGTACAGGTAAAAGTGAACAAACATGTTATCACATTTACGCAATGATGAATTGGGCAAAACTCATGGTTTTGTGAAAGTCCCCCCCCTCCACATTATTGTGGAGTAAAAGACCAAATTTAAAAAATGGTATTTTTTTTTTCAATACACCAAATAAGATTTGTGTATTACATAAAAGAAAATAAAGCTTTTTAGATTACAATAAATGTTGCTTTTGATGGGTTATCTTCATTAGTATACCAGTGAATGACTAGATTTGGTGTTGTCCCCTTTTACAGTGGTTCCTCAAACGCTTCTTTTAGCATTTATCACAAAAACCACAAATTGTACCCTGTGTAACTTGTGATATTCCGCTGACACACAATGCCTTTCACTTGTTCCCCTGCCACTTAAAATATGAACAAACTTTGTACACATAAAAATCGCTATGTCTGTTTAGATTTCATCGCCAAGGCCTCTAAAATAAAGACTCTGATTCAGATTTGTGCTTTTAGTTGTGTGCTTGCGTGTGTGTGTCATCAGATAAAATCTAACCCTGAAGTTCAGCACGTTACAAAACATATTGATTCTGCGTCAGATTGTCGTCAAACAAGATTGTTCTAATTTTGGGAAGTGTGATACACCAAGCGGTTGGCTTGAGTCGATGCAGCGTGGACAGAAGCCCAACGCGAGCACTTTATTGACAAGAAGTGGAATCTGCAGACACCTCTGCCACTTTGATTTCCACACGGCGATAAGGGAAGGAATGCCCTCGATAACCATTTTTTTTTTGTTTTTTTTTTTATATTTCAATCTGCAGCGTTATTGCATTCGGCGGATGGATTTGTAAGCATCTTGTGTGAGTAGCTGCCTCTCTGTTCTTCTTCAGATCGTCACATGCACATTCTCACCTTTACATAATATCACCTTTGCAATATCTCTTTTGCACAAGTCATCCATTTCTTATGGGATTGTAATCCTCAGGCCAGTATTTACTTTAACTTTTATCATTTTACAGCAGGTTGTCAGCATCACAACCATCACAAATACAAAAAGTAAAAAAAAAAAAAAAAAATACACACGTGTAGCAGGGACTTTGTTTCTCCCTGCACAGAGCAGTTCCCACTGTTCCTGATAAAAGCGTCGTCTCGCCTTTGACCCTACTCATTGCGGTGAGTGTGGTTATCGTGACAGTTGCTCTCGTTATCTGATTCCTGGTAACTGAAGAGGCGCTCCACCAGCTTTTTGAATGGTGCATCTGTTTGGTCGATCCAGCGCTTGTCACCTTCCTCATCTGCTGGAAGGAAAAAAAAAATAGTTAATGAAAATCCAGTTTAAAATGAGGCAGGTTAGACTTTTATGGAATCAATGCTTTGAATTATAGGGTCATATTGTGCAAATATTTATGAATTTTTATAAACCTGTTTCATCATTAAATATAGCTGACAACTGTATTTTCCAGAGTATGTCACATTTTTTAAACATAAAGTGGTCAGTAAATTGGTTAACAAATAATTTCAGAATATTAATCTTTTATGGACAAACACTGATGACTAAAGTTAGAACATTTGTTCAGATTTTTTCTTCTTTATGTTTGTAATCCGGCAACATGGTTGCTTAGTGGTTAGCACTGTTGCCTCACAGCGAGAAGGTCATGGGTTCGATTCCCACCTGTGGCCTTTCTGTGTGAAGTTTGCATGTTCTCTCCGGGTTCGCCGACTTCCTCCCACATCCAAAGACATGCAGGTTAGGTGGATTGGACATTTTAAATTGTCCGTAGGTGTGTGTGCGGGTTTGAATGTGTTTATCTATATGTGGCCCTGTGACAGACTGGCGTTCTGTCCAGGGTGTACCCCGCCTCGTGCTCTATGACTGCTGGGATAGGCTCCAGCCCCCTGTGACCCTTAATTGGAGTAAGCCATTGAAGAGGAGTGAGTGATGTTTGAAATTGAGATACTGGAAAGCTTTGAAATCAAAGGCGGGATGTTTCATCTGGGAACTTCTGATCTCCCACTTGGGCTGGAATACAGCACCCCTGTGGGCGATGCTAACGTTAACATAAACCACGATTAGTGTGGCCGCATATATGGTGAACCACAACTTGCATCTTCTTAAATGTGGCATGTCAGTGGTCCAAAGTGTTCATTACGTGACTATTACCACTGTTTAATAATTCACAATTATTTAGCAGTTTTCCCAGGCAACCACCCCCCCCCCCCCCCCCCCCCCACACACACACACCCATCCTTTCTCACCCCTTTATCCAGCAAGCTGTCAAACTCGTCACTCATCCTTCGGAGTTGCTGGCCGTATTTCCTGGCTGCCCAGAAAGTAGGAGGAGCCGACTTAGACCGTCCTCTAAATGGAGGCCCCTCAGTTGGCGTTCCGACCTCATCTTCACCTCTGGCCTGGAAGTCTTCATCTCTGGATACAGGGAGAGGGACTCAGAGCTGAGCCTGATACGATTGCCTGTTGCGCACACACACACAGAGAGAGAGAGGAGAGAGAGAGAGAGAGAGAGAGAGAGGAGAGAGAGAGAGAGAGAGAGAGAGAGAGAGAGAGAGAGAGAGAGAGACTGGACCATACTGATACCTGTGTCCTGCTGAGACAAGTCATCGAGGGACAAAAATTAAACAACGAAAGATGACATTTTTGCGAAGAATAGATTTTTCTAGAAATGACATTCGCTAATCTCATTAATACATTTGTTTGTCATTACCCATAATGCAATGTGGCAAGCACTATCGCTGTTGATTTCAATGCTAATATTATGTAATCTTGCAGGAATACGGCTATCCCAAGATCAATAAAGCTTAGCGGACTGTCAGCAAAGCATATTACAACTGCCAATTGTTGCCCAGTGCATTTTTATTGCTTAAAAAAAAACAACAACAACGACAAATATTCTGGAGTAAGGTGGACGGTGACTAACCGGAGCTAACAATTTCACTCACGTGCACCTTTGCTTCGTGATGGTGCTGCATTATGCAAAACAACAAACAACCGAATGTAAAGAAAAAAGATCTGTTATATACATATCACTATTACAACAAAAATCTGCCCTATACTCGTAAACCAGCCCTCATGAGATACAAGAAAAGTGGGAGGTTTCTGAGGTAATTTTGGGATTCTGTTGCTAATCAGATTGATCCCACTAGAAACGCACAATCAGCCTGTATCGCACCATCACACACTCTGTCTGATGTAATGCTATTATTAACTTTAATCACACTTATCCTACCTGTCTGCGCTAATGTTAGCCCGGGGCACCAATAAAGACAAAGACGCTACAACGGTGTGTTTATAGACGTGGTAGAGAGGAAACGAAACGCTGTTGTGACATGGAAACTTCTGGAGGTTACTGACTGATAATTATGAATGGTTATTTAAAAATACCTGCAGTCAGCACTGAATGAAGACTTGAAGCATAATTTGACATGAGAATAACAAAACTGGCTAAGTAGCTCAAAAAAAAGAAAAAAGAAAAGAGTATGATAAATCAATGAAAAGCCACCCATATTGCATTCTTGCATCCTCCTGCATGATGGTCCCTCCATGGGGTTTGTCCTGGTGGAACTTCCTGTGAGTTTGACACAATGATATGATCAATAATTAGAAATAATTAGACAGATCAATGTTTCCTTTGATATATATCTGCTCAACATCAGATCTGTGCACAAGTTCATTTCCCTGCTTTAAAATAGAACTTGGATGCCCTAAAGCACCAACTTGACTGAAGGTTCTCTGGAGAATCTGTGGGTGCCACTGAAATGATTTTGTGTCAAACAAACATTCACTTTGGGGAGACTCAGATGAGGTGTACTGCTTGCACAAAGGAATGGAGGCCATGACACTACAGCCATGTGGTGCAAGGGAACACCAACGTATCACCTGGCTGCAGCAGATAGATGGCTATTTTTGGGAGGTGTGGATGGACCAGCGGTCTCCCTGGGTAGTTGCCAGTCAGGAACCAGGGCAGCTGTGCAGTTTGGTGGATGTAGCGAAACACAAAATCAGCACATGCTCCCAGGCCTGACTCAGATGTGATACATCTATCTAGCAAGCCTTAGCTACCCATGTGACATAAATAGATTTTATCATTTTAAGGAAGCTACTAAAGTAGTAAATGCATTATGTATTAAATGTTCCAAAAATAGACAAAAATTTGCAGTTCTGTTTGAGACAAAACTGAATATTGGAAATACATTTGTTTCAGGTGGTTCACATAATATTCGGACAGTGACCGAACTAGCTTACTAGCTTTACTTAGCCATATCACAGTCAGATTAGATCAAACTCAGAGGCATACCGAAGTAAAATATGTTCAGAAAACAGACCGAAAATGTTTTAAAGACAAGGTTGTATCATACAAATTATGTTCAAGTGTTTCACATATTTAGGTTGTGACCAAACTAGCTAGCTAGCCATGGCAGAAAATCTGATGAGACCAGAGGAGTGCACGCAAGTATAAGATGTTGCAAAAACAGAACAAATGGGTTACATTTTTAAGACCAGCAAGATTGTGTTTTGATGTTATACAACCCCTGGCAAAAATTATGGAATCACCGGCCTCAGAGGATGTTCATTCAGTTGTTTAATTTTGTAGAAAAAAAAGCAGATCACAGACATGACACAAAACTAAAGTCATTTCAAATGGCAACTTTCTGGCTTTAAGAAACACTATAAGAAATCAAGAAAAAAGATTGTGGCAGTCAGTAACGGTTACTTTTTTAGACCAAGCAGAGGAAAAAAATATGGAATCACTCAATTCTGAGGAAAAAAATATGGAATCACCCTGTAAATTTTCATCCCCCAAATTAACACCTGCATCAAATCAGATCTGCTCATTGACATTGACCCTATGTGTCTTTTTGCAAGGAATGTTTTTGCAGTTTTTGCTCTATGGCAAGATGCATTCATCAAAAAAAAAAAAATGATTTCATCATCCCCAAACATCCTTTCAGTTGTCCAAAATATCAACATAAACTTGTGCATTTATTGATGATGTAATGACAGCCATCTCCCCAGTGCCTTTACCTGACATGCAGCCCCATATCATCAATGACTGTGGAAATTTACATGTTCTCTTCAGGCAGTCATCTTTATAAATCTCATTGGAACGGCACCAAACACAAGCTCCATCACCTTGCCCAATGCAGATTCGAGATTCATCACTGAATATGACTTTCATCCAGTCATCCACAGTCCACAATTGCTTTTCCTTAGCCCATTGTAACCTTGTTTTTTCTGTTTAGGTGTTAATGATGCCTTTCGTTTAGCTTTTCTGTATGTAAATCCCATTTCCTTTAGGCGGTTTCTTACAGTTCGGTCACAGACGTTGACTCCAGTTTCCTGCCATTCGTTCCTCATTTGTTTTGTGTACATTTTTTGATTTTTGAGACATATTGCTTTAAGTTTTCTGTCTTGACGCTTTGATGTCTTCCTTGGTCTACCAGTATGTTTGCCTTTAACAACCTTCCCATGTTGTTTGTATTTGGTCCAGAGTTTAGACACAGCTGACTGTGAACAACCAACATCTTTTGCAACATTGCGTGATGATTCTCTCTTTTAAGAGTTTGATAATCCTCTCCTTTTTTCAATTGACATCTCTCGTGTTGGAGCCATGATTCATGTCAGTCCACTTGGTGCAACAGCTCTCCAAGGTGTGTTCACTCCTTTTTAGATGCAGACTAACGAGCAGATCTGATATGATGCAGGTGTTAGTTTTGGGGATGAAAATTTACTGGGTGATTCCATAATTTTTTCCTCAGAATTGAGTGATTCCATATTTTTTTCCTCTGCTTGGTCTAAAAAAATAACCGTTACTGACTGCCACAATCTTTTTTCTTGATTTCTTATAGTGTTTCTTAAAGCCAGAAAGTTGCCATTTGAAATGACTTTAGTTTTGTGTCATGTCTGTGATCTGCTTTTTTTCTACAAAATTAAACAACTGAATGAACATCCTTTTGCCAGGGGTTGTATAATGAACCTAAAAAAGGTGGATTAGATTAATTCGATTAGTATCTTCCTACTAATACAAATGCATTCCTTACAAAGTGATTAGCATAACATTCAGATACTGACAGTGCAATCTAGCTAACCTAGCCAAGACAATAAAATGGGTTACCAAGACAGCTAGCTTGGGGTTACCGAAAACCAGGACACTGAGATACTCAAATGATACTCTGTTGGCAGCGGCGACTAATCGGCGGAACTGAAACGGTTGGCAGAACCGGAATGATAATACAATTGACGGAATGACTGACAGAACAGAACCTTACTATGTTCCCTACTCTCAAGATATTGATCACCATTTTCAAGATAATGCCCTCCCCCCTCATGTTCAAAGCACAAACTTATCTATTTCTGTCCCAGTTAGCACTAATCGCCGGAATAGCAGATCGCCATATTGGAAAATTTACCCTCACTAACACTAGATGGCACTACACAAGCTCCTGTTCTGCCATTCCATCACTGTTCTGTCAAGGTTTGGGGCTTCTGATGCCGACCTATAGCTTTATAGTGGCTAAATACTTGATTACTTTAATGTTGAGACCTGATCATCTCACCAATACTTGATTTGGGTGTAATATAAGAGCGAAAAACAACCCATTCTGTCAATTACCAGTTGTTCGGGTCCATTCCAACTATAGTTCCGGTGATTGGTAGCTCCCCGAATGCAGGTCAATTTAATGGCCCAATGAAAAACAATACAAACCAGGACATTGTCATCACTTTAAAGAAAACCCAGAACGGCCAGGACAGGACAAGAAAACAGGACACGTCCTGGGAAAAGAGGACGTGTCCTGTCACGTCCTGAACCAGGACGTGTTTTCCAGGGACGTGGTTAGTTAGCATGAAGCTGGTTTGTATACTGACTGTTGAGCTTGTTAGAAAGAACATATCTGCTGAAAACTACAGAGTCAATGGGAAACATTGGCTGCTACCCGTGAAAGCTTAAGCTAAAAAGCTAGTAACTGCGGGGAGAAATGAGACACTGACTAGGTGGTGATTACCACATAATGGCTGCGGCAAGTCCCTCAAAAAGTACTCAAGGAGAAAAATATTAAATATTTATCTGTTCCTTGACACCCGTTCTTTTCTGTTCCAACTTTTCCAGCTGGTTTAACACAATAATGCACCATCTGTGTCTCCGGGGCATCTCGGAGGACTTGTTTGTAAGGACGTGTTAACGCGTTCCGTAGGAATTGCTCGTGAAAGTGGTTTTCATCAGAAGTTGCAGGATGTTTACACAGTGTGTGAACTGAAGTGTGCGTTCCTCCAGTTAAAAAAGGAACAGCTTTTGTTTGTGTAAGTCAGATGTGAACTAGGTTTATGACATGCAGTTTTTCTTTGAGTATTTTGATAATTGCTTTCGCACCACTGATTTGTCAGAGTGATTGAAGTGGCGCCCGTTCACCTCTTGTCTGTTTCATAACGGCAAGAATCACTGGGCGGGTGTGTTCCTTGTGAGTTCTTGTCAGGACGGATATCCGTGATATTTATGAACAAGGATAAACGCGGAGTCTGATCGGCTGCAAAGTGACGTTGGGGTGGTGTTGAAACGAGCGATACTCTGTTCTGTCAGTGGCGCATTATACACATGAACCCTCTGAAAAGAACAAACTGTTAATTATCACTGATGCTTCTGGGTAACATTTTGTTGAGGTGTTGCACACTTTTTAAAGAAGAAATGCTAATAAATAAATCATTTGGTTTGATCACATATTTGAAAAGTCTTGGGTTGAGCATTTTAAAACAATGAATCATTGTCTGAAACAATTATTTCATTTGTGTTGGAGCATTTGACACAAGCGAGCTAATTTTCTAAAGTAAATGGTTCACTCACTATTTCTGATAAAAATGACACAGTTGGTTCATTTGCTGTTTGAACAGTTTGAAACAATGTTATCATTGTCTGAAACATTTGTTTCATTTTTTGTTTGTTTGTTTTGAGCATTTCGCACCATTGAGACATTTTATAAACTAACCGGTTCACTTAGTGTTTCTGAAAAGGGAATCACTGTTTGCCTGAACTGGTTCATTTGCTGTTTTGAGCATTTTGAAACAATGAATGTTGTCTGAAAACATTTGTCTCATTTTTTTGTTTGTTTGCTTTGTTTTGTTTTGAGCATTTCACACCAGTGAGACATTTATATACTAACCGGTTCACTTAGTGTTTCGGAAAAGGGGATCAATGTTTTCTGATTGGTTCGTTTGCTGTTTTGAGCATATTTAAAACAATGAATCGTTGTCTGAACATCTTGTTTGTTTGTTTTTTTATTATTATTATTTTGGAGCATTTCACACCATTCTATAACTAATTAACTTGCACACTGACTGTTTCTGAAAAGGGGATCATTGTTTGCCTGAACTGACTCGTTTCTGTTTGAGCATTTTGAAACAATGAATCATTGTTGAAAACATTTGCTTCATTTTTTTGTTTGTTTGGTTTGGTTTGTTTTGAGCATTTCACACCAGTGAGACATTTTACAAATTAACTGGTTTACTTAGTGTTACTGAAAAGGGGATCATTGTTTGCCTGAACTGGTTCGTTTGCTGATTTAAGCAGTTTAAACAATGAATCATTGTCTGAAACATGTGTTTCATGTCAGTTTTACTTTTTTATTTTTTTGAGCATTTCACACCATTCTGTAACTAACTAACTTGCTCACTTACTGTTTCTGAAAAGGGGTGCATTGACTGCCTGAAGTGGTTCATTTGCTATTTAAAACCAACAAACTACAGTCTGAAGCAATTGTTTCATTTACTATTTTGACGAATGGGGAATCATTTTCAGAGGCAATAAAAGTGGCTGTAAAAATAATGATTTTTATTAATAACAATAATAATATTTAGTTGGTCCAGTTACTTATAGCACCTGGAAATAGAGGGATGATACGAAACAGTTGTAAGATTCAGATTCAGATGGTTATGCCAATATGTGTTCTTCAGTCCCTTGAATTAAGTAGCGTGAGTGGCTCAGAGTTGGGCGACCATGTGGCCTTAAGGTTTCATGTAAGACTTACTGTATAAATATAGAGAAGAGAATAACTGGTTGTTTGCATGTGTGTATAAATGTGAAATAACACTTTATCAGAACGCCTTGTTATCATGCAGGTGTTCAGAGGCACCTGGTGTTGGTTTCCAATGCACAATGTTTTGGCCACATCCACCTTGCAGATGACATATTGATCGATGGAGCAGTTATGACCATCTGATCTTGATTGGAATATACTTATTTATTACTGCTGTTTTGATTTTGAACTCTGTTGCTCAATCTTGAAATAAAAATAACACTCGGTGTGAACACACTTGCAGATCTTGGATGCCATTGCTCAGGTTTGATATGAAAGAAGGCTACATGAAGCACGTGTTAAATTAAAAACTGTCAGATTATGTGATTGTGAGTTATTTGTATTGTTGGAGACCACAGACTCGACCACAGCATGCTCGGCCTCGGCCTCCAGGTCGTCCAGTAAAGTCCTTTAGTATGGCTTCCCTCTAGTGGCGAGTTGCTTTTAATGCGCTTTGGTGGAACCTCAGATGAAAAGGGCAGCCGTGCTGGTTTCTCCTGCACAACACACACAACAACACACAGCATCATTAACCCACACAATATAAAACCCTGAAATACGTAAACGTGTCAGATTTTGTTCTCGTTGGAGACCAGAAGTCGGTGAATAAATATAATGCAGACAACGATAGCACATTAATGAACGGGAATAATCTTAATGCCACTTTGGTGGCGGTTGTTTGAATTTAATTTGATGATACTCACTAAATAGTACTGAATAATAAATTAATTTCTTTGGTTGATGGAAATCCACATTTTTTTCTCATAATTTGATCATTCAAATGACATATCAAACACAAAATACATAATTTGATTGGTTTACTCTTATGAAGTTGATGCTTTGCGCTCTTGTTTATCACAGTAAACTGAATATTTTTGGGATTGTTCTGCAGACACAACAAATAATTTAAATTAAAACAAGACAGTTTTATTATTTTCATGACCCAGCAAGTAATCTTAGTGAGATCACTGTATTTTGTGAGTGGGTGTGGTGTGTGATGAGACAACATGTTTAATATGACCAACTACCTATAGTTTTTGTGTTATTGATGGAAAAAGAAAATGATTTAAGGTTTAGTTTGCCCAAAAATAGATTAAAACTCTTCAAGCTGGTTTATTTACACACAGACAGATGCACAGGAACACGTTCACTACTGAACACGTTCACTACTGCCGCTGTCATCTCATAAATCTGCTTCCGGTTCCTCACAATACTTGAAACGTTCCTCCTCTCACAGTGTGAAAATCAGCTTTTCCATCTATTTTGTTTGTTGTAACAAAGTGGGAAAACTACGTGTTTTTAATCATGTAATTCATTAAATGACCATAATATGACTCTGTTCTCCAATACAAACTACACATTAAAACAGATTTGATTGTTTGCACTGGATTAAATTATATGACTGATTATGACTTTTAATTTTATGTGTTTTAAAAGAACTGGAGGGGGTGGACATGCCGAGGCTTTTCAAAAGCCTTGGAAAAACTCACTGGTTTCCTCTTTTCCTTTAGTTTCTTTCCTGGAAAAGGACAAATAAATCCAGGTCAGACAGAAGAGAAGTCATGAAGCATGAAGAGAATCATGTGTTCAGGACCAGCAGATCCACGCTGATGAATTGTATAAATCAATTGTAGTAATTGGTTGTGTTCTTTGCAGAAGCTGGAGATACTGTGACCATTCTCACCACGCTGCGTCTTTTTCTCCAGATACAGAGTGAGAATGAACGGGTAAGCCATCATCTCCTCCTCCTTATGTCTGATCATCACCTCAGAGATACCCTCCCAGCGGGTCTTATCTTATCTCAAGTATGAGTAACTCATAGCAACACAAAAAAAACAGACAATGGACATGTAGACCACACTGATGGGAGATAAACTGTTGGAATTAGGTTGAAGGATACAAGGGTAGACAATGAAGTGAGCGCTGGTGAAGGGCTGCAGACGGTCCACATCACCAAGAACAGTTCTGATAATATCCTGGAAAAATGGATGGAAGAAAGACCAAATGGACAATAAGAGGTTGGATAAGTGCAATTAATTAATTACTGCATATATAAACACAAGATGTGGGTCAGAAGGTCAACGGAACAAATGCAAAGCAAACAAAATGGATCTGAACAACTAACACAAGCAGATCCATCTCCATTTTTACCTCCAGTTCCTGGTTGAAACTGTTTTTTTCAATCACTGTGTCTCCACTGGGGAAATAAAAAATAAAAAATTATGACACACAATGTAGCATCATTTATACTAGAAAATACATTTTTATGCAATTGTATTGTTTTAAATTTGGCATAATTTAAAAAAAAATTCAGTTAAACAGTATATTTGATGACGCTCTGCATACGGAAAGTATTCACAGTGCTTAACTTTTTCCACAATTTATGTTACAGCCTTATTCCAAAATTCTATTCACAACACCCCATAATGACAAAATGAAAAAAGTTTTTGCAAATTTATACCCCCCCCCCCCCCAAAAAAAAGGAATCGCGTGTACATAGTATTCACACCCTTTCCTCAGTACTTTGTTGATGCAACCTTTGGCAGCAAGTCTTCTTGAACATGATGCCACAAGCTTGGTGCAGCTAATCTTTGGGCAGATTTGTCCATTGCTCTTTAGCAGCCACCTCTCAAGCTCCATCAGGTTGGATAGGGATTATTGGTGCAAAGCCATTTTCAGATCTCTCCAGAGATGTTCAATCAAATTCAGGTCTGGGCTCTGGCTGGGCCTCTCAAGGACATTCACAGAGTTGTCCTGAAGCCACTCTTTTGATGTCTTTGCTGTGTGCTTAGATCATTGTCCCACTGAAAGATGAAAATGTCGCCCCAGTCTGAGTGAGAGTCAAGAGTGCTCTGGAGCAGGGTTTCATCCAGGATGTCTCTGTACATTGCTGCATTGCTGGGACCTTCAAAGCAGCAGAAATGTTTCTGTACCCTTCCCCAGATTTGTGCCTTGATACAATCCTGTCTTGGAGGTCAGCAGACAAATCCCTTGACTTCATGTTTGGTTTGTGCTCTGACATGCACTGTCAACTGTGACTGGACCTCATATGTAGACAGGTGTGTGTCTTTCCAAATCATGTCCACTCAACTGAATTTAGCCCGGTGGACTCCAGTTAAGCTGTAGAAACATCTCAAGGGTGATCACTGGAAACATGATGCACAATTCATGGGAAAGGCTGTGAATACCTATGTACATGTGGATTTCTCAGGTTTTTATTTTTAATAAATTTGCAAAAAGCTTGAAAATAACTTTCACATTGTCATTATAGGGAAGTTCATCCATTTTGGAATAAGGCAAAAATGTGGAAAAAGTGAAGCAAGCTGTGAATACGTTCCAGATGCACTGTATACAATTTTCCTCAAACGTAATACTTATACCTATGAATACTTACATACACATTATTTCTTAGTTTTTATTTTTAATATATTTGCAAAAAAAAAAAAAAAATCTTTTATGTTGTCATTATGGGGTGTTGTGAGTAGAATTTTGAGGGGAAAATGTATTTACTCCATTTTGAAATAAGACTGTATAACATAACAAAATGTGGAAAAAGTGAAGCACTGTGAATAATTTCTGGTTGCACTATACTGTATTATATAATTTTATCAAGAGATTTATTTAAAAAAAATGATAGATCCAGTGGGCACTAAATCCAGTTTGTATGCACATGATATGCTTTGTGTGAACACAAACTTATGTAAGACACTTCAGAACAACTCACAGCCATCAGAGATGGCAGAGTTTAAAAGACGGGATGAAATAATGAACATAAATTATTCCAGTCTTGCCTGCAGCATCGCTATGGATGTGAAATATTGTTGTGCTGCATTGGAAGAATAAAACCTAGTCAAAAAAAGTGTGTAGTAATAATAATTTGAGTAATAATTTGATTTGAAAATGCTGTATAAATAAAAAATATATAATTCTGTGTAGTTTGGCTGAAAGTTGTGTAGTTTTGGTGAAAATGAAGAACAATGAATAATAAAAATAAAGTAAGTTCTTTCATGTTACTTTCATTGTGAGTTTGCCCTTGGAATATTTTGGAGTTTGCTGTTGGAATACTTCCACAAATCCTCACATTACTCATCTTCAACCGCTTATCTGGGATCAGGTCGCGGGGGCAACAGCTCCAGTAGAGAACCTCAAACTTTGGATTATAAAGAAGTTTACATGTTTATAATCCAAAAATAATATGTAGGTGTTTGATGATCAGTTTAAAATCACATAATCTGAAATTTATCCACTTTAAACCACTTTCAACATCGGTGTTGGTGTGTTTAAATAGTTGGAAAATGGCTAATATCTGCTTTAAACAGGATTAAAATGTGTATATAAAGCCTCAAAATTACTTTAAACAACTTTACCCTTTGTTTTAGAACAGTTTTAAAAGCAGTTCAACTCAAAATTACTGCTTTTAAACTCAACGTATCCATAATTTAACACAAGACTAAACCCAGGTTAAAATACACAGGGACAATAAGAAATATCAAACTTTAATAAAGTAATACTTGTTTTACGAATGATAAAAGCAGTTCAGGACATCTTTTGTGTACAGTTTAATGTAAATTTGAATTTTATTTCGATTTGATAAGATGAAACATGAAATTTAGAATTGTGAAGTCATTAAGAATGAAAAGATTTCTGAAAATAGCTGACACGTTTTGGGTTTTTTTTTTTCCCCTATTACATCTTGCCCCCACGAGAGGGGGCGTGGCAAGCAGCAGGTCCTTTCCATTTAAAGTGACGGGCAACATTTTTCATACCTAAAATATTGTTTTACTGTTTGACCATGAGTGTGACGTATTTTGTAACATCTGCTTTTAAGTCACCCGCTCGAGCCTTGCCTGTAACTGTTGCCTCCCCTGATGTTGAATTTGTAGATGCGTCGGCCTGCTCTGAATAAGCGGGTTTCGGGCAAAGGGAAAGAGAAGGAATGCAGCGGCATGGCTGTGCTTTGGATGACAAATTAACAAGATTAAGCGTATAAATTAATGACATCCTGTCTGGTTTTGAGATACTAGTTGGTATACACATTCTCTTACCTCCGTGAGGAAAGTGCTAAATTGGTTTAGTTCGCTAATATCACTAAATCTGCCAGGTATTTATTTATTTTATTTCAGACCACGCCCTCTCTCTCCTTCTCTCTCCCGCTCTTGAAATTACCGTAATATCCCGAGAAAACGGCAGCATGAATTCTTTTAGACCCTCCGCCGCTACACTCACTCAACTGTTCACCGCGTCTGCCTGCTGATTCGCCCAATTCCCGCCTTCTCGTCCTTTGGCCTCATTTCATTCGTAGATCATCTTCCAATCAGCGGCGTCAGACCACGAGTCACTATGGTGTCGGCGACATGGCTCAATGTGTCACATGACTGTCAGCTGACCCAAGTGTTGCGGAAGTAAAAGTGCGGTCGTCGTAAACGTTCGAGGTAATACTACTTTATTTTTCCGTTATTATTTGTGTGTGTTTATTTTCCATTCTAAGGTGGTCTTGAGATGTAACAGAAACAGCTCGCGTTATTTGTACTCGTGAAACACCACTGTATTTTCTGTAGCATTTAGACTCATAAAACTAAGGCTGGAGTACAACTTTATTCATTTCTTTTTAAATTCTGCAACATTGTAACAATATTATAAAAGTATAACGCTGCAACAGTAAAATTACAGTGTTGTAATCATTTTAAAAATATTATTGTAATGCCACAACTCGCTTCCTTTAATTTTGAATCAGTTTACCAATATTTGTATGCACTGTCTATAATGTAACATTGATGTTAGAAAGCTGAAGAACTGAGACAACTTAATTAGGTTTGACTGTTTAATTTTTTTAAGTGAAAATAATTTCACTTTTTCTTCCCTTAACTACCTTTCTCACCCTGCTACACAGATTTTGAACAGTTTAGAGTCTCTCAGACCAGATGTCTTCCTTGTCCAAACCACTTCCGTTCTCTTAATATGGGGTTCAGATGCCCCTCTTGGGTTTGGGGACCTACAAGTTATGTGGTGCTGAGGAGGTGTACAGCGCTGTGGAAGCCGCCCTGGCTGCTGGTTACTGGGCTTTTGATTCAGCAGCCGTCTACCAGAATGAAGCTGACGTGGGCCGAGCCCTGAGGGAGCTGCTGCCGAAATACGGCTTGACAAGGGAAGACGTATTCATAACAAGGTAAGTTTCATTACGTATTATAGTCATAATGAAAATAAAACAAACTTTCTCACGCCATTTTTTTACCGTTATAACGGGATAGAGATTTTATTATCACCTCTTCACTGCTTTTTTCTCCCCTTCCCTCCCTGCAGTAAGCTGGGCCCGAAGGATCAGGGTGTGCGCGCCATGGAAGGAGCCCTTCACAGCTTGACTCAGCTGGATTTGGGTTTACATCGACCTCTACCTGATTCACTGGCCTGGCACTCAGGGGCTGCCTGTGGATGACAAACGCAATCCAGGTCAGGAGATGAAATGAGGTATAAAGATAAGGCATATCTTCGACCTGGGCCTGAGACCAGATTCAGTGTTGTCGTATCGCATTCCTCCTCTATAATGTAGATGTATTTGAGAGAGATCGATGACGTGATCCTGATTAATATTTGATCCCAGGGAACCGAGCTCAGAGTTGGGCTGCGCTGGAGGAACTGCACGCCCAGGGGAAGCTGAAGGCCATCGGAGTGTCCAACTACACCCCGACACACATGAGTGAACTGATGCAGAGCTGTAAGGTCCCTCCTGCACTGCTGCAGGTAAGCAGCAGGAAGTATATGCACTGATGGGGGAATAAAGTATAATACAAATGTCCCAAAACTTGTCTTTTTTCTCTCTGACAAGGTGGAGTTTCCACCCTCAGCTGTGCCAGGCAGAGTTGAGGAGTGTGTGTGAGAAGTACGGAGTGTGTTTCCAAGCCTACTCCTCTTTAGGGAAAGGAGCTCTAATTGCTGACCCTGTGGTCATGGAGATGGCAAGGAATATAAACGCACACCTGCACAGGTAAACACACTCAATCAGTAGAGGAAATCCCGTTTAATAGCCACTTAATAAACTAGAAGTCAGCTTTATTTTTTGTTGTTTTCCCCCTTAAGATTCTGTTGCGGTGGGCAGTGCAGCAGGGCGTCCCAGTCCTTCCAAAGTCATCGCAACCAGATCGAATAAATGACAATGCCAAGATTTTCGACTTCATGCTGAGTGATAGAGACATGGGCAGATTGTCAGTTTGGACTGTGGGCGCAGGGTACTGCTGGGATCCCTCAGAGGTTGCCTGATCTGACGCACGGTGAGAGGGACATGCTGTCTTCCACATTGCCTTTGTCATGCTGTTAGAATGAAAAAGTGGGAAATAGTTTGAATATGGATCAAAATCCTTGAGGAATATGCCACAAAATATTTAGTTTGGAAGGAGCAAGGTTTACCTAATAAAAATGGCCGGTGTGTGCATATTTGTAAACTGACAGACTTATTACAGTTAAAGCCGACAATCTGCATGACAAGCTTTGAATACTTGTGCACTGTGATGTATGGTATGTACGTGTATATTACTACGATGATTTACCGAGATAAATAACTGCAATTCTTAAGTTATTTTAAAAATAGAAGCTACGATTATGCTTAATATGTCCTTAAAGGTGTATTCCTTTTCGGTTTTTCACAAAATTGACATTTACTTTGTGTTGAAATGTAGTTGTTAGAAGTACCTTTATTTCTATGATATATTGCCATATTACAACTAATTTGAGAGGATTCAAAGGCACTTAAGTGGTAAAAATTAAAAGGGAAGACAGCTTTTAAAGAAGTATTACTTGAGATTTGTTCATCATTATTGAAGTTACAACAGTGTTTTTAATTTAATAAAACAAACAAAAAATAGTCTGTTATCCCAGACCTCTGTTGGGCTTTGTCTCATATAAATCATCCATATGAAATATTTTCCACAAAAACTCCACTTTACGGCACTTAATGCTAGGTAAGGTGGTTTATGTGATTTAGTTCAGTTCAGATTGTATATCTATCAGTTGCCATAAATAACACATTCCTGGCAGACATTTAAAAAGATATATAAATAAATACAAGTCATTCCCTTTAAAACACTCTTAAAATTATTTATTTAGCACAGCATATACTAGAGGTTTCACAGCTGTTTAGAAAATACATTTACAAAAAAATCCATCAACAAAAGAAATCTTCAGATTAGAGTTTCTTCACACACACACATACACACATATATATATATATATATATATATTCAAGTAATACCAAGGGTGGTTGTAAAACTCCAGGTGCTCAGGCAGGTTCTTCACTATGACAAAGGTATAAAAGTCAACACCATTAAAGCTTTGCACTGACGTCTGATTTTAAATGGATTTTACAAATATTTTTCCCTTCCACAGCCGTGACGGAAAACACACCTCCGTATATTATTGGGCTTTTGTAAACATGCTGTAACTTTTAAGGCAGTAGTCAAGTGACCAGAGGAGTCAGGTTACAACGTGTTGTGAATGTCTTTCAAGTCAGTAATTACACACTTATTACAACAATCAAATCAATCCTTGGACTCAACTGCACTGCTTTGGTCAAAAGTACAGGTGTAAGTCGAATAAGAGATTTGTGGTTAAAATTGTAAAAATAACCTTAATTTGTTCGCAAATGAAACGTATCTCCACTAAATGGTGCAGTTGCAAGAATTTGAGTGAAAAACTTTAACTTAATTTTGGTAGTATGTTTATTCTCAATGCTGTCTTTTTAAAGGGTTATATTTCAGTTCGTAGTCAGGGTAAGTCAAACCCAAAGTAGTTTTTATTGAATATAAAAAAGGCAGTATAATTCAGATTGTCTGCAAAGTTCTTAAATTTTCACTTAGCTATTTTTTTTTTTTTAAAGGGGATAAATGCGTAGTTCATAGAAGATACAAACAGTCCATTTGCCTGCACACCCGAGCACTTAACAATTCACCCTAACAAGTCCAGAGGACAGTAAAGTAGGACAAACCGATTACCATTTCTAAGAAACACACATAGATAAAAGAGTCACAAATAGCCCCATCATATTTACTAAGCAGAATAGAAGTTATCACCTCAGGTTTTTAATACTAAATCTGAACAGAGATATAAAATATTCTGGTAATTACCGGACTTCTGAATGTGGCTCGTGCCACCATTCTTTGCTACGTATGGCGCGGTTCTCTAATGATGGCCTTATGAAACAACTAACCGCAGATAACTGTTGCTGTGAACCGCGGATAGCATTTTTCTTTGGTAAAGCTCATTATTAGTGAAACGCGCCATGTCAACGTAATGTCGCCGGGTATAAAAAAAGCGGCATGCTCCGCATTCGGTAATCCAGTTATTCCTGGTCAACTTTTATTGTTGTGACAATAGTAACACTAAAACAAGGCCATATTTGTGAACAAGTGTCTGTACAGAGTTGGTGCCAAATATTAAAAAATTGTAAATGATTTCAGTTTTTTTTTTTTTTTTTTTTTAACTGTGCTGGAATATCATCCAAAGTCCACGTGGTTTTCCATAAACAACAAATCCAGTGTTACATCAACAATCTGAGAACAAAGTTCCCATTTATGCCATTATTCACAACCCAGTACAGGTAAAAGTGAACAAACATGTTATCACATTTACGCAATGATGAATTGGGCAAAACTCATGGTTTTGTGAAAGTCCCCCCCCTCCACATTATTGTGGAGTAAAAGACCAAATTTAAAAAATGGTATTTTTTTTTTCAATACACCAAATAAGATTTGTGTATTACATAAAAGAAAATAAAGCTTTTTAGATTACAATAAATGTTGCTTTTGATGGGTTATCTTCATTAGTATACCAGTGAATGACTAGATTTGGTGTTGTCCCCTTTTACAGTGGTTCCTCAAACGCTTCTTTTAGCATTTATCACAAAAACCACAAATTGTACCCTGTGTAACTTGTGATATTCCGCTGACACACAATGCCTTTCACTTGTTCCCTGCCACTTAAAATATGAACAAACTTTTGTACACATAAAAATCGCTATGTCTGTTTAGATTTCATCGCCAAGGCCTCTAAAATAAAGACTCTGATTCAGATTTGTGCTTTTAGTTGTGTGCTTGCGTGTGTGTGTCATCAGATAAAATCTAACCCTGAAGTTCAGCACGTTACAAAACATATTGATTCTGCGTCAGATTGTCGTCAAACAAGATTGTTCTAATTTTGGGAAGTGTGATACACCAAGCGGTTGGCTTGAGTCGATGCAGCGTGGACAGAAGCCCAACGCGAGCACTTTATTGACAAGAAGTGGAATCTGCAGACACCTCTGCCACTTTGATTTCCACACGGCGATAAGGGAAGGAATGCCCTCGATAACCAGTTTTTTTTTTTTGTTTTTTTTTTTATATTTCAATCTGCAGCGTTATTGCATTCGGCGGATGGATTTGTAAGCATCTTGTGTGAGTAGCTGCCTCTCTGTTCTTCTTCAGATCGTCACATGCACATTCTCACCTTTACATAATATCACCTTTGCAATATCTCGCTTTTGCACAAGTCATCCATTTCTTATGGGATTGTAATCCTCAGGCCAGTATTTACTTTAACTTTTATCATTTTACAGCAGGTTGTCAGCATCACAACCATCACAAATACAAAAAGTAAAAAAAAAAAAAAAAAAAATACACACGTGTAGCAGGGACTTTGTTTCTCCCTGCACAGAGCAGTTCCCACTGTTCCTGATAAAAGCGTCGTCTCGCCTTTGACCCTACTCATTGCGGTGAGTGTGGTTATCGTGACAGTTGCTCTCGTTATCTGATTCCTGGTAACTGAAGAGGGCGCTCCACCAGCTTTTTGAATGGTGCATCTGTTTGGTCGATCCAGCGCTTGTCACCTTCCTCATCTGCTGGAAGGAAAAAAAAAAAATAGTTAATGAAAATCCAGTTTAAAATGAGGCAGGTTAGACTTTTATGGAATCAATGCTTTGAATTATAGGGTCATATTGTGCAAATATTTATGAATTTTTATAAACCTGTTTCATCATTAAATATAGCTGACAACTGTATTTTCCAGAGTATGTCACATTTTTTAAACATAAAGTGGTCAGTAAATTGGTTAACAAATATTTCAGAATATTAATCTTTTATGGACAAACACTGATGACTAAAGTTAGAACATTTGTTCAGATTTTTCTTCTTTATGTTTGTAATCCGGCAACATGGTTGCTTAGTGGTTAGCACTGTTGCCTCACAGCGAGAAGGTCATGGGTTCGATTCCCACCTGTGGCCTTTCTGTGTGAAGTTTGCATGTTCTCTCCGGGTTCGCCGACTTCCTCCCACATCCAAGACATGCAGGTTAGGTGGATTGGACATTTTAAATTGTCCGTAGGTGTGTGTGCGGGTTTGAATGTGTTTATCTATATGTGGCCCTGTGACAGACTGGCGTTCTGTCCAGGGTGTACCCCGCCTCGTGCTCTATGACTGCTGGGATAGGCTCCAGCCCCCTGTGACCCTTAATTGGAGTAAGCCATTGAAGAGGAGTGAGTGATGTTTGAAATTGAGATACTGGAAAGCTTTGAAATCAAAGGCGGGATGTTTCATCTGGGAACTTCTGATCTCCCACTTGGGCTGGAATACAGCACCCCTGTGGGCGATGCTAACGTTAACATAAACCACGATTAGTGTGGCCGCATATATGGTGAACCACAACTTGCATCTTCTTAAATGTGGCATGTCAGTGGTCCAAAGTGTTCATTACGTGACTATTACCACTGTTTAATAATTCACAATTATTTAGCAGTTTTCCCAGGCAACCCCCCCCCCCCCCCCCCCCCCCCCCCCCACACACACACACCCATCCTTTCTCACCCCTTTATCCAGCAAGCTGTCAAACTCGTCACTCATCCTTCGGAGTTGCTGGCCGTATTTCCTGGCTGCCCAGAAAGTAGGAGGAGCCGACTTAGACCGTCCTCTAAATGGAGGCCCCTCAGTTGGCGTTCCGACCTCATCTTCACCTCTGGCCTGGAAGTCTTCATCTCTGGATACAGTGGAGACGAGGGACTCAGAGCTGAGCCTGATACGATTGCCTGTTGCGCACACACACACACAGAGAGAGAGAGAGAGAGAGAGAGAGAGAGAGAGAGAGAGAGAGAGAGAGAGAGAGAGAGAGAGAGAGAGAGAGAGAGAGAGAGAGAGAGAGAGAGAGAGGGGAACAGGAGGAGCTGAGCATTTGGTAAAGTTTAAACTGACAACAAGGTAAAAAAAAAAATATATATATATATATATAGTTTTTATTGTCATAACGGCTATCAGCTCACGTTTTGCAGAATCATACCTGAATTTCTGTCGGGTATAGAGAGGGTGAGGCCTGACGGAACAAGCTGTTCCTCCCTGCTCAGCGATTGGTCACTTTCTGCCTCCTCTACCTCCTCCGAGGCTTCTGAGTCACTCTCAGAAATGGAGAACTTTGCAGCCATCGTGACATCTGGTGAATTGAAAAGTTCAGGACCAAAAATTAAAAAGGATAAAGGAGCATTGCTTTTCAAATGCATGCACCCAGACAGGTGTGATATGGAGTTGACTCAATGTTGAGGATCCCAGCAGCTAGAGAAGGTAAAACTGACAACCACGGTTCACCTAGCTGCAGTAGACAGATGACTACTTTCAGGAGATGGCGTGGACGAGTTTTCTAGGACCCAAGGAGGATTTGTAGTGCAGTTGATGGCGGCAAAATCAGTATGTGCTCCTCAACCGAGTCATCAAGTTTCAGCCTCGTTAACAATTTGGAAACAGGCAGCATTTTCCTGAGTTTGGGTAGGTCAAAAATATTCAGTTCGTTCATGTTTGCAAACTAGTGGATATTGATACGGTACCATATTCCACCATTTTGTACAGCAGCCATCTTCTGTACGAGGTAATGAGAATTCCGCCCCCCGGGAGAATATGGCCCAGGTTATGGCAACAGTTAACCCCTGCTTTACGTATCAATAACAATGGCCTAATGCTGCGTTCAAAACCCACGGAAGGTTGGAGGCTCCGACCTCTAGCTCGGAAAAATACCTTGAATGCTCAGTCGGGTCAGAATTTTCACTCAGAAACACGTGACGAAATTGAACAACTTGAGGATTCTGAGTTTATGTCACAGCCATGTTTGGGACTGCTTTGACAACAATGGTACCAATGTTGAAAATGCATCTTTCAGATCAAATTTTAACATGACATCACTGCTATATGTATTAAATTCACATTCTACATACAGTTAGTTAAGATAGCAGCAGCACACACCAGCAAAATGTCTTTGATTTCATTTCACCCAAGAGATAACGTTAGCCTAGCTCTACTGTGATAGGCCAAGTAGTTGTCTCCAAGCGGCTATACTAAAATATGAAATGGATGAAATGAAGCAAAATAGGGACTGATCATTTTGAAATGGGGTAAAATGTAATGAAATGGAGCAAAATGGGGACTGATAATTACAAAATGGGGGTAAAATGTAACGAAAATGGAGTGAAATGGGGTGTGACGATTTACCCAGACTGACCCCAAATATGAGTAAATTAAGTACTTACTCAATATGGTACATGTACTCAGGGCGGGTGTGCCATGCGGTGTTCAAGAGATGAAACTTCAGCCACTGATTCAACAATGGTCCCGTTTACAGGTACAGAAAATTTCACTCAATTTTGCTCCATTTCGTATTTTAGTATGGCCCGTCTCTGAGGTAATCTCATGAACACACTTTATCCGTAAATAGGGATTTTTTTTTTTTTAGGCTGAGACTCCATAGCCGCAATCAATTCACCCTATTAAGGTTTCCAATCTTGCAAAATCTGAAGAGAGGTGGCTTTCACTGAGAGGTGTGTGTGTTTATATATATATATATATATATATATATATATATACACACTCCTTGTTTTTTGTAAACACTATTTGCAAACTTGTTCCAATTTGAAAGGAAAAGTAAGACATACAGTCACTTACCCAGTTCCGGATCACTGTAGTATTTGCTCCGCCGTTTCTCATAATCAGCATGGTGGCCAAGTGGTTAATGCGCTTGGTTTCAGTTCAGAAGGCTCTGGGTTCAAATCCCACCCCTGCCACATTTCTCCATGTAATGTGGAGTTGCGTCAGGAAGGGCATCCGGCGTAAAACCTGTGCCAATTCAACATGCAGATCCAACTTGGATTTTCTGTGGCGACCCCGAGTGCAAACAAGGGAGCAGCCGAAGGGACTTACTTTTTACTTTTACGTTTCTCATAATCAGCGCAAATAAGCTAATACTTGGTACCAATGGACAGACTGATGTTTTGTCTACAAACGACCACAAGCTTGAGCCATCCTTGTGATCAGCAGAGGAATCAAAACATTCGGTGTCTGCGGTGTGCGTGCGTTTTCTCACTCACTCATTCCTGCAAGTTTGAAAGTAACGCTCTCTATAAGTAGCAAAGGTGAGTTAGCCATTCAGTGTTTTTGGTTCTAGAGTGGGAAAATACTTACTTACTTGGGTAGAAAATGTCAGTGTGTTTTGTCTTGCTGTTTAATTGCTGCACGCATTTATCTCGGAGGTGAAAATTTGCCGGTTGTGGATCACTGAAGCAGCAGCCTCGTGTCAGTACTTCTGAGCCATGTGTACTTTGGGGGTCATCTCAACATCACGAATGGGCATGAATGTGGGGGCTTTTACTTTTTAATTCCGGAGAAATCTCACCTCCACATTTCATTTTTTGCTCATAAAAACGTATAACAGTGCCTTTCAAAACTAAGTCAATTCTCATTTAATAAGTATAATTTCTATCATTTTGTGTTCAAAACACATTCTCGGGCACAGTGTGTATCATTCTGCATTAGAAGGGCTCCAGCCAGATGCCAGGAATGACCCCAAAGTGACACAATGTGTCGTGATCCTGAACAAAGTGATCCATTTCCGACATATGTGCACCACACATAATGTGGCTTCACACTTTTAGTAGAAGGGCTACACCATCCTGACTTTTTCAGCAAGATAACATCCAAATACCCAATACAACAATACCCAATAAAGGATATTCAGTTGCATTAGGGCGGCTCTGTATAGCGGGACTTTAAAAAAGGTGATCTGGAACTGGGCAACTGTCTGCAGTGCATATTTTGTACAACCAGGAAATGACAGGTAAAAATAACACGAATAAAGGAAACTGGACATCTGGACATTTCCTGGTATTAAGCGAAGCAAGACTTAAGAGGATGAATCTTCACTTTCACAATTTTTACTGCCCCCCTCACCCTCACCGAATACTCTGGTGCCGCCTCTGGTACCTTCAACACAAATGACTGAATCAGCAATTTGTGGCGCACAGACACAAGTGTGAAATAATTGTTTTCCTGCTCGCAGTCGGTCAGCTCGTGTTCGCTGTGTCGGTCCAAAGGTATTCACGCACACATAAGTTGTTTTCACAGCACATACGCCGATTTCACCGAGGACACTTTATTTTAATATTCTTTAAACGAAGCAGCCGCGCTGGATCTTTTCCGTGTCCAGCCTGTGTGTGTTTGTTTATTTGTTGTTGACCGAAGAGGACAAAAGAAACTTCCTACAGGGCGGAAGCTGGCGCGAGGCTGGAGTAGCGAAGTGCACGCAGAAGACGAATGATGATAAAGAAGTTTTCTTACCCGAAATCTTTGCAGTACGAGATGAAAATGCGCAAACGTATCTTTATCCAGCCGTTGTTGTAATCTGTGTTTATGTGTGTGAATGTACACTTTAGCTCCGCTCTCACCCAATCGGCGCGCGTCACTCCGGCGCAGCGGCGCGCTGACGTCACTGTTGCGAGCTAGGACAGGGTTGGGGTTTGTTTGTCTCGCCGCTTTACCGTAATGACTGGTGTAGAGCGCAGCCGATTATTTTCAGTTTCTGTTTCCATTTGTTTACTGGCCATGTAGAAAATTTTGCAATGCCCAATAGGTTCGTTTTTATTATTATTTTCATGAACACCAACCACCTGCATGCCCACCCCCTCGCCACATCCACAAACATCCTCTTTGGTTTCCTCTTCTCCTCCTGCCTGGTGGCTCCATCCTCAGCATCCGTCTTCCTGTATACCCTGTATCACTCCTGTGCACATGTCCAAATGACCTCATCCTCACCTCCCTAACTTTTTCCAAACTGTTATGCTTATACTGTTCCCGGGATTGGCTCATTCCCAATTCTGTCCATCCTCATCACACCCAAGCAAAATCACATCACCTTTTCCACATTGCCCACTCTTGTTTTAGTGCCTAAAAAGCTCATCTCACTACTGCTATCTTGTCATCTTTCCCCTTCAAGCTTGCAAGTAACCCTCTCCGCCCTGCTGATACTCCCCTTTTCACCTTTCTACCACACTCTCCATAGCTTTGAATAGTGAAAAATAAAATAGCTGGGGTGAAAACAAACATCCTCTCCTTATTAGAGATAAGAAATTGATAGTGGCTGCCAGGGTAGATTGTCAGTAGCTCCAGCCAAGTTATTTTCAGGATTCATGTAGTTTGGTATGACACCTGCTCCTAATTTTCATCATTCAACAAGTCTAGACATATACAGCAGGTGGTAGTGTTCAGTACACTAAAAAAAAAAAAAACTTCAATTCAATTAAGTGCAGGATTTCCACCTAATCAATATATGTAGCCCCAACTCATATAAGGAACATCCATGCAAGATAGTTGAATTTAATTTAGTTGAGACTACATATATTTATTAGATGGAAATCCTGCACATAATTGAATTGAGTTCATCCAGTGAGTCAGTTTTTTGAGGTTCTCTATGGTATATATTGTTAAAAAAAACAAACAAAAAAAAAAGTTGCATTTTGGATTGATCTTAGAGAAGCGTAATCTTTACCCCATCAGATGTTTATGATGTAATAAGGCAAAAAAAAAAAAAAGATTAAATCTTATGCCACAGTGTTATGATTTGAATAAAGCGAAGGATTTTTTTTTTTTTAAAGATGGATCAAGATTACCAACATTTAATCAGCTGCTCTTTGACCTGTTGCTTGCTTCCCTGCAAAATTTCATCAAAATGCAATATTCACTTTTTGAGGGATTTCTTTGAGTCAAACAGTCAAACAAATAGACAAGTACAGTCACATGTCCTTCATGCCTTGAATTTGCAAGAAAAAACCCTAAGGGTTCGACCCTAAAATTTTGCTATATTTCTTTATTCTTTATTTGGGGAGGTGATGGTCTAGTGGGTCAGCGTTGGGTTTGAGATCAGAGGATCCTTGGTTGAAATCCCACCCTGACTGGAAAATCACTAAGGGCCCTTGAAGGTTCTTAATCCCCTAGTTGCTCCCGGTGTGTAGCGAGCACCTTGTATGGCAGCATCCTGACACTGGGGTGAATGTGAGGCATTATTGTAAAGTGCTTTGAGCATCTGATGTAGATGGAAAAATGCTATATCCTTCTGACTACCAGGAAGGTAGTCAGAAGGATATAAATGCAGTCCATTTACCATTTCTACCATTTTGTGAGGGAAACGAGACGAACAGTTGACATATTTCTTCATCATCTTATTAATGCCCAAAAGATGCTGAGATTATGGGGAACAGTTGAGTTTATTGAATTTTCGCGGTGGTTTGGATTATCATCAGTTGTTTTTCCTGTACTGATTTCTTTTTAATTGTGCACAAGATCTTTCCCCAAGAGTCTAACTTTCATTTCTTCCCAAAATGTTTTTGGCATCATCATTTTTTAATGTCTTTTAAATGTGAGGTTTTCCTTTTAATCTCTTTCCTAACATTCATGAATCAGAACATTCAGAGTCACCAGTTCATGTTCCTTTAGAGCAAATATCAAGTTGAGGTCTCTGAATAATTTAAGCCTAAAATTGTCGTTGTGTTCCATTCGAACAAACAGAAACTTGGGGATCTTTGAGTAATTTAATCCTAAAATTGTGGTCCTTTCAATTAGAGTCCATAGAAATTTGTATCCTGCAAATAATTTGATACCAGTATTTAAGATTCTACCTGAAATACAACATAATGCTCACGGCTACATAGAAAATAGTGCATTATTTATTTCCATTTTTTTTTATATATGTGTTATTCTCCACATGGCCAGCAGGTAGCGCAGTGGCACTGCTTAAACAGATGCTGTAATTTTGGCTTTCTCATTCTACAAACACCCTAACACAAATTTCATAGTTTATATTTAATGTAATTTAGTTTATTTATATTGTGCCAAATCACAACATAGGTCACCCAAATAGCTTCACATGGACAAGACTGAACATTACCCAAACCTTGAACAAGCACATTGGCAACAACATTCTATATATTCATATGTAATAGGATTCATATGGTATTCTATGAACTGTAATACTGTAACACATTTTCCACTTGTAGAAAATAATTTTATGTTTTCGGCCTAATGTTACTAATACTCTGATACAATCTACATTATTGGGTGAACAGACGGGCTTTATCATATATTTATGATGCAAAATCTGTACTCCTTCTTTGTCTTGTTCTCTTTTTTTTTATTTCCTCTTCTTTGTCTCTTTATTTCCCCACTTTTTTCTATGAAAAATGTATTGACGCAGTGAGTATTATGTAATTTACAGTCCTCTCTTTCTTCCCCTCTCCCTCTCTTTCTTGCATCAATGTAGGAGAGCCAACCGTGTAATTATCTAGTACCATTTCTATTTAGAGCCGCTTCTCTTCCTTTTTTCCTCCTCTTCTTCCCCTATTTGCCTTCTTACATTAGGAGTTTAAAATTAGAAGCCAAATGTCACTATTTTGCAAAGTTAGTAGCTGGCATTTGGCAGTGAGTAGGAGGAGGAACTGTGATGAGATTTGGACAGCTTCCTTTAAAGGGGACACGCTGTGCAAATTAGATTTTATTTTCTTTGTCCTTTTGCAGTAAAATGTAGTTGCAATTTTATGCAAAACCACCTCCAAGTCCCACAATTCTCCGTGTGCATGTTGTAGCTACTCTGTTATAAGTAACATTTAAGCAGGAAATGCTGGGTTTAGACTTCTGTGACGTATGTCACAGTATTTCATATTCATTCACATTCTTGGTGTGTGTTGGACACACCCATTGTGTATGCCTTCTGTGTAACACGGTAACATGGACTGTGGGTGAGTGTGGAGAAAAAAAGGAGTTCTAAACATTTAAAGTGATAGGTGGAGGAACAAGTCATTTCTTGGAGCTGTTTTTTTTTTTTTTTGTTTTTTTTTTTTGTACATGTCACCTCATTGTTCATGAGTTATACGTGGACATTATCTTTTTAAAAGCAAATAATGCTCAATACTGATACTTTTAAAGCTACAGTGTGCAGGATTTAGTGTCATCTAGTGGTGAGGTTGCAGATAGCATTATGGTGTCTCTGTTTATGATTTTGTTTCCCTTCACATTTTCACTTCATGCATTCTCATGTGATGAACAATATGTATGATCCTCCACCTTGCAAAAATGAGGGTTCTCAAACTTGTTAGTCTGCACTAGTATCCTGTACGCAGTGGAGCAACCACTGGTTCCTCTTCTTTTTTCTTTAGTCTTCCAACTGTGCTGTAATTTTAGTTTCAATTTCAATTTATTTAATTTTATATCACAACAAAGCTGCCTCAAGGCGCTTCACACAAGCAAGGTCTAACCTTACCAACCCCAAGAGCAAGCACACAGGTGACAGTGGTAAGGAAAAACTCCATCTGATGATATCGAGGAAGAAACCTCGAGCAGACCAGACTCAGTGGGATGACTCACTGCTTAGACCATTCTAACAGTTACAAAGTTTTACAAAGAAACAGAAAACAGGAAATCAAAACAACATGACATAATAACAAAAGAATATGTGTTTGATGAGAAGTCCACGCAGGTGGCTATGCCACAGACAGGGGTCATCCAGCAGTCCATGACAAATGCAGACTGCAGTGTGCGGCACCACCTTCAGGTGTGGCATCTCACAGTCAGTCAGGCACACTGTCTTCAGTAACTGTCCTGCTATCTGTGCCTTGAACAGAGAGAAAAAGAGCAGAATCAGTTGGTCAAAAAAACTACACTTAAGGAATAATTCAATAGCAGTAAATCGACAGGAAAGCATAGAAAGTACTAAGGTGATTGCCAGCCACTAGCCCTAAGCTTCACTAATAGACCCCAACTTTAGATAAAGTTGATGCTGAGACCTGTTCCATGACTAATAAAATTAATTTTAAAGGATAGGACGCAAAGTTCTATACTATGCCAGTATGTTAGCCATACGAAAAGAAGAATAAATGCGTCTTAATGCATTAAAATACAAAAGCTTGCTGTAAAATACAAAAGATGCCCCTTTTCAGCTACTGTACCAACATGGCAGCCTCCATGAGGGGCGCTGCATCCTACTTCGATGTGAAGGGCTCATTCTAAGCTTACAACAACCCATCAGTACATTGGTACAGGTAATTATACACAAAAGAACAGTTGGTTTTGAAGGCTACATTCCATTTCTGCTAATAAACACCCCAAAATCCTGCAAACTGCAGCTTTAAATCTGAAATTTTCCTGCCTTTTCTAAGCTTCTAAACAATGGCAGCACATGACAGAGGAGCAGCTGCAGAAACGGCTGCGTGCGCTTCTTTGAACTCTATTTTTGGACGGTCTTGAGTGTATTGTGAAATACTACATTATCCATTTAAATCTGTGTGTGTTTCTGGGATAAAATAAATCCATATACACGTAACCTTAAAGAACTGTAAAATGATGTAAGAGGAGGATAGAAACAGGAATCTTGCGCACAGTGTGCATTTACGTCTGCTGGGTTTGTAATGTGAAGGAGCTGTACAATTAGTATCCATTTATATCTCCATGTACCAGCCTCACCCTGCCTCCCTGCTCCTCATCTGGAGATTATTTTTGGGAGACGGAGGCATACACACACCCACAGTGTCTCTAACCACCACTCTGTGTGCGCGAGCATTTCTTTGAGATTTGGGGGGGGAGAAATGTTCCTTTTCAACGCCAGGACACCGTCTGCCACCACCACAGCTTCTCTCAGCTGTCTTTCAAATATTTTCCCTCTGCACAGTCAGTTGGCTCCACATGGGAGCTGTTTGAAGTTATGTGAGGTAGCAGAGCTCAGAGAGGAGAAAATAAAGAGAGTGATGTGGGAGAGGGTTTGTTTCATACTAGCAGAAAGAGATGAGAGAGAGAGAGGAGATGTGTTCGGAGAGTTTTGGAGGAGATGTGAGCACGGTGAGCCAACCTGCTTATTCAGACTCCAGCCTTTTCATCATCTCACTCCATGCTCATTACGCCGTACAAGGAGTGCACATGTCCATCTGTGATCACAAGGCTGACGTGGCGGGTTTCTGCTACACCCATGTGCATCCAGACTCTTGTTAAACTTCAGTTTGGGACCAAAAAAAACACTGAAATGAGTTAAAGTTCTCCCGACTTAATGAGGAAATGTCTGGGAGAAAATCTGAGATCTGTGCAGAGACTGTAGGGCCATCTGGTGGGAATGACAGACTTGGGTATCGTCTGCAGAGCAATGATGTGAGGAGGCATGCAAGTGGATAATGTAACTCAGGACGTTGTGTTACTTAGCAAAAAAGAAGGGGCCCCAGCACCAAGCCTTGGGGCATCCCTGTGGTGAGACAGCAGAATGCAGAGGACTGGCTGAGCCATGATACAATGATACATTAAATGAACACCTGGTGAGATAGGATTTAAACCAAAAAAAGCTCTATCTTTGACATGCCCACATTTGAGAGTATAGAACTGCCGCAGGTGGGGATTATAACCATATCAAAAGCAGCTGATAGGTCAAATGGGAGAAGTACCAAAGACTGAGCTGCTACTCTTGCAGTTTTTAAGACTTGTGTCACAAATTGCTTGTTTATTTCAGGGATGGGGATGGACCGGTTGTCTGCTGGAGTTGTTGCTGTGTGGATGCAGCAATATGCACATCACAAGCACATCTTCCAAGACCTGAGCTGACCTGTTATGAAGAAGTAAGGAAAAATTCACCCAAAATCCACATCCAGATCCTGACTGAAACCAAAACTGCCCAGTTTATTCATCTTAATATGACTAATCATTCTACCAAGGGGGGGAAAACATTTCATGAAATCCCACCAACAGCTGTGTACAAACAACACTGGCTGAGATGAAAATGCCAAACTAAACAAGTTGTTTGAATTTATGGGGGAGTCCTAAAATATATATTTTTAACACAGCTAAAATGGCACATTTACTTTTCCAGTTTTCCCAAACTTCTCAAAAAATATGGTTACAATAAAGATGAGTAAAAGGCTGCAAACAAACTCTTAATGTGTGTGTGTGTGTGTGTGTGCGCAGTGAAACTGAATTGGCAAAGCTTAAGATTGTAATTTACAGTGACTTGTGGGTGGGCCGTGTGGGCTTTGTAGAGCTCCTGTTTTAAATGTGTGTGCGGTCATGTGAACTCCACATGTGCATTTGAAGCAGCTTGTCATTATTTTTTTTTTCAAACAGTACTTAATGAATAGTTATTTTCTGCCACAAATGGAGCCCTGTGACTAGATCAGGCTGACACGAGCGCCAACTTAAAAGTGTTTCTTAATGTAGCAAATGCTAGGCAGCAAAAGCCGAACGAGATGATCTGATGGGGTGCAGAGTAGATCAGATGGGGGGTTGCAGTCAAGAGCCGCTCAACAACTTCACTCAGGAAAACGAGGTAGATGTCCGCTGCTCCCGTAACTGCTAGCACACTTCATTCAGATCTGTTTCCTCGCCAGAAAACCTCTCACTGCTTCACCAAAACGAAGTGCCAGGTTAAAACATGCCAATGATGTCACACTCAAAACCCACTTTAACATTTGAAGTGATACAAAATAAACGTCAGAAGCAGTATGAAAGCTGTTTGTCTTTCCTTCCATGGCTCCAATTGAGCCAAATTACACCCACTGGTTTAAGTTTTAAACCAGCAAAAAGTAGGAGATTGTAAACTATTTTAAAACATTATTGATTCAGCCATAAAGCAGTTAAAAAAATCTTACAAGGAACATTTTAAAACCCCATTATCTCCAATTTAACAATTCTTAACCCAGCCAATCAAATTTTGACAATTTAAGTATGTCCGAAAAGGTTTTTACACTGGATAAACCATTCTTTCAATATATAGATACTTAAAACCAGTTTTACTCAAGAATATTCATATTAAATCCAGCCAAAGATATTTTACCATTGATATAGAATATCTCTGTTCTCTTGGCAGAACTGTGCAATGAAATTTAGTGTTCAGAATTGAAATCAGTACAAAATATCACCTACGAAATGTTTAACCCAATGTTTACATGATACAGAACTGTTTGAATCCAGATTAGTTAAAATTTTTTCAGATCAAACCCAGTTTAAAATGTTTTTAAAAAATTTTTAAACCACATTTTAAACCAGTCTATACATGTATAAAGTACTTTAAAATCAGTTTAACCCATTGCTTTTGTTATATAATATGGGTCAAAGCAAGATTTGGTACATTTTAACAAGGTTCAAAACATTTTAAACAGTTAACTGTTGGTTTTGGTTTAAAACTCATGCAAAATGTATCCAGTTTACCACTGGTTTCATTTTCAAACAAGCCCTTATAAGACCATTTAAACAGGTATAAACATGTCTGAAGACTTTTAAAAGCTGTTTAAAGAATTCATTGCATTTTATAGCAGTTTAAAATCATTCATTCATTAATTTTCTGAGCCTGTTTATCGGTTTACAGTCAGATTAACTTAAATTTAACCAAATTTAGCCCATCCTAGTACAAAATAAGACCATTTTAACCCGTTTAAACATATCTGAAGAGGTTTAGAAGCAATTTGAACCAATCAATGTACAGTAGCTTAAATTTGCCTTACCTAAAATAAAATAATGAGCAAACTGTCACATTTTAAAATTGGTAGAAGTCAAAGTTTGGCAATAAATGTATTTCTTGATAAATGACTTAAAACACTTAATTGATTTTCTAATAATAATTGGCAATTGTGTTTCCAGCTGATTTAACCATTGAAAATGTTCTATGTTTGAGCTGAAAAGCTGAAACTGGTATTGATTAGGAATGGGACAACTAGTCGTAATAGTCGACTACGACTAGCCAGCGTCTGACTCGTCAATTTTGTTATTTATCGACTAGTCGAAAACCATTTATTAAGTTCATTTAACCCTTAAAAGAACAGAGCTGCTGGAGCTGCCACCGCTCCCTTCACTCAGTGAAGAAAGTGTGTGAAACTCAGCTCGTCTACGCCTAGTAAATGCTGTTTTTTTGTATTTGTGATTTTGTGGTTATTAAAATAAATGTCTCATTTGAGTTTCACCATGAAGATTCGAAATGGGCTTAATTCATTCAATGTCAAATTTAGTCACCGACTAGTCGACGACTAACGGTAACCCTTGTATTGATTCATTGGTTGTTATTGAACCTATCATGCTGCTTTAAAAATGTTTTGAAGGACGAAGTCAAGTGACAGTTCCAGTCGTTTGTCTCCATGCCTCCATTTCCACTTCCATCGTTCATTGTTTCAGAAGCGGAGTGGGTAATCCATCCTGCTTAAACGTTTTATTTGTTTTGTGTTGACAGATGGAGGGGGACAAGATGATGCCACGTAAGCTGCATTTTCAGCCCAGACATGAGTACAAGGTATCGACATTAGCGATTTCACTCAGTCTTTTGCCTCCTTTTCTCGCCACCATCTCACTGAATTTGCCTCCTCCTTTTATTCACTCTTGTTTCTCCCCCACGTCTTTCCCTTGTGCCTCCCATCACATTTGATCTCCTTGCTCCTTGGGGGGGGGGTGCTTTTTGCCTCCCCTTCTCCCTCTCTTTTCTCCCCCTTGTGCATGTAGGTTGTTGGTTGAACTAGTTCACGTATTGCTTGCGAGCTGATGGCATCATTGCTCCTGTTTAATTAATGTTCCTCAGTAGAGACAAGCTGTTTGTTGGACTCCGTTTATCAGGAACAAAATGTGTGTGTGTGTGTGTGTGTGTGTGTGTGTGTGTGTGTGTGTGTGTCAGTGAGATTTTGCACACTTTGGCATTCAAGACAAAAGCGAGGCCCTTGTTTAAGTTTTCTAAAAATGGTTTGATTTCAATGATAAATGTCTTTTTGCACATCACAGTTTGGTAATGTGTCCAAATCCGGCCTTGCGCTCTTGAGCTCTGCAAAGTGCTTCCACGCACTGAAGAGGGAGCACAGCAATTACATTAACAAACCATTTAATGCAAATGAGAAATTACATCTCTGGCACCAGCGAGTCTCTGTCAGCAGAAAAGAAGTAGGATAAGTTATATTAGCATAAGAACAGAAATCTACATAAAATAATAAAGACGGTGATAGATTGGCATCATTAAATGGTGTGGAAATGGACCACTTTTGCCAATAACCTATAAATCTGCAGCCCATTTTAACCACTCCAATTAGTTTTTATGAGCAAAAAAATCATGAAAGACACTATCAATTTTATTTATATATGTACAGTCGCACTTTTTATACAAATCCAGTGATCAAATATCAAGCATGCAACTTTAATAATCTACAGTATAACACATAGGGAGGGTGAAAACACATTTTTGCAGCCCTGCAGGAAGCTCTCACAGCTTTATGAGTGCAACGCACGGTGGAACTAAGTTCTGCTTGTTGCACTCGCAGTAACTTCTTCTGATGAATACTTAGACATATCTGACCCAAATAAAAAGTCTCATTTATGACTACAGTAGAAAGCATAAGTTTGAAACTGCGAGCAATAAAAGTGATGATAGAGCTGTTACAAAAACAAAGATACCCTTTTTCCCGATTACATGACAGTGTATTATTCTTGTCTGTCTTTGCATGGACTTAAAAACACACACACACACATCCTAAAAACAATATGTTAGCCTCTTGATACTTGAGCCTGACCGATATATGGGCCGGCCGATATTATCGGCTGATATAAGCCCTTTTCATAGTACTCACTATTGGCCGAAATTTTGCCGATACAACACCGATAATTTCTCATAAAGAGAACAGTTACTGAAATAATGTTTGTGTCGGCAATGCAAAATGTCCTTGCACCGTTTGTCCAGTAGATGGAGCTCTGACTCCATTCAACTGAGAGCTGCTTACACCCCTGTTTAAATGTGTTCGTCACCAGCCCCCGTAGTTCGCCGTCACACTGCACTGATCGGCTGACAAAAGCATACAAGTAAGTTTATAAGGATCTATATCCTTATCCTGAACCTATATCTAAGTTGCAGCAACAAGAGGTACAAGATCAGATGTATTTCACAACTCTTTTTAAGGATATGTATTTGCTAATTTCACAAAGGTTTAATTCTTGATTGCATTTTTTGAATTTGAAAATTCTTCTCTGTTATAAAGTTAATCTACATGAGGACAAAACTTCAGCTTTTAGCTCATACCTTTTTTGTTAAGGGTCCAAAAAAGAACATTTTATTCATTTAAAAATATATATATATATCAGCTGATTTATCGGCTATCAGCAAATCAGACGATTTATCGATTATCTGTTATGTGTCGGACGCAGTCGGAGCACCGACCCAGCGTTTGACATTAGGACCCAGCATAAAGGAAACAGAGCACGGTTCAAAGGATAACAGAATTTAATGACATAACAGTGAGTGCTCAATTAATAACCAATAAGTGCGCGGTCTGGCGAGGTGGAAAAACGGTGCGCTCCCAGCAGCACAAACGGTCCGGAGCCAGAACAGTTCGGACCCAAGGACCCCGCCGACACCCCCCAGGTGGCCGCGACCAACCGAGTCTGTGAAAGAAGAAACCATAATGTGAGTCCACCACTCCACACACAGAGAGACCACTCAAAGGTGTACATAATCAGCAAACACTTCCTGGCTTAATCACCAATCAGCTTCCCACCCTGCAGGCATGGAACACCCAGTTCAATTCTCCACTGCAGTGGAAGCTGATTAAACGACTAACATAACAGCTCACTCAACAAAATATAAATGCAACACTTTTGGTTTTGCTCCCATTTTGTATGAGATTAACTCAACGATCTAAAACTTTTTCCACATACACAATATCACCATTTCCCTCAAATACTGTGCACAAACCAGTCTAAATCTGTGATAGTGAGCACTTCTCCTTTGCTGAGATAATCCATCCCACCTCACAGGTGTGCCATATCAAGATGCTGATTAGACACCATGATTAGTGCACAGGTGTGCCTTAGACTGCCCACAATAAAAGGCCACTCTGAAAGGTGCAGTTTTGTTTTATTGGGGGGGGATACCAGTCAGTATCTGGTGTGACCACCATTTGCCTCATGCAGTGCAACACAACTCCTTCGCATCATCCGTGAAGAGAACACCTCTCCAAAGTGCCAAACAGCAGCAAATGTGAGCATTTGCCCACTCAAATCGGTTACGACGACGAACTGGAGTCAGGTCGAGACCCCGATGAGGACGACGAGCATACAGATGAGCTTCCCTGAGACAGTTTCTGACAGTTTGTGCAGAAATTCTTTGGTTATGCAAACCGATTGTTTCAGCAGCTGTCCGAGTGGCAGGTCTCAGACGATCTTGGAGGTGAACATGCTGGATGTGGAGGTCCTGGGCTGGTGTGGTTACACGTGGTCTGCGGTTGTGAGGCTGGTTGGATGTACTGCCAAATTCTCTGAAACGCCTTTGGAGACGGCTTATGGTAGAGACATGAACATTCAATACACGAGCAACAGTTCTGGTTGACATTCCTACTGTCAGCATGTCAATTGCAAGCTCCCTCAAATCTTGCAACATCTGTGGCATTGTGCTGTGTGATAAAACTGCACCTTTCAGAGTGGCCTTTTATTGTGGGCAGTCTAAGGCACACCTGTGCACTAATCATGGTGTCTAATCAGCATCTTGATATGGCACACCTGTGAGGTGGGATGGATTATCTCAGCAAAGGAGAAGTGCTCACTATCACAGATTTAGACTGGTTTGTGAACAATATTTGAGGGAAATGGTGATATTGTATATGTGGAAAACGTTTTAGATCTTTGAGTTCATCTCATACAAAATGGGAGCAAAACCAAAAGTGTTGCGTTTATATTTTTGTTGAGTGTAATAAGGTGTGAGGGACACCACATCTACTGACTGTACTCATGTTAGTCACAAAACCTAAAGTACCTCAGGAAGTGTGCTGACGAGCGTGAGACCTCACCCCCTCCTCTTTCACAGACCATGGCATCAAACCTGGTACGGTCTCTGCGTCCATAATGATGAGATGGTTCTCCAAACGTCGATCTCACCCGTCTGGTCACAAGGTCGAGTCTCTGGCAAATACACACTGTGTACTCCAGACTTAAATGCAACCATGCCCCAATCCATACAGATGCACCACAGCTGTGAGTCCTGACGAGCTGCACATGACAAGCCTCAGGTGATCAGGGTGAGGTCCTGATAACTCAGCCACACATCAGCCACTCAGTCCTGAACGCATGCCACCTGGAAGGAAAGACAGAAAGCAGAAACAAAAGCCAGCCAGGCACCCCAGCCACACAACATTATCGGCATTTTTTCATCCAAATATCGTTATCGGCATCGGCCTCAAAAAATCCATATCGGTCGGGCTCTACTTGAAACTTATACTCAAGGTACCCCCTGTGGATTAGATGAACTGATTATATTTTAGGGTTCTTTTGTGCATATTATTGAGAAGAAGGGTTTTTCTCCCCTCTTGTACACTCAGTAACTCTATAAGAAGTAGACACTTCATACTGTATCAGCACCACATGGGGATGAACTGAGCTGATTAGATGTTAGGACTGGTTGTGCATATATTTGCATTGTAATGAGGATGTTATTATTATTATTATTATTTTTTACAGCCATTTCTCCTGAATACTTTGTGATGGAGACTTCCGAATGAGTGTTTTGAAAGTTGAATATAATGACATGTATAGAAATGATAATTGGAATCTTCACAATCCCTCCTAACAAGCATCATACAAAAATGCCTCATAATAGGCTTCAAATTCAGAACGGATACATGTTGTGTTGGGTTGATTTGCTAATGCTATGTTTGTATTGTTCATGTTTAAAACATGGCAGGAAATTATGCAATCAAGTCTCTTGTTTTTTTATTATTAAGTCATTTTTTAAATTATTTGTAGGATTGTAGGTCAAAGGTCTTTGTTAACTTAAAAGCTTCTTTAAAATGAACTGTTGTTCAGAGGTGTCAAGTAACGAAGTACAAATACTTCGTTACTGTACTTAAGTACACTTTTTAGGTATCTATACTTCATTACTTATTTTTCTGCCTACTTCTGACTTCTACTCATTACATTTTCACACAAGTATCTGTACTTTCTATTCCTTACATTTTTAAAACAAACAGCCTCGTTACTCTTGGCTTCAGTGCCAGTGGATGTGCGCTGCTGAGGTGCCAGCGCACATCCACCGGCGCGGCTTTACCGAGGTGCCAGCGCGGATTTATCTGACCATGGGTCCGAAGAAGGCACTGACGGCGGAGGAGGGAGGCGATATCAAGAAGTCCCTGGACTTTTTGTCTGAGGAAATCTCTGTCGTTAAAATGCAGCAGAAATCCATTATGGAGCTGGTGGAAGAAGTGAAGGCTCGCCAGATCCAGAATGCTGAGAAAGACCGGCGTCTGGTGCACCTGGAGAACCGTGTTGTGGAGTTGGAACAGTACACAAGGATGAACGATGTTATTATTACAGGAATTCATATTAAACCTCGATCCTACGCACGGGCGGTGTCAGAAGACAGCGGAGGGGAGGCCAGTGAGCAGGAGGCCAGCTCAGTGGAACAACAGGTGGCTGACTTCCTGCAATCTAAAGGTATTCAAATGGACTGTAATAACATTGAAGCGTGCCACCCCCTGCCCAGGAGAGAGGATGGAGACAAGCGAGCTGTTATAATGAGGTTTGTCAACAGAAAACATAAAATGGCATTGTTAAAACAGGGACGGAAACTTAAAGGAACAAACGTATTCATCAATGAACATCTGACCAAAAGAAACGCAGACATCGCCAGGAACGCTCGTCTCTTAAAAAAGCAGGGAAAAATTCAACAGACATGGACATCCAACTACAAAACATTCATCAAACTGTACACCAGAACAAGCGAAGGTTATGGTAATCAGGAACATCAAGGAACTGGACAAATATGATCAATAAGGTATGAGGACACAAACACATCACAACACCATGACAGACCAGAGGAACCTATTCATCTACATCTGGAGACAAGAAGGATATAACTCAAAGGATTGCTGATCATGGAAAAGTAGAACTGAGAACATTTAAATACACAGACCACAATGTACTGGACTTGGAGCACGATATAGACCCGGACAGTAATTTCTTCTCAAATATCAATGACAGTTGTTGCTATTATACAGATGAACAGTTTAATCGGATCATTAAAACGGATAACAAATGATCAATAATCCATTTCAACAGCAGAAGTCTGTATGCAAACTTTAACAACATTAAAGAATATTGAAGTCAATTTAAAAAAATATTTAACATAATTGCTATATCAGAAACATGGATCAATGAAGATAAAGGAATGGATTTTGAACCAATTGAAGCAGTGGTTCGCAGATTGAAGTAATGCTTCGACCTATTGTTTCATTTATTCTTTCTTTCTTTCGCTTAATTTTCCCCCGCTAAAACCCTAAAGAGCATACTTCTGTGAGTATTATTTACCTTTTCTATGTTAAACTGACCTGTTATGGTCTTCTGAAACAGTTGATAGATGTATTTTATAACTTAAAAACGGGAGAGACGCTAACGCGTTAGCATGTCTATGGCATTTTCAATGTTAAAAGTTAGCATGAAGCAGTTCCAGCTGTCTTCACGTTCGGGTGCATTTGTTTTCAAATTGTAATATTTCTTAAATTTATTTTTGTTTATATGTTAATAATCTAATGATTATTATATACAATTTCAGAGAAAGAGACAAAAAGAACCTGAATAGAAACACAACAGAAAATAAAATATAAAAGCAACTAACAATGAACATACATAAATAAATACAGAAATAAATGTTTCCTGTGAACACCTAGTGACTCTTACACCTCCATTTCATCCCTGTTTTATTTAAGTTTAATGACAGTTTGTTTCGGTCAAACCGTATTTTCAATGTGTTAATTTCTTCAGTGATTTCCTCCAGAACTATCTGCCAAACTAGAAAACTGCTGTATCCTAGTAAGAGCAGAATACGAGGTCTGTCAATAAAGTATAGGTCCTTTTTATTTTTTTCAAAAACTATATGGATTTCATTCATATGTTTTACGTCAGACATGCTTGAACCCTCGTGCGCATGCGTGAGTTTTTCCACGCCTGTCGGTGACGTCATTCGCCTGTGAGCACTCCTTGTGGGAGGAGTCGTCCAGCCCCTCGTCGGAATTCCTTTGTCTGAGAAGTTGCTGAGAGACTGGCGCTTTGTTTGTTCAAACTTTTTTCTAAACCTGTGAGACACATTGAAGTGGACACGGTTCGAAAAATTAAGCTGGTTTTCGGTGAAAATTTTAACGGCTGATGAGAGATTTTGAGGTGATACTGTCGCTTTAAGGACTTCCCACAGTGCGATAAAATGCTGAAACCGGCTTCTTCTGAAACTTCTCTGTTCTCTCACGACGTCCTGGATCAATAGAGCCTGAAATGTGGAGGTTTTCAGCTTGAAACAGGCTGACGACGGCGCCTGAGAGCGCTGCACGACGTCTCGCTCCGTTTTGATCAAACAAAGCGCCAGTCTCTCAGCAACTTCTCAGACAAAGGAATTCCGACGAGGGGCTGGACGACTCCTCCCACAAGGAGTGCTCACAGGCGAATGACGTCACCGACAGGCGTGGAAAAACTCACGCATGCGCACGAGGGTTCAAGCATGTCTGACGTAAAAACATATGAATGAAATCCATATAGTTTTTGAAAAAAATAAAAAGGACCTATACTTTGACAGACCTCGTACTACTGGAATGAATTTGAATAAGGAAAGTTTTTTTTTTTTTTTTTTTTTTCTCCTTCACTAAATGGATGCTGCACTCACTGCAGTTTATTGTCTGGAATAGCCCCAGATTGCATTTCACAGCTTCTAGAATTGAAACATTTTCGTGCAGGTGGTGTTGGGGGGTAATTTTGGGTTTTGGGTCTTGGGCCACATGTAGAATGAATCAGTTTTTAAATTAAGCTTTCAATTCATATAGTGGCATCTACCTTTTTTTTTTTTTTTTTTTTTTTAAAGGTTACTTTATACTTTTATACTTTAAGTAGGTTTTGGAGCACATACTTTTTCACTTTTACTTGAGTAAAGAGGTCAAGTTGATACTTCAACTTTTACCAGAGTGTTTTTAAACTGCAGTATCTATACTTCTACTTAAGTAACAAATGTGTGTACTTTTGACACCACTGCTGTTGTTGATGTTAAGATGCCACATTTAACATAGTGCTGCTTTGTCTGGATGCACGTAATGCTTTTTAATTTTTTTATTTATTCTTTAATTACAGCAAGATCAAAAACAGTGAGATTTTGTGTGTCTACTTTTGTGTTGTGTGTGTTTGTCGTGTAGTGGATTCTGCCCACTGATTTATCAGAGCTTCAACACCAATCAATAATTTAGCAGGTGGACGCAGGCGGTGCATGTCTAATTTGAATTAGGGCTGAAACAATTAGTCGAGTAACTCAAATAAATTCGATTGCAAAAAATGTTTGAGGCAATTTCTGTACCTCGAAGCTCTGTTTAACGTTGTAGTACATATGCCAGACCTGTGTGTGGCGCTGTAACATCCCCAGGAAAAAAAACAAACAGAAGACTTACGGTCCGGTGTCAGGGGAGTGCTGAGCTCCTGACACTGGGAAAGATCCAAAACTTGTAAGGATGTGAAAAAATGAATAATTACCCAGGAAAACAGAAAGGGCTACGTTAAATTTGACAATCTGCATTGTGGTGCAGCGACATTGTGCCATTGCTTAGGGTGAGCCCTGTACTGTTGATGTTGTTTAAAAATGCAAAAGTACTTTTTTATCCAATTAATCGATTACAAAATTGCTATTGTTATATTTGTTTCTACGTTTGATCAGTGTCCACCTCATCCACCTTAAGGACACCCAGAACCGAAGGTCACATGATGCGATCTAAAATAGCATTGGGGAACAATTGATTTGGTCATGGCAAAAACAAAAACAAAGATTCGGTCTCAGAACATCACTTCCGGTTTGCTTATGCGTCAGATCAGTCACCGGCATTGCTAAACACTTTGTTTAAACCTCACAGACAGAGTGCCCGGATGTGCGACGGAGTCAATAGACCAAAAAAGTAGTGGGTAGTGCCCATACTATTTAAATTTAAGTAAAAACAAAAAATTAAGCTGGATTTTAATAGCTAGTGGTGCTGTGGCATGTTTTGTTTTTATGTGCTGTTTTAACTTTATTGTATGTGTGTTTTGTATGCTTAAAATGATGGGTGGGTCAAGAGGGCCCTGGTTGGGGCTGAAGCGTTTTAGCCATGCTAATGCTTCCCAGAACCATTTTACTGAAAAAAAGTGTGAAGGCGCTAAATGAGATGGTGAGGAGCTTTGCTCATTAATGTCAGCGACATAAACATGTTATTTACTGTTGTAAATTGCATTGACATTCAGTAAATCTATCAGTCTCGAGAATACAGATGTTTCTGTTGTTGATATTCTACTTAGCAATGATATTTTCATGAATACCTGTAATAATTCCATATGTATGTACCATTGAAGCCTACAATAGTTTATCATTAACAAATCATGCCAGTCTATTTAAAGTGCCTTCACATACCCAAGCAATTTTGAACTATGGTGCATCACATACAGTCGACACCTACAATGATGTTCGGTCCAAGGCCTTAGTTATGAACTTAGAATTATGTAATGGTGGATTTGCAATAATGATCGAAATGTTGATAAGAAAATCGTACTTTTTAGCACAATCGCCTGTGGCCAAAGTCCACTGGACTTCCATAAATAACAGACTGATGTTTCTGTTGTTGAAACACTGGGAGGAGCCTTAAGAAAGAAATAAAGGCGTGTGCCTTTAAAGGACCAGACTTCCATTGTGGGCACTTGAAGATGTCCACGACTCACCCACTGGCAATGGAGAGGAAGAAATCAAAAATAAAACTTAGCACTCAACATGCTATTGTGTATGCACAACATATATGAAATCTGTTCTCGTTACAGAATTTAGTTTGATTAATGTAATGTGCAAACAAGTCATTAACTATGTTGTTAGTATTGCAGGATGACGAAATGTCAGAGTTGAGCCTGAAAAGAACAACAACTCAATTAACACAGAAAATAATCACGCAGGGGACACTGAGTTTCTTTTACTGAATCAGGAGAGAGCAAACAGACATGACCCTCGTCACTGACCGTCCCGTCAGCTCTGAAGGGTCTCGCCCACTTGCCTCCTGTATTAATTGAAATAAAGTTGCATACAGACATATGGAAGAGACAATATACAAAAACACATTGGCAACTCGAAGTCTTTTCTCACATCGATATGAAAATTGTTATGGCTTTACGCCTCCAGTCTCACGGACTTTCTCATAACATGAAGAAAACAGTGTCAACCCTGAGCTGGTGCGCAGGTCACACTGCTCTCTGCTCAAGGCTGGACTGTTAATTAAAATGTACATCTGTGCTTAGTGAGAAACATGGTCTTAGCAAAAACATAGTCTACACTCACACTTTCCATGTAAGCAAAAGTTCATCTTCCCGTGTGAGCAGTTTGATGATTACTTTAGCAGTTCAGTGATTAACTAAGAGAGTAATATAATATATAAGACAGGGTCAAAGACATAATCAAAGACATTAATAATTAATAAGTACCTTGAAAATTCCCCATCACTAATTATTACCGTGGCAAGAATGAGTCATCCCAAAGTACACGGAAATAAGATTTTAGCAATCATCATTTGTTGTGATTAATGATATAATGACCAGAAGGCTAAACCCGATCTGTTCCTGTGAAATAAACAGTCTGACCCACAAACATTTGGAAAGATTTTGTCCTTTTTAATGTGTGTTTCCTCCAGACTAGCTGTTCTACTTTTGCTAACAAGGCCGTGCTAAATAGGTTCAGCTGTCAAAAGGAAAAGAAATGGTGAAGTGTTGCTCTTCCTTTGTAAAATGATCGATGCTCATGTGTTGGGAGTCATCCTCATCATTTGCTTTGGTTTCACGGCTCCCATATAGACCATAGTCAGCATGACTGAAAATTGCTGTGGTGGCCTGACACAATGAGTCTGAGTCAGCTCATGAATAATCAGGAGCCAATGATGCTTTATTAGGGTCAAGCCAAAGCCAAATGGTTGAGTGAGCTCTGTGTAATCAACAGCAGCCTTCACAAGTACATGAGAGGATTCTCAAATGGGATTTGGAGAATTCTGCCTTAATTAGCTTTTATTTACCGGAGATAGATAGATCATACAATCTACTTTTGCCCAATGCTCTACCATGGATATCAGCCCCCGTTGTTGTGTTTGCATTGTAGGAGGTTTGTGTGTTGTGCTGTCATGAGGAGTGGATTGTTTTGGCTGGAGAGAAGGACATCTGGTTTAACTTACTTAACCTGCTGCCATGGTGACCCAGCCCGAGAAAAGTGGGGGATGGATGGATGGATGTTTGTCCTTTACATCCATGTCAGAGAATGCCTGACCTTTTTGGTACCATTGTTAAGTCTGTCCCATGACAGCCAGTTTTTTTTTGTTTTGTTTTTTTTTACTGTCATTTTTGAACTTTTCATTTGACTGCATGGTTTGCTTCTTGGTCTTCCATTTCCCCCCCATTTTTCTGCACAGCACAGCCAGTTTTTTTCTGCTCTTGGACTTACAAATTTCAGCTACCTATTAATACTTCTCACAATATCAGAAAAACCTGTTTAAAACATGTAAACTGCTGACTACAAACAAGCTTGGTACATGGAACGGAGTGTGTATGGATCAGCATGTATCAACTACAAAAGGCTGTATGGAACAGTGCGAGAGGCTGAATCAGCATGAAGAAGATCTTAACTACTTTTAAACTGGCTTTTGTACCTTGCTGGCTGACTGTGTGCCAAAATCTGTGGGAAACATGACAGGGAGCAGGAGATATTGCTCATCGGGAGAACACATGCAAAGGCACTTTGAAGGGTAGCGTCAACTCTGAAGAGTATCTATCTGAGCCTGGAGCCATGGCACCATAGAAAACATAATATTCAGATTTTCCCTCCTTTAATTGTCCAACTGCCATCGAAATAACTCGTGTTGGATTTCAGCATGCATGGATTTGCTGACACCTTGGCAGCATCTTGGCACCGAATACAAACTATGCATAGGCTAACCAGAGATTTATGAGCAAATTCACAAAATGCTTGCTGTGCCTCCAGTGTTTCACAATCACTCCTAAATGTGCCCCCAGTGTTTCACAATCACTGCCCAAAATGTTTCTCCAGTGTGTCACAATCACGACCCTAAACATGCCCCCAGTGTTCACAATCACCGCCCTAAACGTGCCCCCAGTGTTTCACAATCACTGTCCTAAATGTTCCTCCATTGTTTCACAATCACTGCCCTAAACGTGCCCCTGTGTTCACAATCACTGCCCTAAACGTGCCCCCAGTGTTTCACAATCACTGCCCTAAACGTGCCCCCAGTGTTTCACAATCACTGCCCTAAACGTGCCCCCGGTGTTTCACAATCACTATCTTAAATGTGCCACCGGTGTTTCACAATCACTGTCTTAAATGTGCCACCGGTGTTTCACAATTATTGCCCTAAACGTGCCCCTGGTGTTTCACAATCACTGCCCTAAACGTGCCACCGGGGTTTCACAATTATTGCCCTAAACGTGCCCCTGGTGTTTCACAATCACTGCCCTAAACGTGCCACCGGTGTTTCACAATTATTGCCCTAAACGTGCCCCCGGTGTTTCGCAATCGCCGCCCTAAACGTGCCCCCGGTGTTTCACAATCACTGTCCTAAACGTGCCCCCGGTGTTTCACAATCACTGTCCTAAACGTGCCCCCGGTGTTTCACAATCACTGTCCTAAACGTGCCCCCGGTGTTTCACAATCGCCGCCCTAAACGTGCCCCCGGTGTTTCACAATCGCCGCCCTAAACGTGCCCCCGGTGTTTCACAATCGCCGCCCTAAACGTGCCACCGGTGTTTCACAATCGCCGCCCTAAACGTGCCACCGGTGTTTCACAATCACTGTCCTAAACGTGCCACCGGTGTTTCACAATCACTGTCCTAAACGTGCCACCGGTGTTTCACAATCACTGTCCTAACGTGCCCCCGGTGTTTCACAATCGCCGCCCTAAACGTGCCCCCGGTGTTTCACAATCGCCGCCCTAAACGTGCCCCCGGTGTTTCACAATCGCCGCCCTAAACGTGCCCCCGGTGTTTCACAATCGCCGCCCTAAACGTGCCCCCGGTGTTTCACAATCATAATGGTGGAAAGTTGTATTAGAATCTATAAACTGGTTTAGAATTTACATGTATCATTACTCATGGATGGGTGGGGCTCCTGTGGTATAAATGCAGCCACCTCCACCCCCCCACCCTAATCCCATCCCTGTGTGAATATCTGCATTGCATACATAAAAATTCTCATTTCACAAGTATGAAGACTTGGTCAGAAAGATTAATAACTCTTAAGTTATTTAAGCAAGTTAGAGAGGAGCATCAATTTTTCATCCTCTTCAAATCCACTGAGAACGTGGAGTTAATCTGTGCGAGAACACGAGCTTAAAGGGCAAAAGGCGTGTTGCACTGTTCACATCCAGCGCACCGCTAATTAGCATTTGTAAGCAAGCTGGGGGGGGGGCAAAGAGGATAATGTCTGAGCAAAAATAGTCTCCAGCCTCTTCTGTCACTGGGAGGGAGCGGGGGGGGGGGGGGGGGGGGGGGGGTATATTTTGCAGCAGCAAAGCATTTATGATTTACAGGCTTTTGACCTACTTTAATACGAGCAACTTTGTTGCTGCAGATTTGCGACAAAACCGACTGAATTATACTCCAATCTGTGATGGTTCATCCCGCCTTCAATCAATCAATCAATCAATTTTTTTTATATAGCGCCAAATCACAACAAACAGTTGCCCCAAGGCGCTTTATATTGTAAGGCAAGGCCATACAATAATTATGTAAAACCCCAACGGTCAAAACGACCCCCTGTGAGCAAGCACTTGGCTACAGTGGGAAGGAAAAACTCCCTTTTAACAGGAAGAAACCTCCAGCAGAACCAGGCTCAGGGAGGGGCAGTCTTCTGCTGGGACTGGTTGGGGCTGAGGGAGAGAACCAGGAAAAAGACATGCTGTGGAGGGGAGCAGAGATCGATCACTAATGATTAAATGCAGAGTGGTGCATACAGAGCAAAAAGAGAAAGAAACAGTGCATCATGGGAACCCCCCAGCAGTCTAAGTCTATAGCAGCATAACTAAGGGATGGTTCAGGGTCACCTGATCCAGCCCTAACTATAAGCTTTAGCAAAAAGGAAAGTTTTAAGCCTAATCTTAAAAGTAGAGAGGGTGTCTGTCTCCCTGATCTGAATTGGGAGCTGGTTCCACAGGAGAGGAGCCTGAAAGCTGAAGGCTCTGCCTCCCATTCTACTCTTACAAACCCTAGGAACTACAAGTAAGCCTGCAGTCTGAGAGCCAAGCGCTCTATTGGGGTGATATGGTACTACGAGGTCCCTAAGATAAGATGGGACCTGATTATTCAAAACCTTATAAGTAAGAAGAAGAATTTTAAATTCTATTCTAGAATTAACAGGAAGCCAATGAAGAGAGGCCAATATGGGTGAGATATGCTCTCTCCTTCTAGTCCCCGTTAGCACTCTAGCTGCAGCATTTTGAATTAACTGAAGGCTTTTCAGGGAACTTTTAGGACAACCTGATAATAATGAATTACAATAGTCCAGCCTAGAGGAAATAAATGCATGAATTAGTTTTTCAGCATCACTCTGAGACAAGACCTTTCTAATTTTAGAGATATTGCGTAAATGCAGAAAAGCAGTCCTACATATTTGTTTAATATGCGCTTTGAATGACATATCCTGATCAAAAATGACTCCAAGATTTCTCACAGTATTACTAGAGGTCAGGGTAATGCCATCCAGAGTAAGGATCTGGTTAGACACCATGTTTCTAAGATTTGTGGGGCCAAGTACAATAACTTCAGTTTTATCTGAGTTTAAAAGCAGGAAATTAGAGGTCATCCATGTCTTTATGTCTGTAAGACAATCCTGCAGTATAGCTAATTGGTGTGTGTCCTCTGGCTTCATGGATAGATAAAGCTGGGTATCATCTGCGTAACAATGAAAATTTAAGCAATACCGTCTAATAATACTGCCTAAGGGAAGCATGTATAAAGTGAATAAAATTGGTCCTAGCACAGAACCTTGTGGAACTCCATAATTAACCTTAGTCTGTGAAGAAGATTCCCCATTTACATGAACAAATTGTAATCTATTAGACAAATATGATTCAAACCACCACAGCGCAGTGCCTTTAATACCTATGGCATGCTCTAATCTCTGTAATAAAATTTTATGGTCAACAGTATCAAAAGCAGTACTGAGGTCTAACAGAACAAGCACAGAGATGAGTCCACTGTCCGAGGCCAGGCCTTCCTGTGGTCTCATAATTTTCAGAGGGGTTACTGGGTACTTTCATGTATTACTCACTCTCATTGCCATAGAAACGGGGTAGAACTGTAGCATTGTGGGAAGAAATATCATTGTTGTTTGTTGGGCAATACTCACACGGCAAGCAAGACGCGTGCAGCAATACGCCCTGAATCTTGAGTAAGCAAGGTTCAATTTCCTGGACAGGCTCCACTCATCATGTGTGTGGACAGTTTGAGGTGTTAAATCTCTTAAATTAGCTTTGTACATGATGATGTTCATCGAGTTTGAATCATTGGCTGGAATTTGCATTTTCATCCATCAGACGGAGGCGAACGTGTTTGCAGACCGCTTCTCCTTAATGTGCAGCTGTTTCCGTCAATGCGTCACCATTGCTCTCACCTTTCCATTGCAATCAGTGGAGACAGGGCGCACAGCTGTACGCAGAGAGGTTTTACAGTTGGATAATGAGCTGCATGAGAGCTTGGAATGAGGGTAGTTTATCAGCGACGTTGTAGTCCACCCACTAAACTGCAACATCCTTCAATTTCTTTGTCATTATTTTGGTATCTTGTAAAAGAGAAAGGGGAAACTGTCAGGGAGAACAATGCAATTTGAAGCTGGGGTCCTGTTTGAAGCAGTTTTCCATGTAAATGTAATTTCCTCTGTATCTCAATATACTGAATTCTGAGACCAACAGATCCAGAATCTACATCCTGATCCTTCTGCTTGATGAGGCTGATCTTACTGTCAGGTTTGGCTAAGTTTGGTGTCACACTTGTTATGGTTAGGGGACCAGACAGGACCGGGCCATTGCAGGTGATGGACTTAAATGCTGGGAGCAAAGAAAAGAACTGGTTGTGAATGAGAAGAGATTTATTTACAATAAACACGTCAACAATTCTGCGCTGGTTAGATGGCCTGCTAAGCCAAGACAGGGCCCGCTTGTAGTGGTGGAACATCTGGGAGCTGCAGTGCACACACGGACAGACTTGGGAGTCTGAGAACAAGCAGGAATCCTGGAGTGTAAGGGTCTGGAGCTGGTGCCAGGTGGGTTGCAGAAAGCCGAGAACAGGAACTAGGAGAATGGATGAGAGGTGAGGTGAAGTGAGTGACTGCACTCGTAACACTGAAGCATTTAACAACAGACAGTTCACAGAAGGCTCAAAACAGGAATGTTCACAGTTCTGGAAATAATGTTCAAAGTCTAAGAAATAAGGTTTGCTGTTCAGGAATCATTCACAGTTCATGAGTTACAACCCCTGGCAAAAATTATGGAATCACCGGCCTCGGAGGATGTTCATTCAGTTGTTTAATTTTGTAGAAAAAAAGCAGATCACAGACATGACACAAAACTAAAGTCATTTCAAATGGCAACTTTCTGGCTTTAAGAAACACTATAAGAAATCAAGAAAAAAAGATTGTGGCAGTCAGTAACGGTTACTTTCTTAGACCAAGCAGAGGAAAAAATATGGAATCACTCAATTCTGAGGAAAAAATTATGGAATCACCCTGTAAATTTTCATCCCCAAAACTAACACCTGCATCATATCAGATCTGCTCGTTAGTCTGCGTCTAAAAAGGAGTGAACACACCTTGGAGAGCTGTTGCACCAAGTGGACTGACATGAATCATGGCTCCAACACGAGAGATGTCAATTGAAACAAAGGAGAGGATTATCAAACTCTTAAAAGAGAGTAAATCATCACGCAATGTTGCAAAAGATGTTGGTTGTTCACAGTCAGCTGTGTCTAAACTCTGGACCAAATACAAACAACATGGGAAGGTTGTTAAAGGCAAACATACTGGTAGACCAAGGAAGACATCAAAGCGTCAAGACAGAAAACTTAAAGCAATATGTCTCAAAAATCGAAAAATGTACAACAAAACAAATGAGGAACGAATGGGAGGAAACTGGAGTCAACGTCTGTGACCGAACTGTAAGAAACCGCCTAAAGGAAATGGGATTTACATACAGAAAAGCTAAACGAAAGGCATCATTAACACCTAAACAGAAAAAAACAAGGTTACAATGGGCTAAGGAAAAGCAATTGTGGACTGTGGATGACTGAATGAAAGTCATATTCAGTGATGAATCTCGAATCTGCATTGGGCAAGGTGATGATGCTGGAACTTTTGTTTAGTGCCTTTCCAATGAGATTTATAAAGATGACTGCCTGAAGAGAACATGTAAATTTCCACAGTCATTGATGATATGGGGCTGCATGTCAGGTAAAGGCACTGGGGAGATGGCTGTCATTACATCATCAATAAATGCACAAGTTTATGTTGATATTTTGGACAATTGAAAGGATGTTTGGGGATGATGAAATCATTTTTCAAGATGATAATGCATCTTGCCATAGAGCAAAAACTGCAAAAACATTCCTTGCAAAAAGACACATAGGGTCAATGTCATGGCATAGGGTCAATGTCAATGAGCAGATCTGATTTGATGCAGGCGTTAATTTGGGGGATGAAAATTTACAGGGTGATTCCATAATTTTTTCCTCAGAATTGAGTGATTCCATATTTTTTTCCTCTGCATGGTCTAAAAAAGTAACCATTACTGACTGCCACAATCTTTTTTTCTTGATTTCTTATAGTGTTTCTTAAAGCCAGAAAGTTGTCATTTGAAATGACTTTAGTTTTGTTTCATGTCTGTGATCTGCTTTTTTTCTACAAAATTAAACAACTGAATGAACATCCTCTGAAGCCGGTGATTCCATAATTTTTGCCAGGGGTTGTATCTTCAGAAGTCAGAGGTCAGGTGCGTCATGTGATGCAGTTCCAATTAAGCAGAACTTGACTTTAGAAACGACTTGGAAATTTCTTAGTGGTTCAATATCAGAGTTCATAGAGTTCTTGGAAATAGTTCTTGGTACTAGTTCTTGGGACAGGTCTTGGAGTCAATTCTTGGAAACAGTTCTTAGTCATGCACAGTCACAGACAGGAGCTGCGTGGGAGCGGAATCTTGCAGAACCTGAAGGAACTTAACTGAACCGTGCCTGAGCTCCACGCTCTGCAGCTGAGAGCCGTGGTGCAGATAGTCGTGGAACCAGGAGCATTTGTGCGACGTTGGAAGCCGCGCAGGAGAGTGTCTGGAAACACCAGAGAAAACAACAAGCTCTAATACGGGAATTAGACTTGGCCAGGTCACCTTGAAATGAGCTGCGGAAAGCTCCGTCGTCAGAGCGCACGGAAGCGGCAGGAAAGACGAGGTCAAGGTTATGGAATCTTAGCTATTAAATATACATGTTGCCAACCTTTACGCAAGGGCTTTGTCATTATGTTGGAAATTTGTCATAGCGAAACAAGCACCAGCCTGCTTATTGTCGAAAGGCATTGTGGGAAATGTAGGATATCAGTATCCTCAACAGTTATGAAAGAAGGTCCTGCGTGTGTGCAACAGACATACTGCGTTGACTCCCTTGCTGCGTGTGCACGTGCTTGTGCACGTATGTGGTTTGAACATTACTCAACTCATAAGCATGTGGACAGTGGAGGGCTGTGCACGCCCTCTGTGCACGTAGGAGCTTGTCTGTGTGACGTGGCCTCGGGATGTGAATGTAAAGACCACGCTGAACGCTGTGTCGGGAGCACACCGCCTGCTCCCTCGCTGCTCCTCTTCTTCTTCTTCCCTCTTTCTCATTATTTACACTCTCTCTGCCTGTGCTTTTTTTTCTCATTTTCACAGCTTGTACCATTCTCATTGAAACGCCCTCCTCTCCTCCCTCACTTCCCTTTTCCAGTTTTATCAGTTCCTTTCGCTGCCACATCCATCTCTCACAGCCAGGTGAGGCCCATTTCTTCTCCTCAATTCAGGAAGGAAGCAAACTGAAACAAAGCCCGTCTGCTCTGTTCCTAAATGTTCACCCAGACACATTTTTTGGGGGAATATTTGGTGAAATCATTCAGTTATTTGCATTGTTTTTCTTGTTCTTAGGAGAACCTGCACCGTCTGGGCCTTTCATGCTCACCTCTGGCCCAAAGTAACCTTCAAACCTTGCACATGTGCTTCCTCCTTTCAGTAAATATAATGTTGTGGTATCACATAAATAAAGGAACTCGTTGAGCAACACAAAGTCACTGTGCATCGTAAACAACTGCACTTTCCACATCTTCCTTCACTGCTTGAATGTTTTCTGCTTTATCGAAATGGGACATTAACATTTACAACCACAGTCAGGAAAAATAGCGTTTGAAAGTTGGATTTATTAATTTACTTTAAATGAGGAAGAAGAGGCCACATGAAAATGAGCTCATCTGTGCCCAGTGTATTCCAGAGGTGTTTGCTGGTGCAGTTTCTGAATTTATGTGGATGGTTTTCAGGAGAGGATGTTTTGCATCAATTTCAGTCTGATATTGGCCAAAATTACCGGATAAGATGTCGGAAATTAAAACAAATGAAAGTCATCAGAAGGCTGCTGCATATCCTGCTCTTATTTCTCTTTGTAATGATGTTTTTGACTATATGTGACTTCCATGTCACTTCATTACAAAGTCATTCATACCAACCAATCACAAACATTTTGCTAATCATGCTTTAGATCATCCATCTGTCTGTTTCGGCTTCTTGATTGCTGAGATTTCCAAAAAATCATTTTCTTTCACCTTTGACAAAACTACTCCAAAATTTAATCACCTCTAGATATCTATCCAAGGAATGTTTCCACCAAGTTTGAGCCATGTAGGCTACTTGATTTCTGAGATATACAAAAAAAAGGTTTGTTTTTCAGACCATACAGTACATTTCTTGACTTTCCCCACTGACCTCTGACAAAACTACTTCAAAATCTAATCACATGTAGATATCTATCCAAGTAATATTCCCAACAATTTTGAAGGAAATTCATCCAGCCATTTTGGAGTTATCCTGTCCAGACACACGCACATGGCACACTAGTGAAAACAACACCCTGCTTCGCTGGCGTGCAGGGTAGCAAACAAACAAATCCCATCCGATTCTTCTACTGCACATCTATGTCAGTATGTGATCCAGTTGACTTTGTGCTTGGCACAAAAATCGGAGTTTCTTCTTCATTTTGTAGGTGTTCCAGCTTTGCACTGCACTGCTCCTGATGGTTCCTCAGCTGAAGTGCTGTTTTTGTGTTATGAAATAACACATGAATTATGGATTTTCAAAGCCAAAGCCATCATCCTAATCCTCTCTCAAAAACTGCTCCGGTGGACTATTTTGGGCTCAAACCTTACAGATTTTACATCATCCTAAGACACTTTAAGAGCGGCACTGCACTTCTGCATTTCTGTGTCGATTTCTGTCCGTTTATACAAACTTCTCTCTCTCCTTGTCCATCTTTCAACCTTCCTCTCTTCACCTCTCTAATGATGAGTCTCCACCTGCTCCATCCATCCTGCATTACATATTTTTCTTCTGACTTCATTTTTCTTCACTCCCTTTCTTTCTCTCAGCAGCTTGTTCTTCTTCGAGAGAGGGAGAGAGAGAGATGGGGGAGGGAGGGTGTTTGAGGGATGTGCAAGAGCGCACGAGAGAACAAACGGCTGAAGTGCGCGTGTTCTGTCTCCGCCGCTTCAGAGGATCAGTTTGTTCAGCTGCCGACAGACGGAACGATTGGAGAGCTGGATGAGCGGATGAATGAATGAATGAATGATCCATCCTGTCCCGGACTTCTTGGCGCAGCCCGGTGAGTGTTTGCCATTTTGTTGCGCATGACAAAGAGGCACCGTGCATGAAAGAAGACGAAGAAGAAGAAGAAGAAAAAAAAAAATGCGTAAATACGCACAGAGCAGCGTGCCAAAACGCGCCGGGAGCAGGCACTTTGACACTCCCGTTAATTGCAATGGTCGTGCGTAAAATAACGATCGGAGGCGCGCCCGGAGCTGAGTGCTGCGTAATAATAAAAATCACACAGAAGAAGAGTCCACGGAGGAACTGGCTCCCAGACACCGGCACGCCCCAGCGTGCGTCCAGCGCGCAGTGCCAACGTACCGCGCGTAAAAGTCCGGACCTTCTATCTTTAAAGCGGAAAACGGTGAGTGACACTTCCTCAGGGGCGCACCGGCATGGATCAGCTGTGGAGGCGTGGGGTCAGGAGACCTGCGAGACCTGCGTGAGGGCCTGTCCGTGGGTCCGGTGGAGAGGTGATGGTGAGGGTGCACATCATCATCACCACCTCTCACAGAATTTACCTTGTCAGTCAGGAAGTCTGCAAAATTTCTGCCAATAACTACGGAAAAAGTATTCAAATCTGAAATTTTGAATTCTGATATATCCAGATGTGGACCAGTGAACATCAAATTTTGATGGCATCATTTTTATATAATTTTTGGTTATTTTTATGAGTATAAATAAAAATGTCCTCTTGCCCAATTTCCAGTAACTGCTCCTCCCCCACCCCCACACTGGAATAAGCTGGTATAAAAATAATGATGATAATAATAATAAATGAATGAATAAGGAACACATCTGAACTTGTTCACACAAATGTGTATTTAGTCAATCATTTGTTTGGGATTTATGAAGCTCTAATTGCGGGTTTGAAGGCAAAAGTGTTTTGTTGATTTTCTTCTAACGGATCAATACCAGTTGACTTCTCACTTGTCAACCTGCAGCTCCTGCAGGAAAAGAATGGAATAGTCTGGTGTTGGGTTTGCACCCTGTTTTTAAAGAAATGAGAGGCACAAACACTGAAAAGAAACCAGTCAGAGAGAGACAAATATATATATTTTTTGCTCTGCGCAGAGGAGGAGAACAATGAAGCAGCTTGTAAGTGCTCAGCTACAAAGCTCTCCCAAAATCCCCTCCTCTGGCCCAGCCTTTTATTTAGTTCATCAACATGAGAAAAAACAAACAAGGACAGTCGGGAGAGGTTACACGAGTCATGTCTGCAAGAGGGTGATAGCAAAGCAAGGTAACGGCTGAAACCTTCCATTCCTGCAACATGAGCCTTGTGGCTCGTCAAAGCAGGATAAGGCAAAATGAAAAATAGTTTGCTCAACCATGAAGAATGCAGACAACAAGTCTTTCTTTCTAAAACCTCCTCTTCTCACAAAGAGGAAAAATAATAAGCATAAACTATAAGAAAATAAATGATAATAATATAAGCATAAACTAAAGAAATAAATGATAATATGAGCATAAACTATATAAAATCCTTGACATCTGGGATGATGTGCGATTTTGCTCGTGTGAAAACGCTGCGTTTGCAAACCCTTTCGGGAATTCTGGTTTTGTTATGAAGCCAGTGATGATGATGATGGCTGGACTTTTTAACTTCTATTTGAGGGGCAAGATGATGATGTAATAACGATGGTGAGGTTGCTGGATGATGAAGATGACGATGATGATGATGATGGTGGTCAGAGGCCCAAACCGATGATTGACGACTGCGGTGGCGATATTGACGAGTAGCCGAGCTAATGACACTACGCTGGTGGTGAGGATCATTTTTTCAACAACGATCAATAATTTAACTCAAGATATGCTGCCCGCTTAATAATTCATCAGCCCCAAGCTGTCTGGGAAAATGTTGGCCATAAAATAATTTGCATATTTTATACCTTACCCCCCACCCCCCAATCTTACATCATGCAACCGTGCCATCTTTTGTTAAGCAGCTTTGATGCCATCTCGCTGCCATTATCCAGCGGGTATTTCCTTATGGCAGAAGCAGATGGGAGTGCGGTCTGCAGCTCGCCGATACATGAGGCCAGTAAATCTAGTTTGCTCTGAAACAACATTGAAAAGTGCTGTAAGGGTCATTTCTGAGAGTTGTTAAAGCTCTATCTTCTTTAGTGGGCTGTATAATGTTTCCACTCTGGTTTTCTTTAAAGTGTCTCATCCCTGTTTTTCTTCCATTTGTCACATTTTTCCTTCCATGGTAGCAATGATGAAAAAAAATAATAATAATTGGGTTTCATAAGTGAAAAAGCAAACAAATTTTCTTTTTTCCCAACAAGAAGCCTGATCCACACAATATCAATATTGACATGATTATGGCCAGGTTTGCTGTCACGTTTATAGTCGTATGTGCGTAGTTGTGCTGTTTCTGTCCCTGCTGCATGTCTGTGTAAGTGTGCCGAGGCCAAAAATATCCCAGACTCTTTGACTGTGTTGTGCTTCCCGGGTAACTCTGTCCTCAACTAATCCATTAATGACTTAAGGAACACACGTCCATCCCGACTGGAGAAAGTGCAAACCCTCCTTCTTCCCTCTATTTTTTGCCTGTGATAATCTGGTTAAGTGTTTCACTGGTACCTGCTGGCGGTGACTAGAGATGTTAGCCGTTGTTGCACTCTGGGATACCGCTAGTGTCAGGAAATTGCCTCTGATCATAATCCTCTTCGGTCCTTGTTGTGTTTTTTGGGGGGATTGGGGGGGGGGGTGTCAGCCAGAGTGTGGCGGGATGAGGATGATGAAGCACTCTTTTTGCATTGGACCCCAAAGTGTAAGAATTAGCGCGCGTCTTCACGTCAATTGGGTTTATTGCTCTTCACTTCTTCATGGTTGTCTTAAATTCAGCCATTGGTCATTGTGACATATGTGGTTGCTCCTCTGCAACATGTGTCTTTGTTTTCATTTGTTAGAATGGTCAAAGCAGATGGTCACCCCACTGAGTCTGGTCTGCTTGAGGTTTCTTCCTCCAATCAAAAAAAAAAAACAAAAAAACGCCTCCTGAGGGAGTTTTTCCTCTTTCCTGCAGTTGCCAACGCAATCTCCTTGTGATTCGATGCTTTATTAATAAATTGCATTGAATTTCTGCACTCACGCAGCGTAACTTTTTGCAACCTCAAGACTTTGCAAATTGCGGCGTCCTGCCTGAGAGTTGATTAATTAAGTCGTATGACAATGGGACGTGAGGACAGAGATGAATCACAGCATTCACTCAGCCAGCATTTGACATTCACAGAAGGTACCTCGCACCCTGCCAGCTCCCGGCGCCACATCACATATCAGCACCTCAGCATTTACTGCCGGAGTCCTGGTTCAAATCCGAAGACAAAGATGTTAATGGGCTCGCTTTTGTCTGTGGGGTGATATAACATGTACATTACTGGCACAGTGAAATATGACAAAAATCTGATGGGTTCCAGTTTTTGTAGGACTGAGCTACTAACTCGAGCCTGTAAGAATTTTAAATCAGTGTAATGCACCGGATTAAGAATCAAATGGAACTGAACTCTGGAAAATCAATAACCATTTACAAAGAGGGACTCTGAGAATACAGGGATCAGATATATGGGGATAAAGCAACCATCGGAGTTAAAAGGATTACAACAAAAACAATGAAGATGAGTAGCACCAACTGTTTTTCCCCTGCTTGGCCAGACAGATTCCCCCCCCCCCCCCCCCCCCCCCCCACGCATCATTTTCATTTTGCTCGAAAAGGATCATTTCAGGGATTCATTTGGCACTATCATTGTTAAACAGTGTGATTTCCAAACTGGGCAGCTCATTCGGTTGTTGCAGCAGTGATCTCACGGGGAGACTTGTTCGGCTCCAGAGGGTGCCACATAGACCTTCCGTGTCGTGTCACAGCCCGTAGGTCAAAATCAGGCAGGCACCATTGCTGGCTAGAGAATGAAGAACTGCAGGAACTTGCAAGGAGTCGCATGTAAAATGACTGATATCAGCAGTAAACAAGAGGTTTATCTCAGATTAATTCATAAAATAGAAGTTCATGTTGTTTTCACTCCAAAGCATTTGGGATCTTGAACCCTCCCATGTGAGAAAGAGTTCCAGCGGTATTGGATTGTGGAGCTGATGTGATAAATGTGGAGGATTCATTGAAGACACTTCAACACTGAGACAATTTTGCTGTATATGTACTTATTTCCACAGAATAGTGGCAAACGGAGATAACACCGAATCCGATGCATCATTTTACCTCAACGTGCATCAGTCAACGAGCAGTAATCCGTCACAGCTATGGCTAAAGATTCTGCTTCCTCAAAGGAAATTATTAAACTGTAGATCGAAGGAAAGTGGGTGCATGAGTAAAAAAAAAAAAATTATGTGCAATCCAGACTCCGGTGAGCCAGAAAAGAGGTGAGGATACTTGAGTCTGGATGTTGCATGTCTTCTTTTTAATAGCATCTTTCATTGTGCAACTGAGCGGAATCTTTCCCGTCATTACCACTTACGCCTCCTGTGTCCATCCCTCAACTTGTCTAAAGGCAGCTGGCTGGAATAGTCGTGATATAATTGTTGTATTAAACATCGGTGAGTACTTATGCAACCCTACCTGCAATAATGAATCAGTTTGTTTTTGATGAGCTTGGAGTGAGTTCTTCATGTCTACATGGGCGTGGGTGCTGCATTTTTTCCCTGCATTTTGTAGCACAACCGGAGAAAAGAAGAGGACTCAGTCTACACTGTCGACAAGGGCTGGGTACTAATTCAAATTTCAAGAATCGATTTGATTCCGATTCTTAAGCTTCAGAATCGATTATTTTGATTCCATTTGATCCGATCCGATATCGATTTGGGTTAGTGTTATTGAAACGTTTTTTTTTTTTTTCAGCTGTTACCTGATTGTTCAGTTGTGCAACATATTAATACTAGTATTATACTGACATTTGACAGCAAATTAATGAAGTATTGGTAGTTAACAAAGATGGCCACAAGACTCGTGAAAACAGCAAGTACCAATCCCCCTCAAAGAATGATAGACTAGTATTTTTATTTTTCGAGCGGCTATATGCCCAATAAAGTTCAATAAAGTAAATACAAAGGCATATATGCCAAACCACAACCGACCCACTTTACTTCACTTCCGGTTTCAACGCGAGGAAAACGAGTGGATATTTTCTCGCCGGCTGCAGGAGGATTTGCAGCCCGCAGAGGGGCTCTGATCTAAAGTGGTTCTGTTTGGCTCATCACTACCAGGGAACTGTCAAACTAACACCATCTTACAGACAACAAGCAGAATTTTGTTCATCAAAACCGTGTCATCATCGTTAACGGGCTTCCATTCAAAATACTTATGAAGAATTGTCTGCTTTCATCCACCGTGGTGTTTTTTTTTTTCGCAGTAATTAAAGACGGCGTTAAATTTATCAAACATACGCCGCTTTTCACGCTGCAATAGAGCCTTAAAAAAGTGGTGTAAATAAACGTAGTTTACGAGGGCTGTCAATAAAGTAACGGTCCTTTTTATTTTTTTCAAAAACTATATGGATTTCATTCATATGTTTTTACGTCAGACATGCTTGAACCCTCATGCGCATGCGTGAGTTTTTCCACGCCTGTCGGTGACGTCATTCGCCTGTGAGCACTCCTTGTGGGAGGAGTCGTCCAGCCCCTCGTCGGAATTCCTTTGTCTGAGAAGTTGCTGAGAGACTGGCGCGTTGTTTGATCAAAATGTTTTCTAAACCTGTGAGACACATCGAAGTGGACACGGTTCGAAAATTAAGCTGGTTTTCAGTGAAAATTTTAACGGCTGATGAGAGATTTTGAGGTGATTCTGTCGCTTTAAGGACTTTTCACGGTGCGAGACGTCGCTCAGCGCTCTCAGGCGCCGTCGTCAGCCTGTTCAAGCTGAAAACCTCCACATTTCAGGCTCTATTGATCCAGGACGTCGTGAGAGAACAGAGAAGTTTCAGAAGAAGTCGGTTTCAGCATTTTATCCGGATATTCCACTGTTAAAGGAGATTTTTTTAATGAAAGACGTGCGGACGGGTCCGCGCGTCGGGACGCAGCCGCCGCAGCGCTCCGCCACAGGAAAAACACCTCTGTTGAAAGCCTTAAGGACAAGTTGGAACATGTCCTGCCTGTTAAACAATTTCTCATATACTCACTCCACTGAAAGCCATCAAAAGCCGCCTGGATTTTACAAATGGTTATCAACACGGAGGTGTTTTTCCTGTGCCGCCGCACCGCGTCGGCTGCGTCCCGACGCGCGGATCCATCCGCACGTCTTTCATTAAAAAAATCTCCTTTAACAGTGGAATATCCGGATAAAATGCTGAAACCGACTTCTTCTGAAACTTCTCTGTTCTCTCACGACGTCCTGGATCAATAGAGCCTGAAATGTGGAGGTTTTCAGCTTGAACAGGCTGATGACGCCGCCTGAGAGCGCTGAGCGACGTCTCGCACCGTGAAAAGTCCTTAAAGCGACAGAATCACCTCAAAATCTCGCATCAGCCGTTAAAATTTTCACTGAAAACCAGCTTAATTTTTCGAACCGTGTCCACTTCGATGTGTCTCACAGGTTTAGAAAAAATTTTGATCAAACAACGCGCCAGTCTCTCAGCAACTTCTCAGACAAAGGAATTCCGACGAGGGGCTGGATGACTCCTCCCACAAGGAGTGCTCACAGGCGAATGACGTCACCGACAGGCGTGGAAAAACTCACGCATGCGCACGAGGGTTCAAGCATGTCTGACGTAAAAACATATGAATGAAATCCATTTAGTTTTTGAAAAAAATAAAAAGGACCGTTACTTTATTGACAGCCCTTGTAGATGCACAAAACGTGTCAAATACACGATCACGGTTGGGCGAATAGCCTTTGCCTTTTAATTTACAAACATGCTGTAGAACAGAATTTCTGAACAGATCTAGGGCAGCCAAAAGAGGTCTCTACACCTGGTTCATTGCTCCTGACACACATTTCTACACTCTTCTGTGTTTTTGCCTGATGCCTCGTTTCTTTTGGCTTTAAAGTAAGGCTGTAACAAAGATAAAAAAAAAACCTATGGCTTTACTTCACAAAATTTGGCTCTCAAAATGCAGGCAATAGTGTTTCAGAGAGTTATAAATTAAAACATTTTCCGAGGGAGAATGCCCCCGGTCTGCCCTACAGTGCTCGCGCCTGCCACGCTCGCTGTGCGGCATGCTGCAAGAGATATTTTTCCATAGCCACACAGCCAGTGCTGACGGGAAAGTTCTCCTGCAGCAGGAGAACTTTTATCATGCAGCAGGAGAACGCAGCTATGGGAAAAAGTTTCTTGCAGGTCTCTTGCATATATATATATATATATATATATATATATATATATATATATATATAAAATTTTAAATCAGTGAATCGATTTTTTTCAACCCAGCACCACTGTCGAGTAGGTGCTGGTACAGGCCAACAAGTTTGAGAACCCTCATTTTTGTGAAACAGAGAATCATACATATTGCTTATCAAAAGAGGAGGTAAAGGAGGATGAATTCCCATTGCTAGAGAAGCAAAAACATGAAAGGAATCAAATTGTGACCGGCAGCTAGGTGGTGTCTACACCACTAGGTGGCACCAAATCCTTCAAACAGTAGCTTTCAAAGAAAATTGTGTTGATTTGGTGCAGTCAAACAATCATGTAAAAGCCCAAATGTGTAGGTACTTTGTGTTTGTATTGAGTGTTAGGTGTGTGTCCACAGTGACGTACTGTAGCCTGACAAGAACCAGTTCCCGGGAATCCAAGACCAGATTATTTTATTGATCGTAAAAGCTGAGCTGTGATTGCAGATAAGTGCTGCCATTAAATCCCAGCAGATGATCTTATTCAAGACAACTAAAAAAAATCCAGAAACAACCGACTCAGAAATGCAGGAAAATTATTTGCAACCAGACGTAAAACACACTTGATGGCATCTTCATCCTCGCCACTTGTTGTTTCAAAATGAGCCAGGCTATTGATATGCAGAGAGGTTTGCTGGCTGCTTCTAAGAATAGAAAGCGGCGATGCGGAGGAGCCGGTGCGTTTTATCATGAGTAACCTCAGCATACGGTGTGCGCACTTGAATTAGCGACGGTGTGTGAGAGCTGGTGAACGTGCCTTGCATCTGTCTGCGTCTGTCGTCTGTGCGATGACTCACGGGGCCGACTGTCCCAGTGACACTCTGATTGTTGTTGGCGTTGCCTTAAATTGCATTTCAGGGATGACTTGATGCTTGGCATCGTCAGGCGGCGCTAAGTGGAGGAACGTGACTGAGGTGGTTGTGATTTCCGAAGGATAAAGAGGCCAAATTATTCACCCCTCTGCTTCTTCTGTGTTTCTCGCTCTCTTTGAGGTTTCAAGGTCAGGTTTGTATTTTGCACCGACGTCTTCCAGCGAAGCAAAACTCAACACAAGCTGCTCTTTTCAGCTGATGAATGGATCAGCTGTGAAAATGGGTGCAGATTGAGAACACAATGCCCTTTAAAAGCTTTTATTTAAAGATGAATGGACGGGCTTGAATGGGATTCATGTGAAGTGGCAGGAATACGGGGTGTTCCTTTTAAGTAAGAAGGAAGCAGGAATGAACTGAGCGCTTGAACGTCTTTGGAGTGACTACCAGCTGTCGCATAGGTGCAACACTTAATTTTTTGATGGCTTTTCTCTCTGTTGTTTCACTTTTGTCGCTGTCTATTTTGCTTTTATGGCTCCACTACAAAAAGTTGCACAGAAAAGTTAATGGCAACAGAAATGCAGACTGAAGCTGTACGCGCATCACAAACAAACATATTTTACTCACGTCTTTGTGTAGGCTCTAAGTTGTCCAGATGGTTTCCATAGTAGAGAAGCTTGAATCTTCGGCTGGACTGGGTTGCTTGACGCGAGGACCTTTCGCTTCAAATCACAGAAGCTATCTCAGCTAAAATTCTTGCTCTGGTAGTCTGACTTCTGTCTGACCCTTGTCGAGAAGAACAAACGGAAGCCACAAAAGCTGGAGTTTTAAACCTAACCAAACGCCTCCTACCGAGAGGCAGACTGCTATTGGCTAGTGACTAAACAATTGCTTTAATTAGCACCTGTTGTGCTCTAGTTAGCACCCTCCTAATGACAGGGTAGCTGTCCCTCCTAACAATGGGACTGACGCCTCTCCTGATGGCACGTCGCCGCCACATGCGACCGTTTTGCGCAGAGGATTGCGATGTGCAACGCATTAGCTGTTCACGTTTGTTGAGTTTTGACTTCACACTGCATTGACCGAGTCCAACTTTATCCAACTCAAACATTCGGAGTTCTTTTGGTGTCTTCTTTTTTCTCATTTCCCACAGCAGAACAAATACGGATCTATGTGTTAACAGGGAACGTGTTTTACGCCGGGTGCCTTTTCTGACACAATTCCACATGTACATGGAGAATGGGCATCGGTGGTCTTGAACCTGGATCCTTCTCTTTGGCTGGATGTCTTTAGTCCTTGGGTAGGGTGCATCAGTTCCGACATTTTGGTCATGTGGTGCATTTCTTTTGGCATGATCTAGTTTGATGCCCACCTTTCACCTGGCCTTAGCAGATGGTTACTTTTGAGAAGTGAGGATGGACCAGTTGTTTCCCTGGGCGGTTCCCATCCAGGACCCAGGGCAATTCTGTAGTGTCGTGGATGATGACGACGACACACAGCACCAGCACATGCTCCCAGACTTGAATTGCACTTGCACTTGAAAATAAAAATCAAACATCATTAATTATTTTATTTAAGGAAAATAAAATTTGTGGATTAGTCTTGAAAAAACTGTGGTGCACAGTCAATAGCGCAAATGGTAAATGGACTGCATTTCTATAGCACTTTTCATCTGCATCAGACGCTCAAAGCACTTTACAAATAATGCATCACATTCACCCCGATGTGAGGGTGCTGCCATACAAGGTACTCACTACACACCGGGAGCAACTAGGGAATTAAAGACCTTACCCGAGGGCCCTTAGTGATTTTTCCAGTCAGGCTGGGATTTGAACCGAGGATCCTCTGGTCTCAAGCCCAATGCTTTAACCACAAGACCATCACCTCCCCCAAGCACATTTGCAGCATGTTCAACTCCACAGTGTTACTTATATTTGCGTAGAAGCGTGCCAGCGGAGAGCAGCCACCAAAGCTCCCTGAGGGGAAGCAGAAAAGCAGTGAGGTGAAATTTGGCATTTTTCCAATGTTGTTTGCTGTTAACTTTGTTTAATGGTTCAAACTATTTAAAATGTGATGTTTTGTTGCATTTTTTTCTTATACTACAAACATTTGATGTGATTATGAACATCTGTATTTTTGGCTACAGGCTCACTTTCACACGGCACTAACGAAGGACAACAAAGCCCAAATGAAACAAGAAATCTGGGTGTTTGTTGACTTTCGCAGGCAACGTTTAACCTTCGTCCAGCTTCGTTCTTGCAGCTGGCACTTTGTCAGAATTTTTAAACTGTTGGAAAATTTGAACAAATACCGATGACAACCTCAGTTCATCCCTATTTGGTTTTGCGTTCTTCCTTGACGGTATGCTATTGTTTGCTTAGTTTTCATAACGTTAGTGTTTCATTTACTTTCACCCAACTTTGTTCAACCTCCCAAGTCTGACATATTGAACGAATGTTGATGATATCTGACCGAATCAATAACTAAAGCTTCAACGAGCTGGACGAAACATCCTTCTATTGCTAATGAATTGTCCATGTTTTGAATGAAAAAGCAACGTTTTTATGCAGAAACAATATTGTTAAGAAAGTTTTATCAGTTACTTTAACTGTATACACGTTTCAACAGTTTGTGGCTGGCCTGCGTGTGCAGACACGTTGTTGCGACGACAAACAAAATCTCTCACCTGTTGTCAAGACAAACAAAATCCTGCACCTGCAAGTACTGCGGACACGAGGGCAAGGCTGGCTGCATTCGGTTTTATATGCGCTGTTGGTCATGTCATAATGAATGTTTCATTTTGATTTTGTTTAAAGCGTCGAGGTCGATGTTCACTTCGGTTTTGCTTCATTAGTTTCCTGTTTTGTTTCGTTCCTTTTTTCGCTCTTGATTCGCAGGCTTTTCAGCGATGGGAAAGGTGCAGGATCATTCGTCCACCTTTTCTCAATGATTTGTGACTTTTTATCTTTTGTCCAGCTATCACCATGTGCCGTGTGACAGGGCCCTTAGCTTACTGAAAAAGGTGTATTGTATGTCTCCTTTAAAAAAAAAAAAAAAAAAATGGAAGGCTCATCAAATTAAATGTGATCTGAGCAAAATTTATTAAAATCACAGTTTACATTACTATTATTTGTATCGTAAAATTGGTGTTTTGGGACATGTCCATGACTGTTTTTAGACAGACAAAGAAAACGTTTGACTCGCAATCATGTATTCTGTCACAGCTGTGTGAACCCAAACCCGTTTGACGTAATCTGAGTCCATACAGTTACTCACGTCTTGCTGTGTTGCACATGTACCAAACAAGCGGTTGTGCACATTTGCACACTGACAAGTACATGTATGTGAGATAATGAAAGTGTGCAGGTGTTGGTGCCAGGAGAGGATTGCGCCGAGTGTCTGATTGGATTAAGGAAGGGATGAAGATGGTAAGAAGCAGAGTGATAGCTGGGAAAAATTGGAATAAATTGAAACAGGAGTGGACAAAAACATATTAAATTCCGCCAAATCCTCTCTATTGTCATGTTATTGCATCACTTTGTTTTCCTATAATTGCACATGTATTTTTTTTGGATGTGTGTCTCTTTACGCTTGCTTTTCTGCTTCGTCTTTGGGTTGTGAAGTTTCACATCCCGTCTGTGGCCTGCCGACATGCAGAAACCCCAGTCTTGCTGGTTTGATAAGGTCACAGATGTCAGAAAATAAAGCTTTCTTTTTCACGCCTGTTTTGAAAACACTTTTTAATGTGGAGGACTTTCCCTGTGAAGTCCAGCGGGGCAGCTCAGGCCTTCATCACCGCCGACAGCGTTGAGCAAATTAAAGATTCGGTTACGCTTAACTTCATTACTTTTTACGGCAGCTCTGTTGGTCCCATTTCCTCGACACAAACAAATCAAACGGACTCGCGTGATGGAACCGCGCGACTCGTTGGCATCGCTCACACAGGCAGACGCGGTGACACGCTTCTTTTTGGCCTTTGTATGCAGGAGCTGTGATTTGTGATCACCACGGGGTTATTTACTTTGGAAATTAAAGAAATGCAGAAGAAAGTGCAGAACGGGCTCTTGGGGTTGGTAAGGTTAGACCTTACTTGTGTGAAACACCTTGTTGTGATTTGGCGCAATATAAATGAAAATAAATTGAAAATTGAAACTGAAATGGTGCCAAATCTCTGACTATAGTCAGTTGTGATGAAGTGTTCGTAGTTTATATCAGAGGAGGTGTCAGAATTGACAAAGAATAAAAGTACAGGAAAGAATAATATGATCCTTGTTGAAAAAAATAGGACACAGTTGATTAATTCATACTTTATTTCCTGCTCCACAAGTTGACAAAGTAATTTGTGCTCTTCATAACATCATAAAATTGTAAATGGTTTCATCAAGTTTGATTTTTCTATTTCTTCTTGGTAGTCGCTCTTACAAGTTAACCCAGTTGAACCAGTCAAAAACTAAACATCATATTGGCCCGCAGTGCTTCCAAAAATGCAGATTTCAAAATGTTGTGCACATTTTTGCTTTAATGTCAGAACGAAAATGATGGAAAGCTTAGAGGGACGCACAGCACATTTTGTCCAGCTCAGCGTTCGTACCGCAAACTGCAATTTGTTGTGTGCCTTAATCTGAGATGACCAGTGCACCCAGATTAGATTATCATAGCTCAAAGGTAACACTCATTAGTTTCATGATTTGTCCAAGTTTTTAGTGTCCTGGTCTTTCCTGTCTTACTGTTTGTTTGTGAGACTTGGATGCTAACCAATGACCGAATGTGACGACTGGATGTCTTTGGTACTTGGTCTCTTTGGAGGATTCTTAGATACCATTGGAATGACTTTATGTCAAATGAACAGTTACTTTGGGAAATCTGGATGAGAAGCCTCCCTTGCTTTGTAAGGGGGCATCAGCTATGACATTTTGGACATGTGGTGCACATTTTTGTGGTCATGATCCAACACGTAGGTACCACAGTATTGAGGACCACAATGCTGGGAGAAAGCCAAGGGCACAACCATATCTCACCTGGCTACAGCAGTTAGATGGTTACTTCCAAGAGGTGAGGATGGACCAGTTCTTTACCTGGATGGTTGCCATTCAGGACCTGAGGTGGTTCAATACTGTAGTCAATGCAGCAATGCGCGGTGCCAGTGCATGTTCCCAGGTTGCAGTGGCAGTCCCAACAAGTTTCACAAGTTCCTTGTTGGGGCTCCCAAGGTTCTCCTGAGCTAGGTCGATTATATAATTTGCACATGTCGATTCCTCTGTTGGACGTATCTGAAACACCTCTATAAGGATTATTAAGATGCTTGAATCACCTTCATTCAGTCTCTTAGATATTTGCAGTGCGATAGAGCAATAGCTTCACCCTGCGTGACTTCCAGATTGATAAATTGGTAAGTTAAGAGTTTTGTCATTCAGCCCAATGCCATTTTTTCCTAAAATAATGTCCTCAGCACTGCAAATTGCCACCCCAATTGATTCCATGCTCTGTTTTTCTCTGTAAATCCTGAACAATAGACCTGTTCAAAATGTCAAATGTTACAAAATCTTTTGGGCCAGATGATGTTCTTGTTCCACTAATAAAATAAAAGATCTGTGCCAAATTTTCTTGTAATGGACATTGTTTAGGGGTCCCCCACAAAGCAAAAGTTTTCCTCAAGCAAGCAATATAGTAATCCAGTAAGTTCAGTAATGTTCTCCTCTCGGTGTCCAATCAAACCACCACTTTTTGTGATTAGAAGCCATCATATGTACCTGTAAAAGAAAAATAATGCCATCAGAGACTTCTCCCGTTAGGGTGACGTTGCCTTGCCAGTGGAGGGAGAGGAAAATGTGTCACTCTGGGGGACCTTTAAATCTTATCTGATTGAGTTCAAATTTGGTCTGCACCTATTAACCCCAAGTGGAACAAAAACATGTGGCCCGAACTCTCTCACAACTTTTATTTTTTTTTCACTATATAACACAAACACCTCAAGGCACTTACACATCTTCACATTAATTCCAGGAAGAGTTCCAGGGCTTCTTATTTGAAGTTCGTGACAGTATTATATTTTTTTATGCCTTGGTGTGATTGATTCCAGTTAATCAGCAGATGTTAGTTTGGCAAATTGGCCCCACACCAGACTCTGCACCCTGGTTTAGAAATGTGTTTTTACAAATTTCGACTGTTAGAAATTACGCCATCACTCCATGAGGATGGAGTATTTTGGGTTTTGTTCAACAGCACTTTGGCACACACTTGGGAAAAACTAAACCCTTCAGCTGGAGAACAAACATTTGCATTCAAGATGACTACTTTCTTCTGAGATTGCTCACAACGTCAACAGATATACTTATACCATCGTATAGTCACAGTGCTGGGATCCATCAGGTCCAGTTTGGTGTCACACATCACAACTTGAAGACCTGACCCGGTCCAGATTTGACACTGCACAAACCGGTGTTAGGTCTAACTTCCTTCAAAGTGAGCGTCCCTGTGAGGACGTCTGCATGAAAACACCGCGTGCTGCTCTGAGCATGCACGATTATATAATTATATAAAAAAAGAAAAACTCTGCGCGTTCGTATTTGTTTATTTCTGCATGATAACTAACTCTGTGTGCAGTTGTGTTTGTGTGTTGGAGCGAGTGCGCTCCCTCGGGGTCTTTGCTATCTTTTTTCTGTGTGGCGCATGCGCTCGGGACAGAAGTCAGAGTGCCGTGCTGCCAGGACCTCTTAGCATCAGGCAAAACACACACACACACACACACACACACACACACACAAACAAACAAACGGCACCCGGCAGACACTGGATATGAACATCTGCAGTGTGAGTTGCGCTCGAGGAGAGCACACTGTTTGTGTATGTGAGCGAGTTAATATATTGTGTATCGGCGTCTTGTTGGCCATAGAAAGCCGGGGAGTGTTATGCTGATTGTGTGGTTACACACTGCATTATGATTCTGCATTATACATTATTTTATGAGGATTATTTAAAGCCACAGTTAAAGCAAATTTGTAGATAATATTTTAAAATAATTCTTAATGCAATGCACATGGCTGCATGAAGACCAGATAAACATAGGTCGTGATCATGTCAGTGTGATGAAATGCCGGGTGTACACTCCATTACCTGAAAGTGCTGAACAACCCATCGGCCAATCAGAGCTGAGTGTCCTTCCAGTCCTAAGCTGCGATAAAGGACACGGCAACTCACACTGGGTGTAAAATAAATGACTGAACGAATGCTGAGCCAAGTGGCGCCCCTACAGCGCCCACAGATTACTGAGGATTTCATGTTAAAGGACGACTACGTGGCAGCCCGTCCTTTAATTGTTAGTCATTAGTATTCAGAAGTATTTGATTTGGGATGACTATTGATTTCAGCAAGCAAATATAGAACAGGAGCAGTCTTAAAAACAGATGGTTTAGTCTAAAATTACCACCAGTCCTCTGTTGACATTTTCCTGTGATCCCTTTCTTTTTCATTGGAAGAATTAGCTTTAACTCTGATCCTGATCTTTGTTCATGAGCGCTCAATTTTGATCCTGATTGGTGACCTTTGAGCCTGCCCTTTGATCCACATTATGACCTTTGATCCTGATCATTGATCTTTGATCCTGATCACTCATAACATCTGCCAAGGAGCCTCCTTGTACCTTGCTTAGGAGTTTAGTTTTTTTTTTTTTTTTTGGAGTCTGTCTATCTTGCTTTGATCTTTGACACTGATCACTGGTCTTTGATTCTGTACAATTTGAACTGCCTGATCTTTGAACCTGATGTTTTTGTTGCAGTCTGTTCATCTTGTTTTGATCATTAACTTTGATCTTGATCAAAACCTTTAATACTGCCACAACCTTTAATATAGATTTGATCCTGTCTGCTCTTTGAGCATATTTCTTTGATCCTGGCCACTCATGAGTTTCCTTGCTGATCTTTGAATCTTAGGAGGTTATGCTTATGTTGCCTTGTAATTAGAATCAAAGTAAAATGGATGAAGGGTGGATCATGTGTTTGATGTTTGGAGAACCTACGGTTTGGCACATAATTATTTGGGCAGTGACACAATATTTGTAATTTTGCCTTTGGACCACCTCAGTGGAGTTTAAATGAACCAAACAAGACACGCTTTAATTCAAGGTCTTTAACAAAAATATCACATTAAGCATTTAGAAAGTAGATCCATTTTCATACACAGCCCCTCCATTTTCAGAGGTCATATGTAATTGGACAACCTAAATATAAGGATTATTGTTAACACAAATACAGTAATTACTTTTACAGCCCGTTTTCTTTTGACAAGTCATAAAGCGGGTGCATGAACATTTTCAAGTCACTGAATATCTGTCGGGAGTTGGCATTACTCAAAAAACCAAGTGGCCCTGCAAGAAGGACACTCGTGAGGGTAGCCACCAAGATACCCATGTTGACTCTCAAGGGAAAAAAAGCTTCTGTGGCTGTGATTGGAGAAACTGGAGATGGTGCAACTTTTTCTGTTGCACCGTCAGTTGTATAGCGTAATGGTGGAGTGGGACACAGGAAGGATGTTCTTAAAAATAAGATATGAAACTTGAACTACAGTTTCTCAGAAAAGCAGATGGGCGACTCGAGCCTAGATTTGATCAGAACTGTTGATCATCAGTTTTTGAAATTTGCATATTGTATCGTGTGGAAGAAATGTACCTTATTATTACAATTTTTTTTCCCTTTTCCTGCAAGTGTGCTGGCTTTCCCCCAGAGCCATAAATGAAGGGAGAGACTTCAAATCTATTTGAGCTCTTGATTTTACTCAACTGAAAACACTCTATTTTTCCCTTTCAGTTGACAGTATTTTCACAGCAGGCGGACAAATATTTGGATCAAAGAAGTGACAGTATTAACTGCACAGTCATTTCCAAAAGAGTGGTAGAATATTAAAATTTCCAGATAAATATAAACTCAGACTCCCTGCTGATACCCATTTAATGGCAAAATAATTCTTTATTTTATTTCAGCAGTCAATCATTTAATTTCTTACTGTTTCTAATGGAGGTGAGGTGACACCAAAAACAGCACATGAACATAAGATGGTTGGTTGTAAAGAAATGGTGATAGTCGTTTTTTTTAAACACTGAGTGGGATGAACAAACTCAAGTCGTAACGAATGATGTGCTAAACGAGGATGAAGGATCAAGAAACGCATGTAGTTCTTTCATGAAGTAGCCCCGAATGGGCTCAAATGAAAACAAATAAATGTTAATTTAGAACAACTGATGAAATTGATGATTATTGTTGAATAGTTACCACTCCAAAGTTGAAAAAAGCATGACTTATGTTTGTTTTGTCAGGCTTAATCATCATAAATTCATTGAAATTCCTCAAGTTCATCCCTGACCACCCATAGTTTATGTGCCAGATTATCGATTGATGCAGCAAAGTAGCTCATAGTATAAAAATAATGAATGTTTGTGAATGCAATGGTGCTCCACCTCATTGAATGGACCATTTGAACTTTCATCACATGAAATATTCTTTCCATTGCACAAATGAAAAAACTTTCATTATTTGTTTTATATAACACCTAAAATAGATCCTTGTCATTTGATATTTTATTAAGTTATAAACAAGAGAAAAGAGACTTGCACTTTGGTGTGCGTCACTGGTCCTTTGAGGTCCAGAGGTTCCAAACACTCCAACACAAATTTTAAATAGCAATCCAATCCAATCCAACCCAAAATTGTTCTCTGTAAACAGTCAAGTTCAAAAACAATCCTGACGATGTAGTCCGTAACTGATGCCGTGCACTGATTTCTTCGTGTACAGACTGCCGTCTGCTTCCCTCAGTCCAGCGAAAAATCGTGACAGAAATTTGTTGAGCTCTTCATCCAACAGCGGTTCTGTTTCAGCTAGATACGCCCCAGCGAATACTGCTAACGCCTCCAGATGGCTTATGGCGTATTGGATTTGTTTGTTTTTTGTTAGAAAAATGAACACACTCAATAAGTTTGTTTGAATTGTTGTCTGTCACCAAAACAAATTCAGCCATGTTTGTTTTTATGCTAATCACCGTCGCCGCTAGTGTGAGCGCATGGTGGTCGCGGCATGCAATGGTGCAAAACGTATAGAACCAAAATTGCACAGTAAATAGAACCAAAATTGCATGGTAAATGAAACAAAATGGAAAATGGGATGATTGATCAATATCACGTGACATACAAACCACTAATCAAATGACAAGGATCTATTTAATGACTTTTACACATTTATCTTTGAGAAAAGTGGCCAAAATCTCTGAATATAGCTGAATATTTGTTCTTCATAAATAGAAAAAAAGCGGTTTGTGCCATAACAGATGAAGTCCATGATATCACATTGATGTAACATCACACGGCATTATGTTTCACTGTGATCCACCAGCACATTTGACAGTCTTTTGTCTTATATGTCTTATTTAGCCTCCGATCCTGATTATTTCTACAAAGTCAGTACAGTAATTAACCTTCAGCCCCGTGGCCATGTTCATTTTGCTTATTCTATAATGTCCACCTCATCTAGAGGAAGAATAAAACATTAATCTGTCTACTGATATGCTCCCGATCCTCTCAGACTGAAGGGCCCCACTGACACTTTTCTCATTTCTGCCTCTGTATTGCTCAACCATTTATCTTTATTCTTATTGTGCACTTTAAAAAATTCTCTTAATACTGTAGTAGCAACGTTTTGGATCTGAATCATACCATTACAGGAATAGATGCCATTATTTTTAAGCACTGGCACCACAGGCCACCAAGCCCTTAAATTTGGTGCCACTAATAATTTTTTGGTTGCCCAAATGTAAATGAAACATATGTAAAAACAGTAAAGCAAAGGCAATTTCCACAACTTACTACTTTGCTGAACTGTGATATTTCAGTACACATACTGCACAATATCTCATCCTTTGATCTGCTGTACATCAACCAGTTAACCTCCTGCTTCCGTTTACATAAATTTTCATTTTCGTTGTTGTTTTTTTTGTTGGCTGTTTGTGTTTCAGGTCAGATTCTGTAATTGTGTTAGCAAATCTTGAGTAGTCTCAATTAGAGCCCGACCGATATATCGGCTGACCGATATTATCAGCCGATATAAGCCTTTTTCAAAGTACTCACTATCAGCCGAAATTTTGCCGATAGAACGCCGATAATTTTGTTGGGGAAGTGTCGTGACACGGACCCACAACAGGGGGCGTTAATGAAGGGACAATGGAATGGCCAAAAAGTAACAATTTAATGTTGTGAAGGTGCACAACGTAGTACAGACAAATACAAATATGCAGTATATCAATCTGACACAAGGTGACGTGTGGCAGGCTCGAAGATAGGAGACGTCCGGTGCGAGAAGAGCCGGATCCCACACAGCTTCCACCACCAACGGATCTGAAGAACACCGGAGCCGCCAAGCCCTGCGCCCCAGGTGGCCACTGTCTTCAGCAGTCAGACCCGGTACTGCTGGCAGAAAACAGAAACAGTTCTGGATGAGTGTGAGTTCGCACACTCAGTAATCCCACAGTCTGTATACAGTTAGGAGGGAGAACCTCCACCTCCGAATCACACACTCGTGCAGCTCCTGTCTAATCACTTATCTGGTTGGGGTGTGAAGCGAAGCCGTCGCTGATCACACCAAACGCCAATCCCACAGATAAGGCAATCACCACAGGAAAACGGCTGCAAAAGAAGTTCAGACTAATACACAAGGTTTTGTTCAGCAGAGAAAATTACCTGTATGGTAGAAGATTTCTCGGCGAGGAGGTGGAGTTGCAGTCCGGCATTTGTAGTGGTGGTGATGGGTGACAGCTGGTGTTGATAAGTGACAGCTGTCACCTCCAGCGGCTCCGACGCCCTCTCGTGCTTGGAGCCCGCACTCCAAGCAGGGCGCCATCTGGTGGTGGTGGGCCAGCAGTACCTCCTCTTCAGCGGCCCACACAACAAATTTCTCATAAACAGAACAGTTAGTGAAATAATGTTTGTGTCGGCAATGTAAAATGTCCTTGCACCGTTTGTCCAGTAGATGGAGCTTTGACTCCATTCAACTGAGAGCTGCTTACGCCCCTGCTTAAATGTGTTTATCACCAGCCCCCGTAGTTCGCCGTCACACTGCACTGATCGGCTGATAAAAGCATACAAGTAAGTTTATAAGTATCTATATCCTCTTTTTAAGGATATGTATTTGCTAATTTCACAAAGGTTTAATTCTTGATTGCATTTTTTGAACTTGAAAATTCTCTGTTATAAAGTTAATCAATATGAGGACAAAGCTTCAGCTTTTAGCTCATACTTTTTTTGTTAAGGGTCCAAAAAAGAACATTTTATTCATTTAAAAAAATAATAATAATATCGGCAGATTTATCGGCTATCACCAAATCAGCCGATTTATCGATTATCAGCATTTTTCATCCAAATATCATTATCGGCATCGGCCTCAAAAAATCCATATCGGTCGGGCTCTAGTCTCAATATATTTGTAGCTACAAGGTAGCCAGCGATGATGAGTATGCTACTACTTTTTTATTTAGCATTTTGAATTAAAAGATGCAAAGGATTTATTGTTTCTAAAACATGATCCTCCTCCATAGCAAGTGCATTTGTGAAATATTTGGTGGCTGCAGAGTAAATCTTTGTGGTCACCGATCACTGGTTCATGGTTAATGTCGAACCCTGCCAACAGACTGATTCACCCCAAATGCATCACAGTCGGTTTCTCTTTGCATGTCTAAAAATAAATGTAAGTGAACATAAAACATGAACGGTGTGTGTAGCTCAGTGTTTTTTCACTGCTTGTTCCGAACAGATGTATTAGTTTAGTTTAATGGGAACGCACAGAGATATAATTTATAGGGAAGTAAAGAAACTGCAAAGAACAATCTATCACTCAATGTGAAGGATGGGTGTAAAAGGCTAATTAATACTACAGCACTTTCTTTTAGTTGCTTTTGCCTTTAAGCTGATAACACAGAAAGGAACTGGTATTTTAACACCAAAATTAAGACAAAGTAGCGCACGTGAAAGCTGGTTGTGGCGGCTGTCAAACCGGCCGTACTCGGCTGTACTTGTTATTGAATAATCATTTAACTCTTGTGAAATCTTCGTGGAAACTGTTGTCTGCTGTTGAAAAGCAGCTTATTCTCAAACATATGATGACGTTGGATCACCCTTGAAGCAAACGCATTGAAGGAGTCGTGAATCCTTCAATGTTTGTTGTGATTTGGCGCTATATAAAAAAAATTGATTGATTGATTGATTGAATCCGCCTCATCATGTGCTATTTGTTGACATGCAATCATGAATGAAAAGCGCTGAAGACTTGAGCTGGTTTTTATAATCTCCTGCAGCTCAACCAACCAAACCCGGCTGCAGTATTTTAAGCTGTTTGAGTGTGCAGTTTGTGCCTCACACATGCTCTCTCTGCTACCTGTAATGATTTTTTTCAGACAGAAAGCCGCTATCATGGTGCAACCACCATGATCACCGAAGATCGGGGTGGTTTTGAGTGTTCTGTCTATGTTTGGTGGCCATATAAAATATTTGATTGGGGGCTCGTAGACAGATATCATATCTAGACAGGGAGTTTCACTTTGCAGGAGCGCCATGTGTCTCTGTGTTAAGACTAGAGGTGGGCGGATCGATCCTAATATCGATACTATCGATACCAACGCTGGTATTGATATTGAACGATCCTCGTGTAAAAAGATCGATACTCAAGCTTTTTTCCTCTCCCGCACGCACTGACTGCTGTGCATGCAGATTCATCAAAGTCTACTCTCTGTCTGTAAGAGCAGTGCTGCGCTGTGTCACACAACACAGAGCAGCGCACCCTTGTATTGTGGTTTGTCAGCCCTCTACCTCAGGAGATTTTGTTTTAAGTTGTGTGAGTGATATTTTTTTAAACAAAAATGTTGATTGTGATAATAAAGTATTTTTTTGTCACGTACAATGTTTGTGCAGTGTGTTGGATCCTTTGGATCTATGTAGCTTAAATATGAAAACGTATCGGTATTGGTATCGATATCAGCGATACTGGGCCTGTATTTATTTGTTATCGGATCAATACCAAAATTCCCGGTATCGCCCACCTCTAGTTAAAACTTCTGTCTTAACAACAAGAGTCTTGTCTTTTACAAAAATAGAGCTTCCATATGTCCGTTTGGGGATGTTGCCTGCAAGATGCATCCCGGGATTTCAGCGGCGGCTCTATTCTCAGTGGGTTTCCTGCAAGCAGATGATGTCTGCATGTGGCTGAGCTAGGATGCTTACTTCTAAATTGAAAGTTATATATATATTTTTTAGATGTCATTTTCATGTAGGTCATGTGATCCAGGCTCAGGGTTTATCCTTGTACCACCTGGATCTTCACTCTTGATGTTGGTTGTCTAGTCTGTAGTGTTGGAATTGATTCCAGGGCCACGACGAGGACTTTTCCAACTTGCCCCCACAAGCACCCAGGCCAAAGCTACTGGCGTCAGCACTAACCACTGTTGGTTTGGCCTCATCATAGAATGCCAAGATTGGTCCAGAGGTCAGCATGGTTTTCACTCTCTTGAATGCTTGCTCCTGTGCCTCTCCCCAAAACCATACAGCGTCCTTTTTCAGCAGACTGTTGATGGGGTGCATCACAGATGAAAGTTCAGGGAGGAATTTCCCCAAGTAGTTGATTATTTTGACCACCAGCCGTAACTCTGTAATGTTGGTGGGGCTGAGGTAATGCAGATGAAATGTCTTGTCCAAGCACATAAATGGGTACCGTAACCAGGTTTTGGATATCAGAAAAAAAAATTTGACGCAAAGATACAAAAACAACTTGGGGGCTCAAACTACAACACAGACATCACCCTCTCATACATGCAACAATAAAACTCTTGTATCTCACGAATCACAATGGCAACACCATGGGATCCACCTTCTTTGGTTGAGTCACTCGTTCCTGCACAAACCCTATGAGAGATATTCTCTTCCACTACACAGCCGTGCACATTATTGGCTGAGGTGCGCTGCTGATGCACGCGGATTATTGCTTCAGTTTGGCGGCTGCTGCAGGATGTGACTGTGCCTTGAAGTTGTGGCAGGTGTGGGACTCCCACAGGGTGCCATAACGTTATTAGCCGAGCACTGTGACATCTGTGTGTGTAGCGCTCCACCAGCACGCTCGTTACTGTGAAAAGGTTTATTATTACTGGGTGTGTAAGATGTGTGAATGCTGCAAAGGCTCATCCATAAAGCTGCTGAGAATCGTTCAAGATGTCTTTAAATGACAGGAATGATTCATTTATGGTGTGTGTTTCTGTTGCTGATTGTGTTACGTATGTATAATACAGTTGACACCCCGAGGGGCTTCTATAAACATAATTTCATGCATACACAGCACAGACGTGTGTGAGAGATGTGCAGGTTGCTCTCAGCCCCAAAACATCAGAGCCGCTTGGTATCAGTTTATCCCCTTGGAAGGTATTGTCCAGCGTGTGTGTGTGTGGCATAACATAATGTCTTTTTTATGTTGACATATTTGTGAAACCTATGTGAAACCTTGTTACCATGGCAGACAATAGACAGGAAAGAAAATTAGGAAATCATGACCTATCTTTTGCATAATGTGCTCCCAACCTAAAGTCTAGCTCTCATTGTGTATTTGCCTTATTGTTTATTCCAGGGATGCCCAATCTTTTTGAACCAAGATCTACTTTTAAAGTTTATCGTGTATCAAGATCTACCAAGACATGTCAAAAGCCATAGTGTAGCCATGATTTATGGTGCACCTATTTAATAACACAATTTTCTGGCACAAAGATAAAGTTTTAACTATAATAATACATTATTGAAGTAAATGTGCATGGTGTAAAGAATAAGCACAAGTAGGCCAAGGACTGGCCTGTATCAACACAACAACAAAAAACCTAAATAATACAATGTTCCCGACTTAGTTGGACTTCTGGCATGGAGAGGAGGCAGCTAGTCTCTCATAGTCTGGACAGTAGGAGCTGAGTGCAGCCATACGCAGACTGCAAAGTAGTCATCAGTCATGGTGGATCTGTATTTTTACTTGATGTTTTTCATATGTGGAAAAAGGTAGACTCACACAAATATGTTGATCCAAGAAGTGTAGTCAAATTCTGTGCAGTTTGTCTGAGGTTGGGGTGCTTCTCTTTCTGCATTAGATTCCACAGAATTGGACATTCATGTCACGTGTTTCTCTGGATTTGAGTTCAGTGTCATTTTTCAGTGTAAGAATCTCATTCTCAATAGCACAGCTGTCCATCTATATTTTTTGCCAAAAGGAAAACAGAAAAAAATGATAACAGGCTCAATGGATACAAAAAAATCAGTAAGAAAAGCTAAATCCAAGAGCCACTGACTGTCTTCTGTGCATATGGTTTGGACATTTCAGAAATTCTTTAATTTTGGGCAACAGTTCAGAAAACTTCCAGAAATTGATCTTTGCTGAGCCATCTAATGTCTGTGTACAGCAGCACATCTGTGTGTTCTGCACCTGTCTCCTCCAGCTGCGCACGGAATAATCCCCGCTGCAGACTCCTGGCTCAAACAGAATATGCAATCTTGTTAGCCACATCCATTACATCTTCCGTATTTAAAATCTTCCCGCGTAACTGTCGCTGGTGATTTACCGGAACCTTTCAGGCATGCGGAGGTGATTTAGCCGGGAATTTCGCATCATAGGTCTTGTGGACCGTCTGGAAATGCCGCTCCAAATTCCTTTTCTTTGGTAAAGCCACATTTGCTTTGCAGATGAGACAGATGGACTTGGCATTCGAATAAATGGAAAAAAATAATCCTCCTCCCACTCTGAATGAAAATAAGTTTTAGTTTTTTTAGCTTCCGCCATTGTGGTATCTACTTGTTGTAGTCTAGCTTCTTGCACCCTTTTGACCCAGTGCATGCGCAGATAAAAAGATGTGAGTGAGATTTTTTTTTTTTTCATGCAACTGACTGGAACTCAGCCTGCGATCAACAGGTTGGGCACGCTGGGTCTATTCCATTTGCTGACTCTTGGGGTCACTAAAATCACAAGTCTCTCCAGCAGTCGACAGTCATTTATATTGTGGGTAACAGGTTAAAGGTCATGTAACAGTGTGTTGGACTTAGGGGTGTTTATTAGCAGAAATACAATATAGAATTCTTAACATGTCTTCATTAATGTGTAATTTACCAGCATGAATGTAGAATGAGCTCTTCTTTATCTACATGGAAGCGAGCCCCATCATGGAGACCGCCATGTTGAGACAGTAGCTATGTGGTAGTGATCATTTGACAGTGTTGTATAGTAACGAAGTAAAAATACTTCACTACTGTACTTAAGTTTTGGGAGACTTTGTACTTGAGTTTTTTAAATTCAGCTTACTTTAACTTTTACTTCACTACATTTCCGACCTTAATTGCATACTTCTACTCCAATACATTTCCTATGCGCCATGCCGTTACTTGTTACAAAAAAAACACACACACACATAAAAAAAAAACACACACACACAAAAATGTTGTGTTTTCACCCAGACACACCACTGATTACTGGTGACTGCAACAAAGTCAGGCCGATTTGTCATGAGGCCTGTCCGATAGGCTTTTTTGCAGTTGCGCACTTGGGGGGTGTTTGTCAGGAAAATGATCATTTCTCTGCATTGATTACAGACCTGCAGCGGGTCTGTAATCAACTTTTCTGCGGCGCGGCTTTGGTTTGAACCTTGAACCAATCGAAGCAGGGATTCGCCAGTCGAAGCAGTACTTCGAATCTACGATTCATGGATTGATTGTTTTATTTCACTTTTTCCTAATTTTTCCCCGCTAAAACCCTGAAGAGCATATGTCTGTGAGTAATATTTAATATTTTTATGTTAAGCTGAGCTGTTATGGTCTTCTGAAACAGGTGATAGATGTCTTTTATAACTTAAAAACGGGACCGACGCTAACATGTTAGCATGTCTATGGCATTTTTAATGTTAAAGTTAGCATTAAGCTTTTCGCATCAGCACGTTTGTGTTGATTTGTTTTCTGTATAATTAATGGCTCAGCGTTCGTTGTCGTTAGAGTCAAATTGTAATTTTTTAAATTTATTTTTATTCATATATTATAGCAACAACAATAATAGTCTACATAATAGACAATAATAGTCAATAATAATAGATTAATAATGTTACAATACAATTTTAGAGAAAGAGACAAAAAGAACCTGATGAAACAAAACACAACAGAAAAGATAAAACCACGTAACAATGAAAATAAATAAATACATATAGAAATAAATGTTTCCTGTGAACACCTAGTTAGCCTACTCTCATTTAGGTTTTGAAACCTTGTTTCTAAAGTGTTTTTGTGTGATATGCACAATTTTCAGTATTTTGACTAATACTACCAGTCATTTACAAGCCTAGATAAACTTTTATTAAAAAAAAAAAATCTGTCTGTTTTTGATTATTAACATTTACTTGTGCTTTTACTTTCAAAACTTGAGTACATTTAGTTGTACATTACTTGTCATACTTAAGTACAATAAATACTAGATACTTTAAGACTTTTACTTGAGTAGCATTTCAAGCAGTGACTTGAACTTCTACCAAAGTCATTTTTTTTAATGGGTATCTGTACTTTTACTTAAGTGTGATTTTCCGGTACTTTATACAACACTGTCATTTGATCAGTTCCGTCCAAATTATACCACTTTATCCTTGACAAATCCATAACCCTTCCATTGTGTTTAATCCATAATGGTGCCAAACTGAGTTAAACGGTTCTGACTTTGACTTTTCAAGGTCACACTCAAAGGTGATATGACTTCATATTAGTGTAATATAGCAACTATGCTTGTATCATTAACCGATTCCTTGAAGTTGCCATTTTAAATGAGTTTAACCTTTCATGGTCTCCTAAGCAAAAAGGTCATGTGACCAAGATGTGACATCTGGTGTCATATTACCATTTCTTGGTACATCTTTTACCACTTCTTCAGAATAGATATTAGAAATAACCTCATATACAGTATAAGCAATGGATCCAAATTTAGACTTTGGCCTGTCGCCTCAACGTTTATCCCCACCCCCCAAATATCAAATCACTTTGTCTTTGGGTGATCTTCAGTCATTCCACCAAATTTAGACCAAGTAAGATCGATAAGTACTGCAATACAAATCTAAGATGTTTTTGGCCTTTGCAATCCAAATATTATCTGCTGACACTTTGTCTCTTTTTGTCAACATCCACCCTGAGCTGTGGCAGTAAATACTGAAACTGTTAGCAATATACTTTGAGCAATCGCTCCATTTTATTATTCAGTATTTTGTGGGGATATTTGTATTTGTATTCTGTGCCAAAACAGAAAATAAACCGAAGTCAGAGAGACCTGACGTGATGAGACTAAATGTGGTGACGTGAAGCTGTTTTCTCTCCGGGTCTGCTGCTGTCATTGACGGTGCCCATTATATTTGGTGCCCAAAGCAAGATCACCAGCACCCAGGCATCAGAGGTGACTTTTAATGAGCACACTGTGCAGCGACCTGCTGCATATTAAAAGATGACGCACAGAAACTTGAAAAATTTAAATGAATGGAAGAAGAGAAGTCAAAGAATGCATGGACCCCTGCACCCCTACCCCAGCCAGCCTAGATGGCCTCAAACCCCAGACCTGCTGGTGTTGAGCTGACAGTGCTCACATGCCATGCTCATGGAAGATTTCATTGTTAGTTTCGTTTCAGTGATGTAACAGTGTCTCCTAGTGGTGATAAATGGTATAAACATTCAACTCATGTTGCTATTTCAATCATTTAAACAATTCTAGAGCTTTGCAAATGATCATCCTGCACTTTTAATCAGCAATTCCCAGTTCCAAAAGCTTGCCACTACAAAAATTTCATAAAAATCTATCCTTGAGTTGCGAGTTTTTAATGATCACAGTCATACACGGTCTAAATGAGGTCTAACCCAGGCATTCGGATTCTTCACTCGGCTTCTCAGTTGCTGTAATCAGTGCAACGATCCGATTAAAAAAAATTGATTTATACCTCTGTAAGGATAAAATTACCTTTAAAGCTGCAGTGAAAACCTTTTGAGCTATACCGCTAACAAATCAACCAATCGATGTGGGGAAACAGAACCCCGTTGACAGAGGCAATTAGAAGGACACAAATCAGAACACTTACCACAGTCGAGGCCTGCACATTTAAAAATTACACGGGTGCTGCCTCTTTTGTTTCCTCTCAACACGCCAATGAATCACCAAACAGACGCAGGCACACACGTAACCTACTTAGCGTCCTTGAACACCACCGTCTGATATCAACACTGTGCGATCTCTGTGTTCTCGTCCGCACGAACACAACGTGCGCCGCCTCCCTGAGATTGTGGAGATGAGGCCAGACAGTCAGGGCGAAAGTCACACTTGTCGCTGAGCGGCGTCCGCGGAGAGCAGTGAGTCATCCATTCAGCTGGCGCACACACCTTTGAAATCAGTTGGTGCGCAGCCACTCGACGCGTCTTGGTGCGCACAGGTTATTCAATCTGCATGTGTGTGGATGTGCGTGTGCATATGTATTCACAGTGCAGACAGCCAGAAGAGCAGCAGCCATTTGAGGGGTTGTATTGTTAGGTGTGTGTCTTTGTGCAGGTTTTTGGTCGTTTTTGCGTCAGAGTGTCTGTATTGTACAAGAGTTCATCTGTGTTTGTCGTTCTGGGTGTTTTATCTGAAAGCTGACAGCTTGGATTTGAAAGTGAGCTCACTTCAGATTGACCTTTGGAATTCCCTCTGTTTCCTCTCTCAGCGATGCATCGATTTAACATCCACACGCGCGGTTTGTTGTGCCGCTGTGTCTCCGTGTGCAGGAGAAAAACTGTGGAGAAATCATGAAGGTTAAATTAATGTCAGGGGGTTTTCACCTCGAGTTGTTGTTGTTGTTGCAGTTTTTGTTTGCAGGATTACTCAAAAATATTTTAAAGGTGATCTCCGTAAAATTTATTGAAATGATCAAGCCCCCCCGCCCCCCCCCCCCAAACCTTTATTTTTTTCAGCATTTTAACCAGTTCATAAAGGTCTTGTCAGCCAAATTGGGGATGGGCGGTCAAAAACGTAAAAAACAGGATCAAGAGCCTTTTCAGTTTGTTTTGATCCATATCCAGATGGGAATTCTGGATCAGTCTTCAACCCGACAGATATGTATCCTGGAGGTTCACAGTCACTGTGAAAATCGGCATGTGTAGATCAGTTACGCATAAATGTGATGTAGCACGCAATTTGATGTTGATGTTGGACTTGTCCTATGTGATATGGACAAAAACAACTGTTGCATCGCTTTAGCACAACCTTAGCACTAACGGACAACCTCCCGACGATGCCACAGCATGTACGACATTACAGGCTCCACAGAAATGTAAAGAATCACCAAAGTATGTGAACATCTTGACAAAATATCACACACTAACTGAATATTCCAGTTCTCTGGGGATACTCTCCCAGACCCTTCCCACTTGTATTATCAGGGACTTCTTCCCATCTGGTGACGCCACATTTACTGACATAACCAAGTGCACGCGTCCTTCCACAGGGCTTCTGTCCGTACTACCAAACACTTCTACTGATATTTTTGCTTGCAGATCAACAAGAACGGCTTTACTTTGTGATTTTTCACTTGCGCCACGGATTTACATTGTGTAGGTGTTTAGCACGTGATGGCGTTAACATTCTAACTTAATACTGGACGGTTTATTATAATTTTTGTCCCGAGGGAAACGTTGAAGCCAAGAACATTTGACAATAAGATCTTCGTTGAAAAATTCACAAGTTCCCCTGTGATGACATTATTGTATTATGAAATAAACTGATGTTGAAAATCCAGCATTGCTTGGTAACTCCGTGCATTCTCCAAATACCACTATAGCAATTTTTTTCTATAAAATTCCAGTGTTTAAATCAAACAGAAGAACATAGAGAAAGTCAGTCAGAGGGTAGTTATATAGTTTTAGTAGGAAGTAACTCTCCCAGTTTTGTACGTGTTGTTGTCTGTGAAACCTTTTTGCTATGTGCAGTGAATTTGATTTTAGTGTTGCCAGAGCCTTCACAGCACCCCCCCCCCCCCACCCCATGCACACACACGCCAACCTTCATTGCACAAATGTTTAAATAAAACCGATTTGTACTTGAACTAAATTAGTTAGCATTGCAACCACAGCACTTGTTCTCTTGACAAAGTGACTGTGGCCAGTCTTGACTTGGCCAACTGTCTAATTTGTTGCCACATTACAAAGATGCTGATGTGTGCAGATGTTGGTAGTTTCACGGTGAATGCACAAATCGATCGAGAAAGGAGGACAGAAAGGAGAAAGGTAAGACTGAATGTGAGTACGAAAGACGGAGAGCTGAAAACATGATGAAAATAACTGGGAATGGAAAATAAAGCTGTAAAATTGTGGTGTGTTGTGCTGCAAGAGGCAGAGAGAAGTGTGGCGCAGAGGTAAAGTTGGATATTAAACGAGATGAGAGGGGAATGCAAAGGAGAGCTCGGGGAGCTGGAGGAGGTGGAGAAATGGATGGATGGTTGTTATGGAGATTGAGTAGGAGACCGGATTAAACCTAATTAGAACATTATAATGACTTTGTAAGGTGAAAGGACGAGATGGAAGACATGATGGAGCAAATATTTAATGATTCCAATAAGGTTTTTTTCTACAATGCAAGTAATACTACTCATAGGCATCAAGATGGTAAGGGCGATGGCAATCTGACATTTGACGCCAGTGACCTTCACCCAAATGATTGACCTCTGGCTGACCTTGGCAGGACAGTTCTGCAGTCCACCAACTTTGTGCCACATTTAGTCCAAATCTGGTTGAAAATCCTCCAAAGTCCTTGACCTTTGTCAAAATGAATTATTTAAGGGTAGTTTTGGCATCAACCTTAATTGACTTTCCAAGTTTAGTATAAATCAACAAAAGGACCTGGGAGGAGTCACCCAACAGACAGGCAGGTGACATGACCTTGGCCTTAATGAATGAATGACCTTTGGCAAATATGACCTTGCTGTGCAACTGCAGAACCTACCTCCAACTGTGTGCCAAGTTTGGTGCAAAGTGGAATTAAAAAACTTAAATTTTAAAAACTGACCTCAATGACCTTGACTACAATGATTTATTGTTGGTAAATTGGATATCACCTGGGGAATTCCAGAACCCAATTATATATATGTGCAAAGTTTGGTGAAAATCAGAATGAAAACTAGAGCCCGACCGATATGGATTTTTTGAGGCCGATGCCGATAACGATATTTAGATGAAAAAATGCAGATAATCAATAAATCGGCTGATTTGCCGATAGCCGATAAATCAGCCGATATTATTATTATTTTTAAATTAATAAAATGTTCTTTTTTGGACCCTTAACAAAAAAGGTATGAGCTAACAGCTGAAGCTTTGTCCTCATATTGATTAACTTTATAACAGAGAAGAATTTTCAAGTTCAAAAAATGCAATCAAGAATTAAACCTTTGTGAAATTAGCAAATATAGCCTTAAAAAGAGTTGTGAAATATATCTGATCTTGTACCTCTTGTTGCTGCAACTTAGATATAGGTTCAGGATAAGGACATAGACCCTTATAAACTTACTTGTATGCTTTTGTCAGTCGATCAGTGCAGTGTGACAGCGAACTACGAGGGCCAGTGATGAACACATTTAAGCAGGGGTGTAAGCAGCTCTCAGTTGAATGGAGTCAGAGCTCCATCTACTGGACAAATGGTGCAAAGACATTTTATATTGCCGACACAAACATTAATTCAGTAATTGTTCTGTTTATGAGAAATTATCGGCGTTGTATCGGCAAAATTTCGGCTGATAGTGAGTACTTTGAAAAGGGCTTATATCGGCCGATAATAGCGGCCGACCAATATATTGGTCGGGCTCTAATGAAAACTCAAAAATTTCTCCTTTGACTCCAGTAACCTTGACCCCATTGACTGACTTTTTACCAAATGTGACCTCGTCTGGGCAATTCCAGAACTCACCTACATGTGTGACAGGTTTGGTGGACATCTGAGTGAAAAATCAAGTCAAAAATTTTGACCTTTGCCAAAACAACCCTTTTTAGAGCAGTTCCAAAACTGACCATCCATATACCAAATACTGGTGTAATTCAAGCAAATTCTGAAGACAAAACGGGTAACTAACACACAGATGAATGTCAAATGAGAGCATGATGTTTTACATGATGGTACTGATTAATTGACCCTCAAACAAACAAACAAACAAATGGAGAGAATGAACAACAGCAGGGAAAAATCACCAGAGAGGCATAACAAATGACAGAATAATTACGAAGAAAAGTGCAATGTAAAGAGGTGGACAAAGACAGGTGGGGATGAGTGGGACACTGCCGATGAGGGCGATGAGATCACATCAAGAAGGAACAAGAGGAGCAATCCATTTTGATTAGCAGCCGAGAAGAAAGACAAGAGAAAAAACACAACGAAGAACAAACACCAGTGATACGACCTACGATTTATTACACAGACTTTTTTTGTTGAACAGTCAGACCGGAGAACATCTTTAAAGAACAAAAATTAACTCTGATAGTTTCTTACCAGTTAGTTACCTGTTAATATCTTTCGGTGAATCTACAACACACACAACCTTTTTCACATTCCTCCTCCTTATATTTGACCTTTCGTCAGTTGAGGCGTATTTGCGTGAAGCGTCCACAATGTTGCAGAAATCCTCTGTTGCGCACCCAAGACTCTGGCCATCAGGTGTCACTGTCGTGCTGTAAAAAGTGAGTGGAAGTGAAGAGCCGTAAGCCTTATCAATAAGGTGCTGTTTCTTGCAGAAATGTAGAATTTTCCATGTTATTGTCCATTTTCATGATGTTTGGATACAGTCTTGACATTTGGCCATATGAGCATAGCAATAGGAAACAGAATGTGACCTTTTGACCTCTTAAAATAGCCATGTTTGAACTTGTCCAAGGTCTATGTCCCAAGAATGTTCCCTGTGAATTTGAAGACCCTGGCAATAATAGGAATGGAGTTATGCCGCATGCAGACAGGTGGACAGACGCAAAGTCTTTGCAATACCCGATGGCCATAATTTGGCCTCGGGTAAAAATCATCACAGTCGTCATGTTTCTTCATCTAAACTCACCTCTTTTGCAAGGATACAGAAGAATTCCAGCACACTTGATGAAGTTGCTGTTGCTTAGCATATCCTTCTTTTCTAATTTAAACGTAGTGTCCGTAGTCCAGGTGAGTTGTTTGCTGTTAGATGTTCAGTCTGCACAGGATTGGACACATCATGACCCACCGTGTCCTGCACCTCATGTACCCTCTGACCTAATGTTACACTAAAAGTGACATGTCAGAATTTTTGACATCTTGTGGGAAGATTTGCAACCAATACAATACATAAAAAATGATGCAGTTCAGATCAGACCAGAAAATCAGTATTTTTACATGAAGTCGACATTCATGAGCCTCTGCGAAAGCTCGACAATGACAGCAAAACTAGCTAACTTGCTAACTCTGACGTTTCATCGGAAGAAAAAGTTTATAAACGGGGTAAAATTGCAACATGCATGAGTTTTTGGTTTGGTTGCAATTTGAAACTGCAGTACTAGGTGGCGTTGACTGTTATGCCACCGCAAGAGCAAGCTCTTTCACAGAGGAGTGGAGGAAACTCCTAGAATTTAATGAAGGGGAACAAACAGTTGGTGATATTATGCTAATGTTTAGAACTGCATGGTTTCAAGTATCTTACACTCCATGTTTGGTTGAATGTGGTCGTGTTAGTTCAGATAAATGCTGCCCTCGTACCAAATCAAGGCTGAATGAGACGAGGCAGTTTAAAGAACCACTAGACCCCAACACACACACACACACACACACACACACTATACCGCTGTATATCTGACAATCAGTCAGTGCTGCTGTCTCCACCATGCCCAGCCATGCATGCAAATGTACCATGTCCCATTACCTTCACGCCACAATTGGGTGTAATATTGGAATTTAATGGAGTAGAATCCGTCAAAGCTGGAATATTACACTTAATACAACATTTAGCTCCAGCTGGGCGATATGATTGGACAAAAGTCATTCCAGCAGACGCGGCTGTGGTGTAAGAGTTAATAAGGTGAGCCTACAGGCCAGGCGACTGTCACTTTGAATCCCAGTGGAGGATTAAGTGTGGAGATGTGCACATCGTCCTCTGTCACCAGTGGCCATGACAACGGTTGTACAAACAAGAAATCCCAACTGAGTGGACAGTGCAGGACTCTGCACCAAATGTGATGAACAAACAAACTAATCTTTCCATTGAGCTGTGGTGGAAAGTAATGATTGATGACTGTTTTATATAATTTTGCACTCCTCATACAAATTCCAGGAATTTACTTGGTGCTGAAATCTTATTACGTATAACATACCTTTATGTCTGTGGTATGTAGAAAAATTGCAGGTAACTTTTATTGCTGGTAAAGTCAACATTTCAGGGGGAATTTCATGGCAACTACAGCCAGTTAGCTTTGTGAGATCTTGCACAAGACATGAAGGAGGAAGTGCAGGTTTATTCCATGTTTATACTTAGGAACTAAGAATTTCCAGCTTCCAAGTAGGTGAAACATGATACAATGCTAGCCTTAATTATTGGCAAATGAGTAACAGGTAACTAGGCCTCTGTGAGTGTTCTCTTCCATGTCCAGCAGATATCCAGCCAAACCTTCATGTGAAATACATTCAGATGTTGTCCCAAGTGGTTCCTAATGGATTCTTTGATTTCATACATTTAGCAGCTGTGTCTGTCTCTTTCTTTCTGCTTTAATTTTCCGTCATTTTTTGGCACTTTCAGTCACAACTGAAAGTCTCTCGCGTTTCTTCAGCTTGTAGTTGGGTTCCAACCAGGTTTGTAGTCTGGGGAACATTGGCTGTTTCTTATCTCAACTCACAAAGACAATAAACTGAAGCATGCTCCATGTGTGCCATTATTACGGTAAACAAGTAATAATTGTGGACTAATTGCTGTCTGAGGTAACTGGAGTGTAAACATAATTTCTCCACTGTGAGATCAATAAAGTATATATCTATATCATCTATCTAATTGTTGTCATATGCTCTGTGAATATTTCTCATAAGCTTTAGAACAAAGTGATAAAGGTTTCCCCATTAGTGAGTGTTGCAGGTTACAACAAAAACTGCATACAACCGACAATAATTGTAGCTGTTTAAATTGCTACATCCGTTTATACATTGTTGTCTCATAATTTCATGGTATATACGTATAATAATCATAGAAAAAGCTCAACAGCTACCATCTGAGGTTCCTTAGATGAATTCTGCACATTGGATGGCAGGACAAGGTGCCCAACACAGAGGTCTTGGAAGGCGCCAACATGAGCACCATTCTTGGCGAAAGGCTCCTTCGTTGGGTTGGCCACGCCAGGAGAATGGATCTGGGCTGCATTCCTAAAGATCTACTGTACAGTGAGCTGGCAGAGGGCAGTCGTTTGGCTGGTTGACCACACCTGCTCTTCAAGGATGTCTGCAAGAAGGACATGAAAATGTGCAGCATCAATGCCAACACATGGGAGCAGTGTGCAGAGGACTGTACAGCCTGGCGCCTTACTGTCAGAACAGGTGCACAGAGGGCTGAGCAGGAGAGGAACCAAGGTCTTACTGAGCAACGAACTAGGAGGAAGGAGTGACAGTGGCAGCCTCAGCAGGCATCACAGTGACAGGCATCACGAATGACTGATAAGGTTCAGATAGAAACAAGACAAAAATTTCCTGTATATTCGTAATGTCAATTGTGTCTGTAGCATGGCCCAAGCAGAGGGCCACCCCTTTGAGTCTGGTCTGCTTGAGGTTTCTTCCTCAAATCATCAGAGGGAGTTTTTCCTTACCACTGTCGCCTGTGTGCTTACTCTAGGGGTTGGTAAGGTTAGACCTTACTTTTGTGAATGACCTTGACGCAGGTTGTTGTGGTTTGGCGCTATATAAATGAAATAAATTTAAATTGGAAAAGTGGAAAAAACAAACAAACCAAAAAAGCAAGAAAACAAACAAACTGGATGCTACACCATTGTCTCCTGCAGACGGACAAATGCCAGGATGGAATAATAATAATAATATAATAATAGTAATAATAATAATCATCATAGATTGTAAGACTCGAAGCCCCCTCCCAGAAGGGCCATTTAATTGATCTTATTCCTTAGATTTTTAAATAATGAAAATGATAATAGTTGGAGCTCATTTAGTGAGTGCTGGCATGCAACATTTGGACTAAAAATATTTGATAAATAAAATAAAAGTATGAACAAATTAGTGCTCGTAAGGAAGCGTGCAATGGTGAAATCATTGTATTTTATTCTTTTGTTAAGTCTATTTTCAACAATGGTGCTTCAGTACCCTCAGTGTGTGATTAATTGCTAACTAGCGTGACTGGTCACCAGCTGGATAATAATTTAAAACTTTTGGTGAAGGAAACATATTTCATATTTCCAGTCTTGTCTCAAAACTGACTGCAGACTAATTGTTTTGGAACAGACTACATTTTTATAGGGCGTAATTATTTAAAATTAGATTATGTGCCAAAGCTAGCTAATGCGATGGCTACTGGGTTAAGCTAACATGGAGAGCCATTGTAGCGACTGGGCCATGCTAGTTAGAAGCCATGCAGATTTGGCACACTTCTCTCCAATTTGAGCCTACAATGGTTTTCTTTCTTTCCTGCAATGCAGAAGGCAGAGCAAGTCTAGGAACTGTTTGACTGTGTGTCTGTTCATCCACGTGGTCAATATGAACAGAATATCTTGACAATGACTTTGGTTATCACGGTGAAACTTTATACACAAGGTCATTTCATGAGGACCTCAGATGAATTAAATTTTGGGCATGTTTTGGTTCTTCTTGTGACCACCAGGGGGGCAAGTTCCTGAAACAATGATTATATGATATACAGACAAAAAACTGGTGAAAATTGCTAAACAAGGTCACATCACCAAGACAGATGAATTCAACATTAGACACATTTTAACCCTAGATTTGGCCACCAGAGGGCTGAAACTCTGAAACTTTATGTATGCAATAATGCAATAAGGTCTTCATGGATTGAAATGAAACTTGCTCCTGTTTATTATGCTTTACTAAGATGTTGCAAAAATTTGAAATTAGGATCACCAACACGGGGTAGGGAGTGTCCTACCCTTGCTCTTGCTTTATTGCTCTCTGGAGAAAACTAATTTGTTGTTGCCCAACTGTAGAAATTTTGTACAGAAGTGAAAATCCAAAGGCATTACAATCCCACCCACCCTGTTTGATTGATAGGTGATCTTGGTAGATGCATTAGTAGGATTTTGGCAGTTGCCACAGCAGTGCAGTGGATGCTTGCAGTCTTTGAAATGAAAGCATTTAATATTTAAGCAGGAGTAATTTAATGCAGGCATTTGGCAGGGAGCTCCAGAGACTCCTATATTTTACTGCTGGGCACAGAGAGGAGGTCTGAAGCTGTATGAGAGGTTATCTGCATCTTAATTGATTTCCTCCTGGATATTTTAAAATTTATGTGAACATGCATACATTCTTAATGAATATGTACATTTCCTATTTTGCTATGCAAGTGGGATATGTAGTTTATGGTTTTTATAGTAACTGTGTGTACTGGAGAGCATATTATTAACTCTGTCTGTGTGAGAAAATGTGTTTGTGTGAATGATTTATTTTTTTCTGCCCCCCCTCCTTAACACGAATGGTAAAAATGGCTTGTGTGTGTGTTGGCGGCTCCCTGCAGCTGAGCCAGATGGCGGTGTCAAGTGCAGATCGCCAAAATCACCCTCTCTGACATCCCCACACACCACATCCAGCCGCAGACAGGCTCACGCACATTTGAGAGCGTGCACGTGGAAGCTGACCATAATGAGCAAACACAGACAGACACGCAGGCAGGATTCGGTAATTAAGAGCCAACTGTGAGGAGCCGTTATCACTGAAGGAATCTGGTGGAATCACACAGCTCCATGTGCATAACGGACACTTAGACCCTTTAAGTTTCCACTAGGATTGTTTTTTTTTTTTTTTTTTTGGCTGTTTTAAGATGAAGTAATCATCTTTCTGATTCTTTTAATCCAAAGCAATTTTTGCCATTGGTTTGTTGACACCAAATATAGAAAAAAGCTTTTCTAAACTGGAGTGATGACTTTCGGTTTTTCCGGAAATATGCCAAAGTGGCCTGTCGGTGTTATTTTGAAGCTGTCATGCTAAGGTTGTCGTGAAAGTGTCGTGACACGGACCCACAACAAGGGGCGTTAATGAACGGACAATGGATAAGCCAAAAGTAACAATTTAATGTTGTGAATCGCACAACGACGTACAGACAATAACAATATGGTGGAATGTCAATTATACACCAGGTGACGTGTGGGCAGGCTCGACGATAGAAGACGCCTGGTGAGAGAAGAGCCGGATCCCACACAGCTTCCACCGCCAACGGAGCTGAAGAACACCGGAGCCGCCAAGCCCTGCGCCCCAGTTGGCCGCTGTCTTCAGCAGTCAGACCCGGTACTGCTGGCAGAGAACAGAGACAGTCCTGATGAGTGTGAGGTCGTACACTCAGTAATCCCACAGTCTGTACACAATTAGGAGGGAGAACCTCCACCTCCAGCAACAATTTCACCCATGCAGCTCCTGTTGGTCTCTTTCCTGGATGGAGTGAGAGACGAAGAACGTCGTCCTCTCACTGTCCGCCAATCCAGCCTCCGACAGAGCCCGCAGGAACACGGCTACACACAGAACAATGTTTTGGACAACAATAATTACACCAGAGAAGGTTACCTGAATGGTAGCTGATTTCTCAGCGGGGAGGTGGAGTTGCAGTCCGGCCTTTATGGTGGTGGTGATGAGTAGTGGATGAGTGACAGCTGGTACAGATGATGAGTGACAGCTGTCACTCCTGGTCGCTCCGACACCCTCTCGTGCTTGAAGCCCGCACTTCAAGCAGGGCGCCATCTTGTGGTGGTGGGCCAGCAGTACCTCCTCTTCAGCGGCCCACACAACAGGACCCCCCCCCCCCCTCAACGGGCACCTCCTGGCGCCCGACCAGGCTTGTCCGGGTGACGGGTGTAGAAGTCAGCCAGGAGGGCCGGGTCCAGGATGAAGCTCCTCTTCACCCAGGAGCGCTCTTCGGGGCCATAACCCTCCCAGTCCACCAGATACTGGAACCCCCGGCCCTTTCGACGGACGTCCAGGAGCTGGTGTACCGTCCACGCGGGCTCCCCGTCAATGATCCGGGCAGGAGGCGGCGCTGGTCCCGGGGCACACAGTGGTGAGGTGATGGCAGAGCTTGAGTCTTGACACATGAAACACGGGGTGTATCCGCAGTGAAGCTGGCAGCTTCAGCTTCACTGCGGCCGGACTGAGGACTTTGAGTATGGGAAAAGGTCCGATGTACCTGTCCTTGAGTTTGTGGGATTCCACCTGCAGGGGGATGTCCTTAGTGGATAGCCAGACCTCCTGCCCGGGCTGGTATGCAGGGGCCGGGGAACGCCGGCGGTCTGCATGGGCCTTAGCCCTCGTCCGGGCTCTGAGCAGGGCAGAGCGGGCGGTACGCCACACCCGACGGCACTTCCTCAGATGGGCCTGGACCGAGGGCACCCCGACCTTTCCCTCCACTAGCGGAAACAATGGGGGTTGGTACCCCAAACACACCTCAAACGGGGAGAGGCCGGTGGCAGATGAGACTTGGCTATTATGAGCGTACTCGATCCAGGCCAGATGGTCATTCCAGGCCGTTGGGTGCGTGGAGGTCACGCAGCGGAGGGCCTGCTCCAGTTCCTGGTTCGTCCGCTCTATCTGCCCGTTCGTCTGGGGGTGGTACCCAGACGAGAGACTGACGGTGGCCCCCAGTTCCCTGCAGAAACTCCTCCAGACCTGGGAGGAGAACTGAGGACCACGAGCCGAGACAATGTCTGATGGAATCCCATGCAGGCGCCCGACGTGGTGGACCAGGAGGTCTGCAGTCTCCTGGGCCGTCGGGAGCTTCGGGAGGGCCATGAAGTGGGCCGCCTTGGAGAACCGGTCCACTATCGTTAAGATGGTGGTGTTGCCCTGGGACGGCGGGAGGCCCATGACAAAGTCCAGGCCAATATGAGACCAGGGGCGACGAGGCACAGGCAGAGGCTAGTAGGAGGCCTTGGGCCTTGTGTGGTCGGCGTTGCCCCTGGCACAGGTGGTGGAGGCCTGGACATACTCCCGGACGTCGGCTTCCATAGATGCCCACCAGAAGCGCTGCCGGACCACTGCCACTGTCCTCGCACCCCCTGGATGACAGGAGAGCTTGGAACTGTGACAGAAGTCAAGGGACCGCAGCCTGGCCTCTGGATAGGACGTACAACTTGTCCTTCGGACCTGTCCCCGGGTCCGGCTCCGTGTCAGGGCCTCCCGGACGGTCTTCTCCACGTCCCAGGTAAGGGTGGCCACGACAGTGGACTCGGGGATGATAGTGTCAGGAGGGTCTGACGGCTCGGTCTTGACCTCCTCTTCATGCACCTGGGACAGGCGTCAGATCGTTGTTTTTTTGTCCCGGGGCGGTAGTGATCCGGAAGTCAAAACGCCCGAAGAACAGCGACCAGTGGGCTTGCCTGGGGTTCAGACGCTTTGCGGTCGGATGTATTCCAGGTTCGATGGTCCGTGAAAACCGTAAATGGTACCGATGCTCCCTCCAACAGGTGTCTCCACTCCTCAAGAGCCTCCTTCACCGCAAGAAGTTCCCGATTGCCGACGTCATAGTTCCGTTCAGCTGGGGTCAACCTGCGGGAGAAAAGTAGGCACATGGATGGAGAACCTTGTCGGACTCCCCGCTCTGGGATAGCACGGCTCCTATCCCTGAGTCGGAGGTGTCCACTTCAACTACGAACTTGGCGCTTGGGATCGGGCTGCACCAGAACCGGTGCAGTCGAGAACCGGCGTTTCAACTCCCTAAACGCGGCTTCGCACCGATCCGACCAGGTGAAGGGGACTTTTTGTGGAGGTCAGGGCTGTCAGGGGGCTAACTACCTGACTGTAGCCCTTGATGAACCTCCAGTAGAAATTTGCAAAACCGAGAGAACTGTTGTAGTTTCCTACGGGTTCGTTGTTTGGGCCAATCTCTCACCGCCACAACCTTGGCCGGATCAGGGGCGACGGAGTTGGAGGAGAGTATGAACCCAGGAAAGACAAAGAAGTGCGGTGGAACTCACACTTCTCGCCCTTCACAAACAGCCGGTTCTCTAACAACCGCTGTAGGACCTGACGTACATGCTTGACATGGGTCTCAGGATCCGGAGAAAGAAAGATGAGTATATCGTCTAGATACACGAATACAACCGATGCAGGAAGTTCCCGCAAGACGTCATTCAACCAAGGCTTGGAAACGTCGCGGGGCGCATTGGTGAGGGCCGAACGGCATGACCAGGTACTCAAAGTGACCTAATGGGTGTTAAAGGCCGTCTTCCACTCGTCTCCCTCCGGATCCGAACCAGGTGATAAGCATTCCTAAGATCCAATTTCGTGAAAATTTGGGCTCCATGCAGGGGCGTGAACACTGAATCCAACAGAGGTAACGGGTATCGGTTGCGAACCGTGATCTCGTTCAGCCCTCTGTAATCAATGCATGGACGGAGTCCGCCGTCCTTCTTGCCCACAAAAAAGAAACCAGCACCCATCGGGGAGGTGGAGTTCCGGATCAACCCGGCAGCTAACGAGTCCCGGATGTAGGTCTCCATTGATTCGCGTTCCGGACGTGAGAGGTTGTACAGCCTGCTGGATGGGTACTCCAGCGCCCGGTAATCAAATCATGGCACAATCGTACGGACGGTGCGGGGGCAGCGTGAGTGCCAGGTCCTTGCTGAAGACGTCAGCAAGGTCATGGTACTCAGCTGGCACCGCCGCCAGATTGGGGGGACTAAAACCTCCTCCTTAGCTGTCACACCGGGTGGAACTGAGGATCCTAAACACTCCCGGTGGCAGGTTTCGCTCCACTGAACCAAACCCCAGATGGCCAATCAATCCGGGGATTGTGTTTTAACACCCATGGAAACCAAATCCTCGGGAGGTTAGAAGGTGTTACATAAACACAATCTCCTCCCTGTGATTTCCCGGACACCACCATGTCACTGGCTGTGTCTGGTGTGTGATTAGTGGAAGAAGGGTGCCATCTAGCGCCCGCACCGACAATGGTGACGGTAAGGCCACTAGAGGGAGCCCAACCTTTTGCCCATCTGCTATCCAGCAGATTCCCCTCCGACCCCGTGTCCACCAGTGCTGGGGCGTGAAGGGTTAAATCCCCACTCAGGATCGTGACTGGGATTCGTGCAGATCGTCGGGGTTTCCCCACGTGGGTGTTGTGACCCACCCTTAGCCCAGTCTCTAAGGACGAGTGTTGCTGTTTTGACCGTTTGGGGCATTCTCTCTGTGTGTGCTCGGTAGAGCTGCAGAGAAAACACTCTCCACGGATCAGCCTCCTTTGTCTCTGATCTGATCGCTTTTGGCCCTGCTCGTTTCCCTAGCAACGTCAGCAGGGGGAGCTGTCGTCACGTGGAGAGCCCTGGCAGCGGAGCGTGGGGAAGTCGGCTCCCTTTCGGACCCGGGAGGAAGAGGGACGGCTTGTGCCTGACCACGCCCTTCGTCTCGCTCCCGTCGGTGTTCTGTTAATCGGTTGTCTAACCGTATAACCAGGTCGGTAAGCCCATCTAAATCCTGCGGCTCGTCCTTCGCCGCCAGGTGCTCCTTAAGGACCAGAGACAGTCCGTTTACAAAGGCGGCGCGAAGCGCAACAGCATTCCAGCCGGCTCGTGCTGCTGCGATGTGGAAGTCGACTGCATACTTCGCTGCGCTCCGACGCCCCTGCCGTATCGACAGCAGCACACTTGAAGCGGTCTCGCCTCTATGAGGGTGGTCAAACACCTGTCGGAACTCCCTCACAAACTCAGTATAAACCGTTAGGTGCCGTGAATTCTGCTCCCAAAGTGCCGTAGCCCAGGCGCGTGCCTCTCCTTGAAGCAAATTGATCACATAAGCCACCCGGCTAGCGTCTGATGCGTACATGACGGGACGCTGTGAAAAGACAAGCGAGCACTGCATCAGAGTCCGCGCACGTCTCCACACAGCCTCCGTACGGCTCCGGAGGGCTTATGTATTCAGGGGAAGGTGGGGGGTTCGTTGAACGACCAGCGGAATGTCTGTTTCTGGCACACGGTCAGCAGGAGGAGGTGCTGCAGCAGCGCCCTGAGCATGCGCTTCCACCTGGGCGGTGAGAGCCTCCATCCTACGATTGAGAACACTCTGCTCGGTAACTAAGTCCAGCCGAGCGGTAAAGGCGGTTAAGATGTGCTGCAGCTCACCCAACACGCCTCCTGCTGGCGCCTGTGCACCTCGCTCTTCCATTGGCTGTTCAAGCGATGGTTGACGCCCCTCGGGATCCATGACGCTGGCCGAGAAATCGTGTTGTGAAAGTGTCGTGACACGGACCCATAACAGGGGGCGTTAATGAACAGACAATGGATAAGCCAAAAGTAACAATTTAATGTTGTGAATCGCACAATGACGTACAGACAATAACAATATGGTGGAATGTCAATTATACACCAGGTGACGTGTGGGCAGGCTCGACGATAGAAGATGCCTGGCGAGAGAAGAGCCGGATCCCACACAGCTTCCACCGCCAACGGAGCTGAAGAACACCGGAGCCGCCAAGCCCTGCGCCCAGGTGGCCGCTGTCTTCAGCAGTCAGACCCGGTACTGCTGGCAGAGAACAGAGACAGTCCTGATGAGTGTGAGGTCGCACACTCAGTAATCCCACAGTCTGTACACAATTAGGAGGGAGAACCTCCACCTCCAGCAACAATTTCACCCGTGCAGCTCCTGTTGGTCTCTTTCCTGGATGGAGTGAGAGGCGAAGAACGTCGTCCTCTCACTGTCCGCCAATCCAGCCTCCGACAGAGCCCGCAGGAACACGGCTGCACACAGAACAATGTTTTGGACAACAATAATTACACCAGAGAAGGTTACCTGAATGGTAGCTGATTTTCAGCGGGGAGGTGGAGTTGCAGTCCGGCCTTTATGGTGGTGGTGATGAGTAGTGGATGAGTGACAGCTGTCACTCCTGGTCACTCTGACGCCCTCTCGTGCTTGAAGCCCGCACTTCAAGCAGGGCGCCATCTTGTGTGGTGGGCCAGCAGTACCTCCTCTTCAGCGGCCCACACAACAAAGGTCTTGTGTTTTTCATGCACACAACATGAAACGTCAATGACATAAAAAGACACGGAAAGACTCAGGCTGCAGTAAAATGGCTGATTTAACTGAATTATCCTTCGAAACAAATGATGTAATGAGTTTCAAGAAAAATAAAATCCATTTTTGCTCATGGATCATTGATATTCAATTTAAAATATGAGTGGAGGTTTTCAAATTCCACTCATTAAACAGCAGTCTTATTGCTTATTATCTGATAGCAGATGTGTGGCACCAGTAGCTTGAAGCAGTGATTTTTTTTTTATTTTTTTTTTAAAGCCACCTTATTTTGCTTCTTCCCACATATCTGAAGGATTATCATATGTCACGGAAGTCTAAAAACGATCATTTTCAGGGCTTTTTTTTTTTTTTTTTTTTTTACATGCACAGAAACCAATTCACACTGCCATCTACTGGATGGTAGTGTGAATGACACCCAGTTATATCAGTTGCTGCTGCCTGGCTGAATCACAACTTAAACAAAATTTTCAGTTTTGCAAATGCCTTTTTTCAACAAATGAAAAAAAAATTACAAATACACATTTATTTGTAAATGTATTTGTAAATGTATTTCCTTTATAAATTTATATCCACATTATAAGCTGCTTGACCATATTTATTTGAAAAGGTCATTATTAAGATGTTTTTAAAAAAATGTAGTTACGTAAACATAGTTGCAACTTTGTTTTCAGCAGATGTGGCTGAAGCTTTGCCCCGGAGTCTGGACCTCCATCTCTCATGTCATTCCTTAATTAATTTGACGTGTCTGAAGAGAAAACCAACAAGAATACAAACGCCATCAAAATGTAAACCAGGAGCTGTCTATCTTGGATGTGTTTTCCTTTTTTAACCCTCTGGAGGTGTTTGATGCAGATACACGTCAAAGTCACATAACCGAATTAAGCGGTCCTCCCGTTCGCTTTTTCAATCTCTCTTCTCTCTGCCCTGAACAATTACAATGTGAAACAAAACCCTGGCTTTCCGTTTCACTTTGGTTGTGCGTTTCCCACCAAATGGCTCGGCCTTCCCACCAAATGATAAATACAATGTTCACAGACCCACGTATTTGGATGTGGATGCACGCTGCCTTCGATGCATGCGTAAACATCTGTCTGCCTGTTTTGACACCTCTGGCTGGTGGAAAACAAGTCTTCTCCTTTGTCATTGGTGGAAACGCATGACATCACCAATGAAAAACCACCGACTCCACGTGGGTGCAGATGTCACTCAGATTAAGAAGAAAGAAAAAAAAAAGCCTCCAAGGGCCCAATGCTGCTGCCAACAACAAGGACAACATGAGGAAGTGTCAGGCCTATAATGTTCAACACAGGAAGGACCTTTAGATGGATTGAAATTGTTTTTCTGAGCGGCAGAAATACAATTTGTGTGGCATCTCACTGCATGTAAATAATTGTACAAAAAACGCCTGAAGTTTTTCCTGCATTTTAATGTAAATAGTTGTGTGTATACACAAATTTGTGCATATGTTTTCAAATTTACAATTTATATTTGCATTCAAAGTTATAAAAAATGTTTTTTTTTTTAACATATTTGTGGTTTCAGAGTAAAAAATACAAACTTTTTTCCGATTCAGATTTTATGTATTTGTGTGAATTTAGGTTCACTGTGCTAATGCAGTCACACAGGTGAGGTTGTGCTAAAAAAAAAAAGATACCAAACAAGGCCAAGTAACCAAAGTTTTTTTTAAGGTAAATTCTGAAGGTAAAACCAAAAGTAGTCAAAAACACCCAATTATACCCTGGACTCAAGGGGGTTAAAGCCGACCTCTTGGGCTTCCAGCTGTTGTCATATTCTGGCTTCTTGTGCTTTCAGCTTTGTCGAAGTACTTCTTCATAGCTACCAGTTTTTAAAAAATAAAAATGAAATAGAACTCTGCTAGCCGAAATGGAAATTCACATCCTCCACATTAACCAGGCCATATATCTCATTTAGCTCCAGTTCCTGCATCGTCCTCTTGTGTTTTTATAACGCTAATCTCTTCTACTGATTTGACCCGTATTACCTCCTCCTTTTATGTAAATAGAAATTCGTGCTTTTAATGATTTTCTTCAGTTCTCTCTGGTTCATCCTCTTTCAATCACGGCTCCTGTTAATTAAAGAGTTGATTGCATTGTACCAGTCAGGTGAAGAAACTTCTTGCTTCAGGTGGACTGTGAAATATGAATTCATAATCATCTCACAGTTTCCACTGCACCAGTGACCAAGTTCAATGTGTTAGCCGTAGCCCCAGAGGTTTTCTATTCAGCAGCTGGAAAATAGTTGGTTCTCTGCCAAATTGTCACTGCTTGCAGAAAAAGCAAAGATCTGGGGATGACTTGCGGGTGGGTTTGCGTAATGGGGCTTATTTTTCAGAAAGACCTCCCTGTAAGTTTCCCCGAGGAGCTCAAATTCATCCGCACTTTATATGTTAATGTGGGCGTCCTGTTGTTACTGGCTCTTCAGCCACGCTTTCATCTCATCTAACTTCTGCCATTATCCCACGTGCCTCTTCACTCTTCCACTATTACAGTGAGGTTGATAAGTACTGAGGCTTTGATGAAGTTGTTGTTTCAGTTGACTGTATATTGCATTTGTAATGTGTCATTACATATGGAGTCCGAAGATTGTTATTGCCAGGGAATCGAGCATTATTACAAAAAGAAATCCCAGATAAATCCATCACACGGTCACAAAAACAGTATTTGTGGTCAAATTGACTATTTTGTCATTCTGAAAATAAAGCAAAAGAAAAAAATGACACACAGAGGTCACAAAACACAAATGACTCTAATGTGTAGAAGGAACAAAGTGTGAAGGAATACTCCATTGTAACAGTTGTCAGATCAAGAACACACTGCAGGAGGTTGGTATAACTGTTTTCAAAAGCTAGAAACTAATCAAGAAGCATGAGATGTCCCACAGACAGATAGTACAACAGGAACTTTGGTTGGGTTGGATCGGAAATGTATCAAAATCAATGGTTAGATCTTCTTTGTCAGTAACCCATGCTCCTGGTTAATCAATTTCGGTTAAATTTATCTTCGTAAAGTTCGACATGAATGGAAAAATTAACCCCTGAAACATACAAGATCCCCCTGTGTTCCATCAGTGGTCTGCTGCGTAAGCGATAGAGTGACGGAAGTGATAGCCGCCGCTCTAGTTAATACTTGCTATCTCACCAGGTGGATAGTGTATCTATGCTCTGCTTTGCTTCAAATGCCTTATTTTGCAGAGTATAAGTTGCACCGGAGTATAAGTCACACTTTCATTCTGTATTATCAGCTCTTTAATATGGTAATTTTGTGCACTCGTGGTGTATACTTTTATTATTGGCATTTATTATTTGAGTTGATTTTGTTTAGTGCTTTAACTCCTGCGAAAGCCCTATATAAATAGTTGTTGTTATTGTTGTGTTATTATAAATTATAATTATAACAAATGCATTCATTTTTGGATTAAGTTACACCACAGTATGAGTTGCAGGACCTCCCAAACTAGTTAAAAAAAATAAACTATGAGTTTTATTTTAAAATATGGTACTCACAGGTCTATTTTTGTCTGTCACATCTGACCAGCTTCTGACTGGCCAATAGAGTATTCCATCATCCTGTCTCAATAATTACTTCAAAATGTTCAACAATTAGCCATAAATAAAGATAACATATGCACTTGTTAATTTGTTTTAAAAAAACATTCCAGTTTAGAACTACAAAGCCAGTGCACAAAAAAAAAAAATCTGACAAAAGAGATCAAATTGTCAGTGTTCTTTAAAGGTCATCAAAGGTAATGTTTGAAATAATAATGTGATGTGATTTGGAGTCATATCGCCCAGCCCAACAACAACAGAAAGATTGGAAGAGAAAGAACTGTACTTGTAAAACAACAGAGGAATAGTTTCTTAATGCAGAGAATTAATGAAGTTGATCATCTGAGTCCAACTGACCTGCATTTAACATGTTGACAGCATAACAGGAAGTGAAGAAACCCAGCGTCTGGTGACATCTACAGTCTCTATACGCCATGCAGTCATTGAATGCAAAGCACAGTTCACCTAATTTCTATAAAAAATGCCTCGAATTAAAGCTGAAAACTGTTTTTTTCTAGACTTTTTCTTTAGAATGTCTCAGTATTTATGTAGAACTGTAGATGAACCGTGTCTTTTATGAGTAGAAAGTGTGAGGAAAAGAGGCATCACTACTTATAATTCATACAGATGAAATGCTAATTGTTTGTTTCCATTGAGATTCCCAACGAGCCCATAAAGACAAACTGTTGGAGACCCAAACGGACGCCTGCAGGTCTGGTGTCTTTCACTCTGGTTCTGACTTTGACTTTTCAAGGTCACACTCAAAGGTGATATGACTTCATATTAGTGTAATATAGCAACTATGCTTGTATCATTAACCGATTCCTTGAAGTTGCCATTTTAAATGAGTTTAACCTTTCATGGTCTCCTAAGCAAAAAGGTCATGTGACCAAGATGTGACATCTGGTGTCATATTACCATTTCTTGGTACATCTTTTACCACTTCTTCAGAATAGATATTAGAAATAACCTCATACAGTATAAGCAATGGATCCAAATTTAGACTTTGGCCTGTCGCCTCAACGTTTATCCCCACCCCCCAAATATCAAATCACTTTGTCTTTGGGTGATCTTCAGTCATTCCACCAAATTTAGACCAAGTAAGATCGATAAGTACTGCAATACAAATCTAAGATGTTTTTGGCCTTTGCAATCCAAATATTATCTGCTGACACTTTGTCTCTTTTTGTCAACATCCACCCTGAGCTGTGGCAGTAAATACTGAAACTGTTAGCAATATACTTTGAGCAATCGCTCCATTTTATTATTCAGTATTTTGTGGGGATATTTGTATTTGTATTCTGTGCCAAAACAGAAAATAAACCGAAGTCAGAGAGACCTGACGTGATGACTAAATGTGGTGACGTGAAGCTGTTTTCTCCGGGTCTGCTGCTGTCATTGACGGTGCCCATTATATTTGGTGCCCAAAGCAAGATCACCAGCACCCAGGCATCAGAGGTGACTTTTAATGAGCACACTGTGCAGCGACCTGCTGCATATTAAAAGATGACGCACAGAAACTTGAAAAATTTAAATGAATGGAAGAAGAGAAGTCAAAGAATGCATGGACCCCTGCACCCCTACCCCAGCCAGCCTAGATGGCCTCAAACCCCAGACCTGCTGGTGTTGAGCTGACAGTGCTCACATGCCATGCTCATGGAAGATTTCATTGTTAGTTTCGTTTCAGTGATGTAACAGTGTCTCCTAGTGGTGATAAATGGTATAAACATTCAACTCATGTTGCTATTTCAATCATTTAAACAATTCTAGAGCTTTGCAAATGATCATCCTGCACTTTTAATCAGCAATTCCCAGTTCCAAAAGCTTGCCACTACAAAAATTTCATAAAAATCTATCCTTGAGTTGCGAGTTTTTAATGATCACAGTCATACACGGTCTAAATGAGGTCTAACCCAGGCATTCGGATTCTTCACTCGGCTTCTCAGTTGCTGTAATCAGTGCAACGATCCGATTAAAAAAAATTGATTTATACCTCTGTAAGGATAAAATTACCTTTAAAGCTGCAGTGAAAACCTTTTGAGCTATACCGCTAACAAATCAACCAATCGATGTGGGGAAACAGAACCCCGTTGACAGAGGCAATTAGAAGGACACAAATCAGAACACTTACCACAGTCGAGGCCTGCACATTTAAAAATTACACGGGTGCTGCCTCTTTTGTTTCCTCTCAACACGCCAATGAATCACCAAACAGACGCAGGCACACACGTAACCTACTTAGCGTCCTTGAACACCACCGTCTGATATCAACACTGTGCGATCTCTGTGTTCTCGTCCGCACGAACACAACGTGCGCCGCCTCCCTGAGATTGTGGAGATGAGGCCAGACAGTCAGGGCGAAAGTCACACTTGTCGCTGAGCGCGCGCGCGGAGAGCAGTGAGTCATCCATTCAGCTGGCGCACACACCTTTGAAATCAGTTGGTGCGCAGCCACTCGACGCGTCTTGGTGCGCACAGGTTATTCAATCTGCATGTGTGTGGATGTGCGTGTGCATATGTATTCACAGTGCAGACAGCCAGAAGAGCAGCAGCCATTTGAGGGGTTGTATTGTTAGGTGTGTGTCTTTGTGCAGGTTTTTGGTCGTTTTGCGTCAGAGTGTCTGTATTGTACAAGAGTTCATCTGTGTTTGTCGTTCTGGGTGTTTTATCTGAAAGCTGACAGCTTGGATTTGAAAGTGAGCTCACTTCAGATTGACCTTTGGAATTCCCTCTGTTTCCTCTCTCAGCGATGCATCGATTTAACATCCACACGCGCGGTTTGTTGTGCCGCTGTGTCTCCGTGTGCAGGAGAAAAACTGTGGAGAAATCATGAAGGTTAAATTAATGTCAGGGGGTTTTCACCTCGAGTTGTTGTTGTTGCGGTTTTTGTTTGCAGGATTACTCAAAAATATTTTAAAGGTGATCTCCGTAAAATTTATTGAAATGATCAAGCCCCCCCCCCCCCCCCCCCCAAACCTTTATTTTTTTCAGCATTTTAACCAGTTCATAAAGGTCTTGTCAGCCAAATTGGGGATGGGCGGTCAAAAACGAAAAAAAACAGGATCAAGAGCCTTTTCAGTTTGTTTTGATCCATATCCAGATGGGAATTCTGGATCAGTCTTCAACCCGACAGATATGTATCCTGGAGGTTCACAGTCACTGTGAAAATCGGCATGTGTAGATCAGTTACGCATAAATGTGATGTAGCACGCAATTTGATGTTGATGTTGGACTTGTCCTATGTGATATGGACAAAAACAACTGTTGCATCGCTTTAGCACAACCTTAGCACTAACGGACAACCTCCCGACGATGCCACAGCATGTACGACATTACAGGCTCCACAGAAATGTAAAGAATCACCAAAGTATGTGAACATCTTGACAAATATCACACACTAACTGAATATTCCAGTTCTCTGGGGATACTCTCCCAGACCCTTCCCACTTGTATTATCAGGGACTTCTTCCCATCTGGTGACGCCACATTTACTGACATAACCAAGTGCACGCGTCCTTCCACAGGGCTTCTGTCCGTACTACCAAACACTTCTACTGATATTTTTGCTTGCAGATCAACAAGAACGGCCTTTACTTTGTGATTTTTTCACCTTGCGCCACGGATTTACATTGTGTAGGTGTTTAGCACGTGATGGCTGTAACATTCTAACTTAATACTGGACGGTTTATTATAATTTTGTCCCGAGGGAAACGTTGAAGCCAAGAACATTTGACAATAAGATCTTCGTTGAAAAATTCACAAGTTCCCCTGTGATGACATTATGTATTATGAAATAAACTGATTGTGAAAATCCAGCATTGCTTGGTAACTCGTGCATTCTCCAAATACCACTATAGCAATTTTTTTCTATAAAATTCCAGTGTTTAAATCAAACAGAAGAAACATAGAGAAAGTCAGTCAGAGGGTAGTTATATAGTTTTAGTAGGAAGTAACCTCTCCCAGTTTTGTACGTGTTGTTGTCTGTGAAAACCTTTTTGCTATGTGCAGTGAATTGATTTAGTGTGCCAGAGCCTTCACAGCACCCCCCCCCCCACCCCATGCACACACACGCCAACCTTCATTGCACATTGCACAAATGTTTTAAATAAACCGATTTGTACTTGAACTAAATAGTTAGCATTGCAACCACAGCACTTGTTCTCTTGACAAAGTGACTGTGGCCAGTCTTGGACTTGGCCAACTGTCTAATTTTGTTGCCACATTACAAAGATGCGATGTGTGCAGATGTTGGTAGTTTCACGGTGAATGCACAAATCGATCGAGAAAGGAGGACAGAAAGGAGAAGGTAAGGACTGAATGTGAGTAGCGAAAGACGGAGAGCTGAAACATGATGAAAATAACTGGAATGGAAAATAAAGCTGTAAAATTGTGGTGTGTTGTGCTGCAAGAGGCAGAGAGAAGTGTGGCGCAGAGGTAAAGTTGGATATTAACGAGATGAGAGGGGAATGCAAAGGAGAGCTCGGGAGCTGGAGGAGGTGGAGAAAATGGATGGATGGTTGTTATGGAGATTGAGTAGGAGACCGGATTAAACCTAATTAGAACATTATAATGACTTTGTAAGGTGAAAGGACGAGATGGAAGACATGATGGAACAAATATTTAATGATTCCAATAAGGTTTTTTTCTACAATGCAAGTAATACTACTCATAGGCATCAAGATGGTAAGGGCGATGGCAATCGACATTTGACGCCAGTGACCTTCACCCAAATGATTGACCTTGGCTGACCTTGGCAGGACGTTCTGCAGTCCACCACTTTGTGCCACATTTAGTCCAAATCTGGTTGAAAATCCTCCAAAGTCCTTGACCTTGTCAAAATGAATTATTTAAGGGTAGTTTTGGCATCAACCTTAATTGACTTTCCAAGTTAGTATAAATCAACAAAAGGACCTGGGAGGAGTCACCCAACAGACAGGCAGGTGACATGACCTTGGCCTAATGAATGAATGACCTTTGGCAAATATGACCTTGCTGTGCAACTGCAGACCTACCTCCAACTGTGTGCCAAGTTTGGGTGCAAAGTGGAATTAAAAAACTTAAATTTTAAAAACTGACCTCAATGACCTTGACTACAATGATTTATGTTGGTAAATGGATATCACCTGGGGAATTCCAGAACCAATTATATATAGTGCAAAGTTTGGTGAAAATCAGAATGAAAACTAGAGCCCGACCGATATGGATTTTTTGAGGCCGATGCCGATAACGATATTTAGATGAAAAAATGCAGATAATCAATAAATCGGCTGATTTGCCGATAGCCGATAAATCAGCCGATATTATTATTTTTTAAATTAATAAAATGTTCTTTTTTGGACCCTTAACAAAAAAGGTATGAGCTAACAGCTGAAGCTTTGTCCTCATATTGATTGACTTTATAACAGAGAAGAATTTTCAAGTTCAAAAAATGCAATCAAGAATTAAACCTTTGTGAAATTAGCAATATAGCCTTAAAAAGAGTTGTGAAATATATCTGATCTTGTACCTCTTGTTGCTGCAACTTATAGGTTCAGGATAAGGACATAGACCCTTATAAACTTACTTGTATGCTTTGTCAGTCGATCAGTGCATCAGTGTGACAGCGAACTACGAGGGCCAGTGATGAACACATTTAAGCAGGGGTGTAAGCAGCTCTCAGTTGAATGGAGTCAGAGCTCCATCTACTGGACAAATGGTGCAAAGACATTTCATATTGCCGACACAAACATTAATTCAGTAATTGTTCTGTTTATGAGAATTATCGGCGTTTGTATCGGCAAAATTTCGGCTGATAGTGAGTACTTTGAAAGGGCTTATATCGGCCGATAATAGCGGCCGACCAATATATTGGTCGGGCTCTAATGAAACTCAAAAATTTCTCCTTTGACTCCAGTAACCTTGACCCCATTGACTGACTTTTTACCAAATGTGACCTCGTCTGGGCAATTCCAGAACTCACCTACATGTGTGACAGGTTTGGTGGACATCTGAGTGAAAAATCAAGTCAAAATTTTGACCTTTGCCAAAACAAACCCTTTTTAGAGCAGTTCCAAAACTGACCATCCATATACCCAAATACTGGTGTAATTCAAGCAAATTCTGAAGACAAAACGGGTAACTAACACACAGATGAATGTCAAATGAGAGCATGATGTTTTACATGATGGTACTGATTAATTGACCCTCAAACAAACAAACAAACAAATGGAGAGAATGAACAACAGCAGGGAAAAATCACCAGAGAGGCATAACAAATGACAGAATAATTACGAAGAAAGTGCAATGTAAAGAGGTGGACAAAGACAGGTGGGGATGAGTGGGACACTGCCGATGAGGGCGATGAGATCACATCAAGAAGGAACAAGAGGAGCAATCCATTTTGATTAGCAGCCGAGAAGAAAGAACAGAGAAAAAACACAACGAAGAACAAACACCAGTGATACGACCTACGATTTGTTACACAGACTTTTTTTGTTGAACAGTCAGACCGGAGAACATCTTTAAAGAACAAAAATTAACTCTGATAGTTTCTTACCAGTTAGTTACCTGTTATATCTTTCGGTGAATCTACAACACACACAACCTTTTTCACATTCCTCCTCCTTATATTTGACCTTTCGTCAGTTGAGGCGTATTTGCGTGAAGCGTCCACAATGTTGCAGAAATCCTCTGTTGCGCACCCAAGACTCTGGCCATCAGGTGTCACTGTCGTGCTGTAAAAAGTGAGTGGAAGTGAAGAGCCGTAAGCCTTATCAATAAGGTGCTGTTTCTTGCAGAAATGTAGAATTTTCCATGTTATTGTCCATTTTCATGATGTTTGGATACAGTCTTGACATTTGGCCATATGAGCATAGCAATAGGAAACAGAATGTGACCTTTTGACCTCTTAAAATAGCCATGTTTGAACTTGTCCAAGGTCTATGTCCCAAGAATGTTCCCTGTGAATTTGAAGACCCTGGCAATAATAGGAATGGAGTTATGCCGCATGCAGACAGTGGACAGACGCAAAGTCTTTGCAATACCCGATGGCCATAATTGGCCTCGGGTAAAAATCATCACAGTCGTCATGTTTCTTCATCTAAACTCACCTCTTTTGCAAGGATACAGAAGAATTCCAGCACACTTGATGAAGTTGCTGTTGCTTAGCATATCCTTCTTTTCTAATTTAAACGTAGTGTCCGTAGTCCAGGTGAGTTGTTTGCTGTTAGATGTTCAGTCTGCACAGGATTGGACACATCATGACCCACCGTGTCCTGCACCTCATGTACCCTCTGACCTAATGTTACACTAAAAGTGACATGTCAGAATTTTTGACATCTTGTGGGAAGATTTGCAACCAATACAATACATAAAAAATGATGCAGTTCAGATCAGACCAGAAAATCAGTATTTTTACATGAAGTCGACATTCATGAGCCTCTGCAAAAGCTCGACAATGACAGCAAAACTAGCTAACTTGCTAACTCTGACGTTTCATCGGAAGAAAAAGTTTATAAACGGGATAAAATTGCAACATGCATGAGTTTTTGGTTTGGTTGCAATTTGAAACTGCAGTACTAGGTGGCGTTGACTGTTATGCCACCGCAAGAGCAAGCTCTTTCACAGAGGAGTGGAGGAAACTCCTAGAATTTAATGAAGGGGAACAAACAGTTGGTGATATTATGCTAATGTTTAGAACTGCATGGTTTCAAGTATCTTACACTCCATGTTTGGTTGAATGTGGTCGTGTTAGTTCAGATAAATGCTGCCCTCGTACCAAATCAAGGCTGAATGAGACGAGGCAGTTTAAAGAACCACTAGACCCCAACACACACACACACACACACACACACACACACACACACACACTATACCGCTGTATATCTGACAATCAGTCAGTGCTGCTGTCTCCACCATGCCCAGCCATGCATGCAAATGTACCATGTCCCATTACCTTCACGCCACAATTGGGCGTAATATTGGAATTTAATGGAGTAGAATCCGTCAAAGCTGGAATATTACACTTAATACAACATTTAGCTCCAGCTGGGCGATATGATTGGACAAAAGTCATTCAGCAGACGCGGCTGTGGTGTAAGAGTTAATAAGGTGAGCTACAGGCCAGGCGACTGTCACTTTGAATCCCAGTGGAGGATTAAGTGTGGAGATGTGCACATCGTCCTCTGTCACCAGTGGCCATGACAACGGTTGTACAAACAAGAAATCCCAACTGAGTGGACAGTGCAGGACTCTGCACCAAATGTGATGAACAAACAAACTATCTTTCCATTGAGCTGTGGTGGAAAGTAATGATTGATGACTGTTTTATATAATTTTGCACTCCTCATACAAATTCCAGGAATTTACTTGGTGCTGAAATCTTATTACGTATAACATACCTTTATGTCTGTGGTATGTAGAAAAATTGCAGGTAACTTTATTGCTGGTAAAGTCAACATTTCAGGGGGAATTTCATGGCAACTACAGCCAGTTAGCTTTGTGAGATCTTGCACAAGACATGAAGGAGGAAGTGCAGGTTTATTCCATGTTTATACTTAGGAACTAAGAATTTCCAGCTTCCAAGTAGGTGAAACATGATACAATGCTAGCCTTAATTATTGGCAAATGAGTAACAGGTAACTAGGCCTCTGTGAGTGTTCTCTTCCATGTCCAGCAGATATCCAGCAAAACCTTCATGTGAAATACATTCAGATGTTGTCCCAAGTGGTTCCTAATGGATTCTTGATTTCATACATTTAGCAGCTGTGTCTGTCTCTTTCTTTCTGCTTTAATTTTCCGTCATTTTTTGGCACTTTCAGTCACAACTGAAAGTCTCTCGCGTTTCTTCAGCTTGTAGTTAGGTTCCAACCAGGTTTGTAGTCTGGGGAACATTGGCGTTTCTTATCTCAACTCACAAAGACAATAAACTGAAGCATGCTCCATGTGTGCCATTATTACGGTAAACAAGTAATAATTGTGGACTAATTGCTGTCTGAGGTAACTGGAGTGTAAACATAATTTCTCCACTGTGAGATCAATAAAGTATATATCTATATCATCTATCTAATTGTTGTCATATGCTCTGTGAATATTTCTCATAAGCTTTAGAACAAAGTGATAAAGGTTTCCCCATTAGTGAGTGTTGCAGGTTACAACAAAACTGCATACAACCGACAATAATTGTAGCTGTTTAAATTGCTACATCCGTTTATACATTGTTGTCTCATAATTTCATGGTATATACGTATAATAATCATAGAAAAAGCTCAACAGCTACCATCTGAGGTTCCTTAGATGAATTCTGCACATTGGATGGCAGGACAAGGTGCCCAACACAGAGGTCTTGGAAGGCGCCAACATGAGCACCATTCTTGGCGAAAGGCTCCTTCGTTGGGTTTGGCCACGCCAGGAGAATGGATCTGGGCTGCATTCCTAAAGATCTACTGTACAGTGAGCTGGCAGAGGGCAGTCGTTTGGCTGGTTGACCACACCTGCTCTTCAAGGATGTCTGCAAGAAGGACATGAAAATGTGCAGCATCAATGCCAACACATGGGAGCAGTGTGCAGAGGACTGTACAGCCTGGCGCCTTACTGTCAGAACAGGTGCACAGAGGGCTGAGCAGGAGAGGAACCAAGGTCTTACTGAGCAACGAACTAGGAGGAAGGAGTGACAGTGGCAGCCTCAGCAGGCATCACAGTGACAGGCATCACGAATGACTGATAAGGTTCAGATAGAAACAAGACAAAAATTTCCTGTATATTCGTAATGTCAATTGTGTCTGTAGCATGGCCCAAGCAGAGGGCCACCCCTTTGAGTCTGGTCTGCTTGAGGTTTCTTCCTCAAATCATCAGAGGGAGTTTTTTCCTTACCACTGTCGCCTGTGTGCTTACTCTAGGGGTTGGTAAGGTTAGACCTTACTTTTGTGAATGACCTTGACGCAGGTTGTTGTGGTTTGGCGCTATATAAATGAAATAAATTTAAATTGGAAAAGTGGAAAAAACAAACAAACCAAAAAAGCAAGAAAACAAACAAACTGGATGCTACACCATTGTCTCCTGCAGACGGACAAATGCCAGGATGGAATAATAATAATAATAATAATAGTAATAATAATAATCATCATAGATTGTAAGACTCGAAGCCCCCTCCCAGAAGGGCCATTTAATTGATCTTATTCCTTAGATTTTTAAATAATGAAAATGATAATAGTTGGAGCTCATTTAGTGAGTGCTGGCATGCAACATTTGGACTAAAAATATTTGATAATAAAATAAAAGTATGAACAAATTAGTGCTCGTAAGGAAGCGTGCAATGTGAAATCATTGTATTTTATTCTTTTGTTAAGTCTATTTTCAACAATGGTGCTTCAGTACCCTCAGTGTGTGATTAATTGCTAACTAGCGTGACTGGTCACCAGCTGGATAATAATTTAAAACTTTTGGTGAGGAAACATATTTCATATTTCCAGTCTTGTCTCAAAACTGACTGCAGACTAATTGTTTTGGAACAGACTACATTTTTATAGGGCGTAATTATTTAAAATTAGATTATGTGCCAAAGCTAGCTAATGCGATGGCTACTGGGTTAAGCTAACATGGAGAGCCATTGTAGCGACTGGGCCATGCTAGTTAGAAGCCATGCAGATTTGGCACACTTCTCTCCAATTTGAGCCTACAATGGTTTTCTTTCTTTCCTGCAATGCAGAAGGCAGAGCAAGTCTAGGAACTGTTTGACTGTGTGTCTGTTCATCCACGTGGTCAATATGAACAGAATATCTTGACAATGACTTTGGTTATCACGGTGAAACTTTATACACAAGGTCATTTCATGAGGACCTCAGATGAATTAAATTTTGGGCATGTTTTGGTTCTTCTTGTGACCACCAGGGGGGCAAGTTCCTGAAACAATGATTATATGATATACAGACAAAAAACTGGTGAAAATTGCTAAACAAGGTCACATCACCAAGACAGATGAATTCAACATTAGACACATTTTAACCCTAGATTTGGCCACCAGAGGGCTGAAAACTCTGAAACTTTATGTATGCAATAATGCAATAAGGTCTTCATGATTGAAATGAAACTTGCTCCTGTTTATTATGCTTTACTAAGATGTTGCAAAAATTTGAAATTAGGATCACCAACACGGGGTAGGGAGTGTCCTACCCTTGCTCTTGCTTTATTGCTCTCTGGAGAAAACTAATTTGTTGTTGCCCAACTGTAGAAATTTTGTACAGAAGTGAAAATCCAAAGGCATTACAATCCCACCCACCCTGTTTGATTGATAGGTGATCTTGGTAGATGCATTAGTAGGATTTTGGCAGTTGCCACAGCAGTGCAGTGGATGCTTGCAGTCTTTGAAATGAAAGCATTTAATATTTAAGCAGGAGTAATTTAATGCAGGCATTTGGCAGGGAGCTCCAGAGACTCCTATATTTTACTGCTGGGCACAGAGAGGAGGTCTGAAGCTGTATGAGAGGTTATCTGCATCTTAATTGATTTCCTCCTGGATATTTTAAAATTTATGTGAACATGCATACATTCTTAATGAATATGTACATTTCCTATTTTGCTATGCAAGTGGGATATGTAGTTTATGGTTTTTATAGTAACTGTGTGTACTGGAGAGCATATTATTAACTCTGTCTGTGTGAGAAAATGTGTTTGTGTGAATGATTTATTTTTTTCTGCCCCCCCTCCTTAACACGAATGGTAAAAATGGCTTGTGTGTGTGTTGGCGGCTCCCTGCAGCTGAGCCAGATGGCGGTGTCAAGTGCAGATCGCCAAAATCACCCTCTCTGACATCCCCACACACCACATCCAGCCGCAGACAGGCTCACGCACATTTGAGAGCGTGCACGTGGAAGCTGACCATAATGAGCAAACACAGACAGACACGCAGGCAGGATTCGGTAATTAAGAGCCAACTGTGAGGAGCCGTTATCACTGAAGGAATCTGGTGGAATCACACAGCTCCATGTGCATAACGGACACTTAGACCCTTTAAGTTTCCACTAGGATTGTTTTTTTTTTTTTTTTTTGGCTGTTTTTAAGATGAAAGTAATCATCTTTCTGATTCTTTTAATCCAAAGCAATTTTTGCCATTGGTTTGTTGACACCAAATATAGAAAAAAGCTTTTCTAAACTGGAGTGATGACTTTCGGTTTTTCCGGAAATATGCCAAAGTGGCCTGTCGGTGTTATTTTGAAGCTGTCATGCTAAGGTTGTCGTGAAAGTGTCGTGACACGGACCCACAACAAGGGGCGTTAATGAACGGACAATGGATAAGCCAAAAGTAACAATTTAATGTTGTGAATCGCACAACGACGTACAGACAATAACAATATGGTGGAATGTCAATTATACACCAGGTGACGTGTGGGCAGGCTCGACGATAGAAGACGCCTGGTGAGAGAAGAGCCGGATCCCACACAGCTTCCACCGCCAACGGAGCTGAAGAACACCGGAGCCGCCAAGCCCTGCGCCCCAGTTGGCCGCTGTCTTCAGCAGTCAGACCCGGTACTGCTGGCAGAGAACAGAGACAGTCCTGATGAGTGTGAGGTCGTACACTCAGTAATCCCACAGTCTGTACACAATTAGGAGGGAGAACCTCCACCTCCAGCAACAATTTCACCCATGCAGCTCCTGTTGGTCTCTTTCCTGGATGGAGTGAGAGACGAAGAACGTCGTCCTCTCACTGTCCGCCAATCCAGCCTCCGACAGAGCCCGCAGGAACACGGCTACACACAGAACAATGTTTTGGACAACAATAATTACACCAGAGAAGGTTACCTGAATGGTAGCTGATTTCTCAGCGGGGAGGTGGAGTTGCAGTCCGGCCTTTATGGTGGTGGTGATGAGTAGTGGATGAGTGACAGCTGGTACAGATGATGAGTGACAGCTGTCACTCCTGGTCGCTCCGACACCCTCTCGTGCTTGAACCCCGCACTTCAAGCAGGGCGCCATCTTGTGGTGGTGGGCCAGCAGTACCTCCTCTTCAGCGGCCCACACAACAGGACCCCCCCCCCCCCCTCAACGGGCACCTCCTGGCGCCCGACCAGGCTTGTCCGGGTGACGGGTGTAGAAGTCAGCCAGGAGGGCCGGGTCCAGGATGAAGCTCCTCTTCACCCAGGAGCGCTCTTCGGGCCATAACCCTCCCAGTCCACCAGATACTGGAACCCCGGCCCTTTCGACGGACGTCCAGGAGCTGGTGTACCGTCCACGCGGGCTCCCCGTCAATGATCCGGGCAGGAGGCGGCGCTGGTCCCGGGGCACACAGTGGTGAGGTATGGCAGAGCTTGAGTCTTGACACATGAAACACGGGGTGTATCCGCAGTGAAGCTGGCAGCTTCAGCTTCACTGCGGCCGGACTGAGGACTTTGAGTATGGGAAAAGGTCCGATGTACCTGTCCTTGAGTTTGTGGGATTCCACCTGCAGGGGGATGTCCTTAGTGGATAGCCAGACCTCCTGCCCGGGCTGGTATGCAGGGGCCGGGGAACGCCGGCGGTCTGCATGGGCCTTAGCCCTCGTCCGGGCTCTGAGCAGGGCAGAGCGGGCGGTACGCCACACCCGACGGCACTTCCTCAGATGGGCCTGGACCGAGGGCACCCCGACCTTTCCCTCCACTAGCGGAAACAATGGGGGTTGGTACCCCAAACACACCTCAAACGGGGAGAGGCCGGTGGCAGATGAGACTTGGCTATTATGAGCGTACTCGATCCAGGCCAGATGGTCATTCCAGGCCGTTGGGTGCGTGGAGGTCACGCAGCGGAGGGCCTGCTCCAGTTCCTGGTTCGTCCGCTCTATCTGCCCGTTCGTCTGGGGGTGGTACCCAGACGAGAGACTGACGGTGGCCCCCAGTTCCTGCAGAAACTCCTCCAGACCTGGGAGGAGAACTGAGGACCACGAGCCGAGACAATGTCTGATGGAATCCCATGCAGGCGCCCGACGTGGTGGACCAGGAGGTCTGCAGTCTCCTGGGCCGTCGGGAGCTTCGGGAGGGCCATGAAGTGGGCCGCCTTGGAGAACCGGTCCACTATCGTTAAGATGGTGGTGTTGCCCTGGGACGGCGGGAGGCCCATGACAAAGTCCAGGCCAATATGAGACCAGGGGCGACGAGGCACAGGCAGAGGCTAGAGGAGGCCTTGGGCCTTGTGGTGGTCGGCGTTGCCCCTGGCACAGGTGGTGGAGGCCTGGACATACTCCCGGACGTCGGCTTCCATAGATGCCCACCAGAAGCGCTGCCGGACCACTGCCACGGTCCTACGCACCCCTGGATGACAGGAGAGCTTGGAACTGTGACAGAAGTCAAGGACCGCAGCCCTGGCCTCTGGTAGGACGTACAACTTGTCCTTCGGACCTGTCCCCGGGTCCGGGCTCCGTGTCAGGGCCTCCCGGACGGTCTTCTCCACGTCCCAGGTAAGGGTGGCCACGACAGTGGACTCGGGGATGATAGTGTCAGGAGGGTCTGACGGCTCGGTCTTGACCTCCTCTTCATGCACCTGGGACAGGGCGTCAGATCGTTGTTTTTTTGTCCCGGGGCGGTAGGTGATCCGGAAGTCAAAACGCCCGAAGAACAGCGACCAGTGGGCTTGCCTGGGGTTCAGACGCTTTGCGGTCCGGATGTATTCCAGGTTCCGATGGTCCGTGAAAACCGTAAATGGTACCGATGCTCCCTCCAACAGGTGTCTCCACTCCTCAAGAGCCTCCTTCACCGCAAGAAGTTCCCGATTGCCGACGTCATAGTTCCGTTCAGCTGGGGTCAACCTGCGGGAAAAGTAGGCACATGGATGGAGAACCTTGTCGGACTCCCCGCTCTGGGATAGCACGGCTCCTATCCCTGAGTCGGAGGTGTCCACTTCAACTACGAACTGGCGCTTGGGATCGGGCTGCACCAGAACCGGTGCAGTCGAGAACCGGCGTTTCAACTCCCTAAACGCGGCTTCGCACCGATCCGACCAGGTGAAGGGGACTTTTGTGGAGGTCAGGGCTGTCAGGGGGCTAACTACCTGACTGTAGCCCTTGATGAACCTCCAGTAGAAATTTGCAAAACCGAGGAACTGTTGTAGTTTCCTACGGTTCGTTGTTTGGGGCCAATCTCTCACCGCCACAACCTTGGCCGGATCAGGGGCGACGGAGTTGGAGGAGATTATGAACCCCAGGAAAGACAAAGAAGTGCGGTGGAACTCACACTTCTCGCCCTTCACAAACAGCCGGTTCTCTAACAACCGCTGTAGGACCTGACGTACATGCTTGACATGGGTCTCAGGATCCGGAGAAAAGATGAGTATATCGTCTAGATACACGAAGACAAACCGATGCAGGAAGTCCCGCAAGACGTCATTAACCAAGGCTTGGAACGTCGCGGGCGCATTGGTGAGGCCGAACGGCATGACCAGGTACTCAAAGTGACCTAATGGGGTGTTAAAGGCCGTCTTCCACTCGTCTCCCTCCCGGATCCGAACCAGGTGATAAGCATTCCTAAGATCCAATTTCGTGAAAATTTGGGCTCCATGCAGGGGCGTGAACACTGAATCCAACAGAGGTAACGGGTATCGGTTGCGAACCGTGATCTCGTTCAGCCCTCTGTAATCAATGCATGGACGGAGTCCGCCGTCCTTCTTGCCCACAAAAAAGAAACCAGCACCCATCGGGGAGGTGGAGTTCCGGATCAACCCGGCAGCTAACGAGTCCCGGATGTAGGTCTCCATTGATTCGCGTTCCGGACGTGAGAGGTTGTACAGCCTGCTGGATGGGTACTCAGCGCCCGGTATCAAATCAATGGCACAATCGTACGGACGGTGCGGGGGCAGCGTGAGTGCCAGGTCCTTGCTGAAGACGTCAGCAAGGTCATGGTACTCAGCTGGCACCGCCGCCAGATTGGGGGGGACTAAAACCTCCTCCTTAGCTGTCACACCGGGTGGAACTGAGGATCCTAAACACTCCCGGTGGCAGGTTTCGCTCCACTGAACCACAACCCCAGATGGCCAATCAATCCGGGGATTGTGTTTTAACACCCATGGAAAACCCAAAATCACTCGGGAGGTAGAAGGTGTTACATAAAACACAATCTCCTCCCTGTGATTCCCAGACACCACCAATGTCACTGGCTGTGTCTGGTGTGTGATTAGTGGAAGAAGGGTGCCATCTAGCGCCCGCACCGACAATGGTGACGGTAAGGCCACTAGAGGGAGCCCAACCTCCTTTGCCCATCTGCTATCCAGCAGATTCCCCTCCGACCCCGTGTCCACCAGTGCTGGGGCGTGAAGGGTTAAATCCCCACTCAGGATCGTGACTGGGATTCGTGCAGATCGTCGGGGTTTCCCCACGTGGGTGTTGTGACCCACCCTTAGCCCAGTCTCTAAGGACGAGTGTTGCTGTTTTGACCGTTTGGGGCATTCTCTCTGTGTGTGCTCGGTAGAGCTGCAGAGAAAACACTCTCCACGGATCAGCCTCCTTTGTCTCTGATCTGATCGCTTTTTGGCCCTGCTCGTTTCCCTAGCAACGTCAGCAGGGGGAGCTGTCGTCACGTGGAGAGCCCTGGCAGCGGAGCGTGGGGAAGTCGGCTCCCTTTCGGACCCGGGAGGAAGAGGGACGGCTTGTGCCTGACCACGCCCTTCGTCTCGCTCCCGTCGGTGTTCTGTTAATCGGTTGTCTAACCGTATAACCAGGTCGGTAAGCCCATCTAAATCCTGCGGCTCGTCCTTCGCCGCCAGGTGCTCCTTAAGGACCAGAGACAGTCCGTTTACAAAGGCGGCGCGAAGCGCAACAGCATTCCAGCCGGCTCGTGCTGCTGCGATGTGGAAGTCGACTGCATACTTCGCTGCGCTCCGACGCCCCTGCCGTATCGACAGCAGCACACTTGAAGCGGTCTCGCCTCTATGAGGGTGGTCAAACACCTGTCGGAACTCCCTCACAAACTCAGTATAAACCGTTAGGAGCCGTGAATTCTGCTCCCAAAGTGCCGTAGCCCAGGCGCGTGCCTCTCCTTGAAGCAAATTGATCACATAAGCCACCCGGCTAGCGTCTGATGCGTACATGACGGGACGCTGTGAAAAGACAAGCGAGCACTGCATCAAGAAGTCCGCGCACGTCTCCACACAGCCTCCGTACGGCTCCGGAGGGCTTATGTATGCTTCAGGGGAAGGTGGGGGGTTCGTTGAACGACCAGCGGAATGTCTGTTTCTGGCACACGGTCAGCAGGAGGAGGTGCTGCAGCAGCGCCCTGAGCATGCGCTTCCACCTGGGCGGTGAGAGCCTCCATCCTACGATTGAGAACACTGCTCTGCTCGGTAACTAAGTCCAGCCGAGCGGTAAAGGCGGTTAAGATGTGCTGCAGCTCACCCAACACGCCTCCTGCTGGCGCCTGTGCACCTCGCTCTTCCATTGGCTGTTCAAGCGATGGTTGACGCCCCTCGGGATCCATGACGCTGGCCGAGAAATCGTGTTGTGAAAGTGTCGTGACACGGACCCATAACAGGGGGCGTTAATGAACAGACAATGGATAAGCCAAAAGTAACAATTTAATGTTGTGAATCGCACAATGACGTACAGACAATAACAATATGGTGGAATGTCAATTATACACCAGGTGACGTGTGGGCAGGCTCGACGATAGAAGATGCCTGGCGAGAGAAGAGCCGGATCCCACACAGCTTCCACCGCCAACGGAGCTGAAGAACACCGGAGCCGCCAAGCCCTGCGCCCCAGGTGGCCGCTGTCTTCAGCAGTCAGACCCGGTACTGCTGGCAGAGAACAGAGACAGTCCTGATGAGTGTGAGGTCGCACACTCAGTAATCCCACAGTCTGTACACAATTAGGAGGGAGAACCTCCACCTCCAGCAACAATTTCACCCGTGCAGCTCCTGTTGGTCTCTTTCCTGGATGGAGTGAGAGGCGAAGAACGTCGTCCTCTCACTGTCCGCCAATCCAGCCTCCGACAGAGCCCGCAGGAACACGGCTGCACACAGAACAATGTTTTGGACAACAATAATTACACCAGAGAAGGTTACCTGAATGGTAGCTGATTTCTCAGCGGGGAGGTGGAGTTGCAGTCCGGCCTTTATGGTGGTGGTGATGAGTAGTGGATGAGTGACAGCTGTCACTCCTGGTCACTCTGACGCCCTCTCGTGCTTGAAGCCCGCACTTCAAGCAGGGCGCCATCTTGTGGTGGTGGGCCAGCAGTACCTCCTCTTCAGCGGCCCACACAACAAAGGTCTTGTGTTTTTCATGCACACAACATGAAACGTCAATGACATAAAAAGACACGGAAAGACTCAGGCTGCAGTAAAATGGCTGATTTAACTGAATTATCCTTCGAAACAAATGATGTAATGAGTTTCAAGAAAAATAAAATCCATTTTTGCTCATGGATCATTGATATTCAATTTAAAATATGAGTGGAGGTTTTCAAATTCCACTCATTAAACAGCAGTCTTATTGCTTATTATCTGATAGCAGATGTGTGGCACCAGTAGCTTGAAGCAGTGATTTATTTTTTTATTTTTTTTTTAAAGCCACCTTATTTTGCATTCTTCCCACATATCTGAAGGATTATCATATGTCACGGAAGTCTAAAAACGATCATTTTCAGGGCTTTTTTTTTTTTTTTTTTTTTTTACATGCACAGAAACCAATTCACACTGCCATCTACTGGATGGTAGTGTGAATGACACCCAGTTATATCAGTTGCTGCTGCCTGGCTGAATCACAACTTAAACAAAATTTTCAGTTTTGCAAATGCCTTTTTTCAACAAATGAAAAAAAATTACAAATACACATTTATTTGTAAATGTATTTGTAAATGTATTTCCTTTATAAATTTATATCCACATTATAAGCTGCTTTGACCATATTTATTTTGAAAAGGTCATTATTAAGATGTTTTTTAAAAAAAATGTAGTTACGTAAACATAGTTGCAACTTTGTTTTCAGCAGATGTGGCTGAAGCTTTGCCCCGGAGTCTGGACCTCCATCTCTCATGTCATTCCTTAATTAATTTGACGTGTCTGAAGAGAAAACCAACAAGAATACAAACGCCATCAAAAATGTAAACCAGGAGCTGTCTATCTTGGATGTGTTTTCCTTTTTTAACCCTCTGGAGGTGTTTGATGCAGATACACGTCAAAGTCACATAACCGAATTAAGCGGTCCTCCCGTTCGCTTTTTCAATCTCTCCTTCTCTCTGCCCTGAACAATTACAATGTGAAACAAAACCCTGGCTTTCCGTTTCACTTTGGTTGTGCGTTTCCCACCAAATGGCTCGGCCTTCCCACCAAATGATAAATACAATGTTCACAGACCCACGTATTTGGATGTGGATGCACGCTGCCTTCGATGCATGCGTAAACATCTGTCTGCCTGTTTTGACACCTCTGGCTGGTGGAAAACAAGTCTTCTCCTTTGTCATTGGTGGAAACGCATGACATCACCAATGAAAAACCACCGACTCCACGTGGGTGCAGATGTCACTCAGATTAAGAAGAAAGAAAAAAAAAAGCCTCCAAGGGCCCAATGCTGCTGCCAACAACAAGGACAACATGAGGAAGTGTCAGGCCTATAATGTTCAACACAGGAAGGACCTTTAGATGGATTGAAATTGTTTTTCTGAGCGGCAGAAATACAATTTGTGTGGCATCTCACTGCATGTAAATAATTGTACAAAAAAACGCCTGAAGTTTTTCCTGCATTTTAATGTAAATAGTTGTGTGTATACACAAATTTGTGCATATGTTTTTCAAATTTACAATTTATATTTGCATTCAAAGTTATAAAAAATGTTTTTTTTTTTAACATATTTGTGGTTTTCAGAGTAAAAAATACAAAACTTTTTTCCGATTCAGATTTTATGTATTTGTGTGAATTTAGGTTCACTGTGCTAATGCAGTCACACAGGTGAGGTTGTGCTAAAAAAAAAAAGATACCAAACAAGGCCAAGTAAACCAAAGTTTTTTTTAAGGTAAATTCTGAAGGTAAAACCAAAAGTAGTCAAAAACACCCAATTATACCCTGGACTCAAGGGGGTTAAAGCCGACCTCTTGGGCTTCCAGCTGTTGTCATATTCTGGCTTCTTGTGCTTTCAGCTTTGTCGAAGTACTTCTTCATAGCTACCAGTTTTTAAAAAATAAAAATGAAATAGAACTCTGCTAGCCGAAATGGAAATTCACATCCTCCACATTAACCAGGCCATATATCTCATTTAGCTCCAGTTCCTGCATCGTCCTCTTGTGTTTTTATAACGCTAATCTCTTCTACTGATTTGACCCGTATTACCTCCTCCTTTTATGTAAATAGAAATTCGTGCTTTTAATGATTTTCTTCAGTTCTCTCTGGTTCATCCTCTTTCAATCACGGCTCCTGTTAATTAAAGAGTTGATTGCATTGTACCAGTCAGGTGAAGAAACTTCTTGCTTCAGGTGGACTGTGAAATATGAATTCATAATCATCTCACAGTTTCCACTGCACCAGTGACCAAGTTCAATGTGTTAGCCGTAGCCCCAGAGGTTTTCTATTCAGCAGCTGGAAAATAGTTGGTTCTCTGCCAAATTGTCACTGCTTGCAGAAAAAGCAAAGATCTGGGGATGACTTGCGGGTGGGTTTGCGTAATGGGGCTTATTTTTCAGAAAGACCTCCCTGTAAGTTTCCCCGAGGAGCTCAAATTCATCCGCACTTTATATGTTAATGTGGGCGTCCTGTTGTTACTGGCTCTTCAGCCACGCTTTCATCTCATCTAACTTCTGCCATTATCCCACGTGCCTCTTCACTCTTCCACTATTACAGTGAGGTTGATAAGTACTGAGGCTTTGATGAAGTTGTTGTTTCAGTTGACTGTATATTGCATTTGTAATGTGTCATTACATATGGAGTCCGAAGATTGTTATTGCCAGGGAATCGAGCATTATTACAAAAAGAAATCCCAGATAAATCCATCACACTGTCACAAAAACAGTATTTGTGGTCAAATTGACTATTTTGTCATTCTGAAAATAAAAGCAAAAGAAAAAAATGACACACAGAGGTCACAAAACACAAATGACTCTAATGTGTAGAAGGAACAAAAGTGTGAAGGAATACTCCATTGTAACAGTTGGTCAGATCAAGAACACACTGCAGGAGGTTGGTATAACTGTTTTCAAAAGCTAGAAACTAATCAAGAAGCATGAGATGTCCCACAGACAGATAGTACAAACAGGAACTTTGGTTGGGTTGGATCGGAAATGTATCAAAATCAATGGTTAGATCTTCTTTGTCAGTAACCCATGCTCCTGGTTAATCAATTTCGGTTAAATTTATCTTCGTAAAGTTCGACATGAATGGAAAAATTAACCCCTGAAACATACAAGATCCCCCTGTGTTCCATCAGTGGTCTGCTGCGTAAGCGATAGAGTGACGGAAGTGATAGCCGCCGCTCTAGTTAATACTTGCTATCTCACCAGGTGGATAGTGTATCTATGCTCTGCTTTGCTTCAAATGCCTTATTTTGCAGAGTATAAGTTGCACCGGAGTATAAGTCACACTTTCATTCTGTATTATCAGCTCTTTAATATGGTAATTTTGTGCACTCGTGGTGTATACTTTTATTATTGGCATTTATTATTTGAGTTGATTTTGTTTAGTGCTTTAACTCCTGCGAAAGCCCTATATAAATAGTTGTTGTTATTGTTGTTGTTATTAATAAATTATAATTATAACAAATGCATTCATTTTTGGATTAAGTTACACCACAGTATGAGTTGCAGGACCTCCCAAACTAGTTAAAAAAAATAAACTATGAGTTTTATTTTAAAATATGGTACTCACAGGTCTATTTTTGTCTGTCACATCTGACCAGCTTCTGACTGGCCAATAGAGTATTCCATCATCCTGTCTCAATAATTACTTCAAAATGTTCAACAATTAGCCATAAATAAAGATAACATATGCACTTGTTAATTTGTTTTAAAAAAACATTCCAGTTTAGAACTACAAAGCCAGTGCACAAAAAAAAAAAATCTGACAAAAGAGATCAAATTGTGTCAGTGTTCTTTAAAGGTCATCAAAGGTAATGTTTGAAATAATAATGATGATGTGATTTGGAGTCATATCGCCCAGCCCAACAACAACAGAAAGATTGGAAGAGAAAGAACTGTACTTGTAAAACAACAGAGGAATAGTTTCTTAATGCAGAGAATTAATGAAGTTGATCATCTGAGTCCAACTGACCTGCATTTAACATGTTGACAGCATAACAGGAAGTGAAGAAACCCAGCGTCTGGTGACATCTACAGTCTCTATACGCCATGCAGTCATTGAATGCAAAGCACAGTTCACCTAATTTCTATAAAAAATGCCTCGAATTAAAGCTGAAAACTGTTTTTTTCTAGACTTTTTCTTTAGAATGTCTCAGTATTTATGTAGAACTGTAGATGAACCGTGTCTTTTATGAGTAGAAAGTGTGAGGAAAAGAGGCATCACTACTTTATAATTCATACAGATGAAATGCTAATTGTTTGTTTCCATTGAGATTCCCAACGAGCCCATAAAGACAAACTGTTGGAGACCCAAACGGACGCCTGCAGGTCTGGTGTCTTTCACTCTGTTTGCAAGAAACATTTGAAGGTAAAATTGCAAAGAGTCAGAGAAGGGGAAGTGTGTGCGTTGGGGAGACAAAGCGCTGAAATCGTACGCCCCTGGACGTAATGCTGTACCCTTTGTTTGTCACACTCTTCGCGTGCGCACGAGCGTGCATGTGTAAAATTGTGTGACCTTGAGGCAACAAGGTCCATTCAGCTGTTGATTGCCAGACCTCTCTGCGCCGCTGTCAGAAATGCCGCCAGTCGATTTGCTGCCAAGCCTGAAATTTTCACGTCGTAATCCAAACCGTTCCCACTCCCTTTTTATTTCTTTTTTGCCGCCTCCACTTGGTCCCCCAACTGGGTTTTACCACCCACCTCGCTCATCTGTCGCTGAGCTTGGACTATTGTGTGTGTGTGTGTTTGTGCAGGCGTGTTGCTCCACTAATTGCTCGTGTTAAAACTCCTGCCAACCTCATTGCCGACTCATTACAACACTGATAGTAAAGTCTATCTGCATTCGTCTGTACTTTACTCTTATTGTTTGCATCCGCGCATGTGTTGTTATCACCCCCGTGACTAGCAGATGCTTCCACCTGGAGTTACCATTGTGTTTTTACTTTGTTCCATGTGTATATAAGCAAGGCTCAGGTTTTCCGGAGGTCGTGTCGGGCACTCGAGTTTAGATTAAAATTTTTGACATCTGGTTTAAGATGAATAAATTCCAGCTGGCTCACACCTGACTTATAAACAGGCGGGTTTCTTGTGGTTGCTCCCATTTTTGCTTGGGGTTGCCACAAAACACAACTCTAGATGTAGAGACGGTCTGTGTTAAATATTTTTAAGCTTCTTAACTGCTTTAACAAACAAAAAAATCATAGTTTTCAACCAGATCAGTTTTTAAATACAGACAATGACACAGTTGGCCCAGTTTTTGTTGTGGTTGTTGGGTTTTGTGTAGTTTTTTTTTTTCCTCTTGCATATCAGTGTAGCACTGATTGTAATTTGCTATATTCATTCATTCGTTCATATTAAAAAAAATGAGTAGGCTGGCTTTTGTGCAAGTTCACACATCACTGTAGGCTCGGGAATTCTTTTTTATTTGTTTTGTTGTTGTTGTTATTTGAGGGTGTGCGTGTGTGTACCACTTCCATGCACCTTTTTGAATCATTAATAGTAAAATAGAGTTGTATTTCTTGTCACCGCTCTAATTTATCACAGTACATATGTCCACTCACTCCACCACCTACACACACACACACACACACACACACACACACACACACACACACACACACACACACACACACACACACACACACACTCCGAAAACTGCCGCCATTCCATGCACAAATACAGCAGGGACACTTTCACTGACTTGGTTAACAAGTTTGGACAGATTGTGAGCACAGACGCATGGTACTGTTTCCCAATTTCGTCATTTAAATATTAAAAATGTTTTTTTTGAATGGATTGCAAAAGAAATCAAACATAAATGAGAAAAAGAGATCAACATATAAATTATACAGAGTCGCTGAATAAAATGATACACAGCCTTGAAAATGTGGAGTTTAGCAGTAATATCACATTGTTGAGATTTATTATTAGTAAGTTCGTAGTCGTCTGTCACTGTTGTTTGGTGGTGTGTGTGTGTGTGTGTGTGTGTGTGTGGCGGGGGGGGGGGGGGGGGGGGGGGGTTGTTTGCAGTTTAATTACCACAGTTGATCAGAGAGCAGGATCAAAATGTCAGCACAATTGAATCCACAGATTTAGCTGTTGTGTGTGTTGTTTGTGCACATGCCCAGGCTGCATCCAGTTGACATTCTGCAGATACTGAGATACTAGTGAATGTGTGCATCTATAATCTCTGTTTAAGCATTGAATGTATGAGGAAAACCATTTCATCTAGTCTCCAGTTTGGTTAATGTCGTGATTATGAATGTTGCTGTGCAGTTTCTACCTTCTTCTCACAGTGTACCCAAACATTTCATAATTGTAATGATAATAAAGTTCCAATACCATTAATCATAATGTTAACGCCATAACAGGTCTGCAGTTCTCGTGTAAAAAGTATTATTATTATTATTATTATTTTTTTTTTTTTTTGGTAGTTTCTGTACTGAAATACTGAGTTTAAGTCAAGCAGGGGAAGGGATCATATAACCTTATCAAGGTGCAGCGGCTTTATCAGACCAGAACACCTGCCTGAGACCATTTAATTACTCTTGTGTCCTTCATGGAGGATAGGTGAATGGATGAGTGATTTCAGTGACCCGTGGAGTCAGGACAGGCTGACAGGAGGGTGGACATTTGGGGTTTTTTGTCCACTTGTGAATGGGTAGTGCATTTACAGATTTTGAAAATGGGCCATAAATATGTATGTGGACATGTTGAATGTCATGTATCCCACAAAGAATATCAAAGACAACTGGTCTGTGTGCCTTTACACCATGACAGTTAAAAATAAGCTATATATATATATATATATATATATATATATATATATATATATATATATATATAAATTAACACTGGCAGTGTTAATTTAACTCTGGTGATTTTACTGTGTACTTATACTCAACAAAAATTAAACGCAACACTTTTGGTTTTGCTCCCATTTTGTATGAGATGAACTCAAAGATCTAAAACCTTTTCCACATACACAATATCACCATTTCCCTCAAATATTGTTCACAAACCAGTTGAAATCTGTGATAGTGAGCACTTCTCCTTTGCTGAGATAATCCATCCCACCTCACAGGTGTGCCATACCAAGATGCTGATTAGACACCATGATTAGTGCACAGGTGTGCCTTAGACTGCCCACAATAAAAGGCCACTGTACTGTATAAAAGACTTTTATGAGAGAAAACTCACCATGCACTTATTTTAATGCTCCAGGTGACTTGCTGGGTTCTTTCGTTGAAGGTCTTGCTGCATTTGATACAAGTTGGAAATCAAGAGTATGATTCTGAATGAGTTACCTCCAAGGAAACCCATGCTGGTGCAGCTGGGACATTTGGAGATAGAGTTCCATTGTTGTCTTTGAGAATGATGTCTTGAAACTGACTCGAGGTCTGCATGGGAAAATGGAAACAAAGACAAAATGATCTATTTTCTACCCCCAAAAGATAATGTAGAACATTCTGAAGAAAATACTACAGAGGGAAACTTTCCCACTATTCAAACTCCTAATCACAAGGGCACCAGACTGATTGGGCCAAAGAAGAGTGAACATTTACTTGGGAAAGTTGACAACTGTGGTCTGGAACACATTCAACACCCACCAATCTTGAATGATCTGCGTTATTTCACTTCCGTTTCTTCCACCACATGAAGACATAAATGTCACAACAGCATTTTTCAGTGTAATAATGTTGTATTATCAGCTTTTCAGAATTTATTTGATGAGTAGGAGGAAACTTCACAGCACGTCTGGCACAGGTATGTGGACCAACAAGGGGACCGGGATGAAAACCCACGAGCACAGAAATCCGTTCTGGAACAACATCTTAATTAAGCACAAAACCTTTCAGCCAATCATAGTACATTACTTGAAACTAAAGAGAGATGCAGGAGAGTGTGTAAAATGAAGCGGTACAGAGCAGGAGTGGATTGATGATGTTCCCGAGATACCGGTGTTATTATTAATGTTTATTACGAAGAGAGGGAGTGTTTGTAAAAAAGACTGCAGTAAGTGTGTTTATGTTTGTGTGCATCTGTCGCTGCACTACTGAGGGATATGAGAGAGATCAGGAAGGATTAACGTGGCTTCCAATTATTGTTCTTGTCTTTACTTTCTGTCTATCTCCCCTTTTCTCCCTCCTTCTTTCCTCACTCATCCCCTCTGCCCCCCTTTCAGAGAGCAAGTCTTATAGACAGCCGTCCTAATCTCTCTCAAGCCAATGGCCAATCTCTGTGTGACAAGAGGATTTTCTTTAGCCTTTTTATTAAGATTGCTTTTATTTGTCGTGCAGGAGAAGAGGGGAGTGAGAGGAATTGTGTGTGTGTGTTGGGGGATGGACAGAGCGGCCATCAAAGTTATGAATGACGTGGACTTCCGGTTGGACAGTGAGGGAATGGCAGCTTAAATCAGAGCTCTTGCCAGGAGAAGTAATTATACCCCACAAAACAACTAAGAAGCCTGAATACATACATCAAAGAGTGTGATGAGTGGGGGTGACAAACGTGAGAAGCGAAAGACTCGAATCACACGAAACAAAACTCAAGAAAACGCCGAAATGGCCGAAAATCCAATCGCTTCCGAAACTAGCATGCTAACGGCTAACACCTCGGAGCCACGAGAGGGGATACCTGGACTGACCATGCAAATTGTGGAACTACGAAAAGAAATAAAAGACGGATTTTGATGAAGTTAAGGCTGACTTCAAGAGGGAGTTTAAAACATTTAAGATGGACATAAACAAGAGAATTGACGACACTAATACAGAGCTGCAAGATCAATGGGAGACATTAAACGAAGCACAAACGCACATAAGTGAAGTGGAAGATTGGAACATGGAAGCGAAAGATGCTCTGCTTATGGTTCTTAAAGAGCAGAAAATATTGAAAGCTAAGCTGACAAATTTAGAAGGAAGGAGCCGCAGAAATAATGTGCGCATTTTCGGAGTTCCGGAACTTTCCGAAGGAGACTCTGTTATACGCTTCGTGGAGGACCTGTTGCAGAGAGAGCTGGATCTCCCCGCAGAGACAAGAGTCATGATACAACGTGCGCACCGGACTGGGGCTGGGAGACCCGACCATGGAGCAACGCCCAGGTCCATTATCGTAAACTTCCTTCAATTTGACACAAAAGAACTGGTCCTCAAGAAAGCTTGGCAGAAACGTGTTAAAATAAATGAAAAGCCAATATTTTTTGACCATGACTATGCCTACGATGTGGTGCAAAAGCGCAAAGCTTATGGAGGGATAAAGAAGGTACTAAAGGAAAATGTTAAGTTCCAGACACCATTGACCAACATCAAAATCCACTGGCACGACGGTCCCAAGACATACGGCAGTCCGGGAGAGGCAGCAGGGGAGATGCGGAGAAGAGGGCTCGAGGTGACGACCAGAAGTGCGGAGCAGAAGGAAGACGTGATGGAGAGATGCATTCAACAGGCTTTTCCCTGGACGCGCACCTCTACAGCGTCTGATACACAGAGCAGTGCGGGCCAAAGAGCGAGGGAGAGACTACAGGAGTTTCGGAAATAAGGTGGAAAAGTAATTAAAGGGAGGTAACTGATTATAAATAACAGATTATCTTTTTTTTTCCTTATTCTTATTACTTTCTCACTGAGTGAGCAAAGGGGTGAAAAACAAAGTTGCATAGAGACATTTAGATAATATATATTGAAATTCGAATTATTTTACGTTTCTTCATATTAACACCCCTCTTATTTAATTTATCGGAAAAAGAAGCTAGTGAGTGAAAACCCGATAATCTGCTTCCCGGGGAGGGGAAAGGGGGGGAGATAAAGAACTGGCAAGAAGCAAAATACAAGTTATGTTGGACTTGGGTAGATTGGAAGGAGGACTCTTCGAATCAACACCTACATCTACTGAGGGGCCCTTCTTTTTCAGGAGGCTTTACCCCTCTCCTACCAACGGGACTTTGGGACCAATTAGTGGTTCCACAGGATATCGGATAGATCCTTTTCATTTTTTCATTAAGTGTTCTACAGTTCTAGAGTTCATTGTGTTGTTATGGTCAGACTGTCTTCAGAGTTATTATCTTAGTTATAATGCATCTTGATACTGTAAGGTTCATGTCACTAAATGTGAACGGTTTAAATAATCCAATAAAAAGGGGCAAGGTTCTTACAAAGCTTAAAAAAGAAAAAGCTGAGATAATTTACTTACAGGAAACTCACTTGACAGACAAGGAGCACCAAAAATGACAAAATATGGGTTTTAAAAATACATTCTATAGTTCATTTAAAGGAGGAAGAAAAAGAGGGGTAGCGATCCTAATTTCTAATCATGTAAAATTTGAGGGTTTAAAGGAAATTAAAGATAAAGATGGAAGATACATTCTGATCAGGGGAAAATTGGAAGATCAAATGGTCACATTATTAAATATTTATGCCCCACCAGAATCTGATAAATCTTTTATAAATCTGTCTTTGATAATATTACACAAGAAACGGAAGGAATTCTAATCTGTGCAGGAGACTGGAACGTAGTCCTAAATCCTTTTCTCGACTCTAATAGTACTAAAAAGAAAAGTAAAACACATTTGTCTAGATACATTAATGTAACACTAACTGAATTGGGAGTGATGGATGTTTGGAGAGAATGTCACCCTTTAGAGAGGGATTATATATTTTATTCTGCTCCACACTCAGCTCACACAAGAATAGATTACTTTTTCATGAACATAGAAGATCGGTTTCGGGTTGCAGAATGCTGTCCAGCTGATCTATCAGATCACTGTTCCTTGAAATTAACACTGGATCTTAATAGGAAACCTAAGGTTACAAACTGGAGGTTAAATATTGGTTTGCTAAACAACCAGCAATTAGTGCAGGATATAAAAAAATCAAATAAATGCCTATCAAAAAGAAAATGATAATGGAGTGACAGATCCCACAATGGTGTGGGATGCTATGAAGGCAGTAATAAGAGGCAAACTAATTTCTTACTCCTCATACAACAACAAAAAAAGAAGAATTGGAAATATCAGAACAATTACATAAGAAAAACAAGGATCTGGAGTCCCTGAAAAAGGTTAAAGAAGCAAGGATGAAAATAGATAAAATATTATCAGAAGTAGAAAAGAAAAGAAAATTTGATTTTTAAAGCAAACATACTATGAAGAAGGCCCTAAATTAACTAAATCTCTTGCCAGGCGATTAAGAAACAAACAACAACTAAATACTATAAATAAAATCAGAGACCCTGTACACAAAACATTAATGTATAAACCAGAGGAAATTGAAAAGGCATTTGAAGACTATTATTCAAACCTGTAAAACAATTAAAACATTTTTAAATACATTAGACCTCCCAAATATAGGAGAAGAACAAAACTCAATATTATGTGCACAGATTACAGAGAAAGAACTAGAATATTCAATAAAAAGAATGAACTCAAACAAAACTCCAGGAACAGATGGATATCCTATTGAATGGTATAGGATTTTTAAGAAAGAGCTATATCCAATGTTACTTGCATCCTTTAATCAAACTCTGAAGAATGGTACACTGCCACCATCATGGAGAGAGGCTGTAATTACTGTCATTCATAAGGAGGGTAAAGACAGGGAGCATTGCGAAAGTTTTAGACCAATATCAATTTTGAACTGTGATTATAAGATATACACATCAATAATTTCAAATAGATTCCAATCATTCACTTCAGAAATTATAGATGAAGATCAATCAGGCTTCATTAGAGGGCGCCAAACTCAAGACAATGTCAGAAGGACACTACATATAATAGAAGAAATACAAAAAACAAACGAAAGTGCTGTCCTTTTAAGTTTGGATGCGGAAAAGGCCTTCGATTCTGTTAGTTGGCGATTCCTCTATCTCTGTTTAGAAAGGTTTGGGCTTAACTCACAAGCAATCAACTGTGTTAAAACATTATATCAAAACCCAAAAGCAAGAACTAAGATAAATGGTAGCCTCACAAATTGGATTAGATTAGAAAGATCAGTGAGGCAGGGTTGCTGCCTGTCTCCAACCCTGTTTGCCATTTATATTGAGCCCTTGGCTCAGGCAATTAGACAAGAGCAAGAAATAGAAGGAATAAAAATTAGAGATATAGAAAACAAAATTGGATTGTTTGCAGATGATGTGTTAATATATTTTAAACAACCAGACAAATGTTTACCTAAGATAATGGATTTATTAAGCTATTATGGTCACCTCTCAGGTTATAAGTTGAATATTGATAAAACTCAAGTGCTCCCCATTAATTATAGCCCCTCTCCATCTATGAAACAGCAATATACGAGGTCTATTAGAAAAGTATCCGACCTTATTTTTTCAAAAACCATATGGATTTGAATCACGTGTGATTACATCAGACATGCTTGAACCCTCGTGGGCATGCAAGAGTTTTTTCACGCCTGTCGGTTACGTCATTCGCCTGTGGGCAGTCTTTGAGTGAGGAGTCGTCCACCCGCTCGTCGATTTTTTTCATTGTTTAGGAATGGCTCAGAGACTGTTGCTTTGTTTGATAAAAATTTTTTCAAAACTGTAAGGCACAACTGAGTGGACACCATTCAATAAATTCAGCTGGTTTTCGGTAAAAATTGTAACGGCTGATGAGAGATTTTGGTCTGGTAGTGTCGCTTTAAGGACGGTCCACAGCGCCTGACGGCGATCTGCGCTTCGAGGCGGCAGCGTCTCGCGTTTCAAGTTGAAAACTTCCACATTTCAGGCTCTGTTGACGCAGTAAGTCGTCAGAGAACAGAGAACTTTCAGAAGAAGTCGGCATGAGGAGTTTATTCGGACATTCCATTGTTAACGGTCATTTTGTAATGAAAGAACGTGCGGGCAGAGTCGCATGTCGGGCTGGACCCGACCGCGGGGGGTCGCGGCAGGAAAAACACCTCCGATGGAAATCTTAACGGGCAAGTTGGAACATGCCCAAGCTGTTAAACAATTTCTCATTTACTCACTTGTTGAAAGCCATTAAAAGCCGCCTGAATTCTACAAATGGTTTTCAACACGGAGGTGTTTTTCCTGTCGCGGCGCACACAGATTTGCCGAGTCGTCACGGAAACGACTCGGCGAATTTGCGCGTACGTCTTTCATTAAAAAAAATGTCCTTAAACAGTGGAATGTCCACATAAATTCCTCATGCCGGTCTCTTCTGAATCTTCTCTGTTCTCTCACGATGTCCTGGGTGAATTAAGCCTTAAATTAGGATGTTTTCAGCTCGAAACAGGCCGACGACAGCGCCTGGAAGCGCTGCAGGACATCCCGCTCCGTGGGAAGTCCTTACACCGACAGAAACACCCCATAATCTCTCATCAGCCGTTAAACTTTTCACAGAAAACCAGCTTAATTTCTCGAATAGTGTCCACTCGGATATTCCTCACAGGTCCAGAAAAAATTTTGATAAAGCAACGCGCGCCGTCTCGAGCAGCGTGTGAAACAAAGGAATTCAGCCGAGAGGGCGGGACCACATCTCACTCAAGGCCTGCCCACAGGGAAATGACGTCACCGACACGCGTGAAAAAACTCACGCATGCGCACGAGGGTTCAAGCATGATTGGTGTAATCGCATGTCATTCAAATCCATATACATAGTTAAAAAAAAAAAATAAAAGGGTCGGTTTATTATCTAAGAGACCTCGTAAATACAAGTGGAATAAAAAGTCAATCAAATACTTGGGAATTCAAATCACCAACAACCCTACCAAGTTGTATGAAATTAACTACAGATCTTTAAATACACAAATATACCAAGACATGGTGAGATGGAACATTCATTTGCTAGATTTACAATCTAGAATTGAAACGATCAAGATGAATGTGCTGCCTTTGAATTTTATATATATTTCAATCTCTGCCAGTGCCAATACCAAGCAATCAATTCGTAGAGTGGGACAGAAAAATCTCTAGATTCATTTGGAATGGGGCCAAACCTAGAACTAAATTCTCAACACTTCAAATTCCTAAAGATGAGGGTGGATTGGCACTGCCCAATTTAGAAGAATATTTCTATGCACCACAGCTCAAACATATCATGGTCTGGTGTGATTCAAACTACATGACAAAGTGGAAACAAATAGAAATGGGCAATGTAGACCATGTACAAGCTATGATAGCAAATAAGAAGATGTTTAAGGAAAGAGAAAATAAGTTGGACTCTATTACTAGATTCACCTTGGAGGTTTGGTTTAAATTAGTAAAGAGATGTAAAATAGAGGAAAAAATTAAAGTATTTAGCTGGATAGCTTTTGACTTAAACTTTAAACCAGGCAGTATGAATTCTAAATTCAAGGAATGGGCAATTAAAGGATTAAACATTCTAAATAAATTTCTTTAAAAAGGCCAAATTGAAAGGTTTCAAACACTACAGAAAGAATTTGATTTAGCATCTCGAGATTTCTATATGTACCTTCAGGTACGGGACTATTATTTAAAAGAAGTAAAGCCAAATCTCCCATGTAAAATGAATGCAATTACACAAATATTAAATAATGCATATAAAAACAAAAGTAGTAAAGTCATATCAAAGTTGTATGAAGGATGTTTCTGTGTAGGCTCTCAGTTGTCCAGGTGGTTTCCATAGTAGAGAAGCTTGAATCTTCGACTGGACTGGGTTGCTTGACGCGAGGACGTTTCACTTCAAATCGCAGAAGCTTCCTCAGCTAAAATTCTTGCTCTGGAAGTCTGACTTCTGTCTGACTCTTGTAGAGAAGAATAAAACAGAAGCCAACAAAAGCTGGAGTTTTAAACCTAACCAGGCCCCTCCTACTGAGAGGCAGACTGCTATAGGCTAGTGACTAAACAATAGCTCTATTTAGCAACTATTGTGCTGTAGTTAGCACACCTAATGGCAGGACAGCTGTCCCTCTAATGATGGGATGGATGCCTTTCTGATGGCTCCCTTGATGATGTGAATGACGTGATGTGACATTACCATGAACAAAAGACTGAAAGTCCTTTGACCTGAGTACCCCATTGTAAACAGGGGATAAAGTGTGTCTCAGACCCCCTCCCCGGTTAAGGCTGGGTTTCAAACGTTTCACAAAGAATGCCTCCTTGACCCCTCTCTCAAACCATTTCTTCTCTCTGGCTAATATTTTAACTTCCTTGTCCTCAAACGTGTGGTTAGTGTCTTTAAGGTGGAGGTGAACCGCAGACTGAGGTCCACTGGCGCCCTCTCTGCGGTGCTGGTATAGCCTTTTGTGTAAAGGTTGCTTCGTTTCACCTATGTAGTGTTCGTTACAGTTTTCCTGACATCTGATAGAATACACTACATTGCTCTGTTTGTAACTAGGGATCATGTCCTTAGGGTGAACTAATTTCTGTCTCAAGGTGTTAACCGGTTTAAAGTAAACTGGGATTTTGTGCTGTCTGAAGATCCTCTGTAGTTTTTCCCCTACTCCTGCTAAATAAGGGAGAGACACTCCTCTTCTTCTTGTCTCTGTCTCCTGTCTAACTGGTCTCTTTGTTCTCTGGGACTTCTGCACTTTGTCCAGGGACCATCGTGGGTACCCACATACTGTGAGGGCTTTCCGGACACGTTGTTGTTCTTTAGCCCTTCCCTCTGCAGTTGTGGGCACCTGTAGGGCTCTGTGTTGAAGTGTCCTGATCACCCCGAGCTTGTGTTCAAGGGGGTGGTTTGAGCCAAAGAGCAGATATTGGTCAGTGTGAGTTGGTTTTCTGTAAACCCCTGTCTGGAGCTGCCTGTTCTCTCCAATCGTAAAATCACAGTCCAGGAAGGCTAAGTGGTTGTTTCTGGCATCCTCACGTGTGAACTTGATATTGGCGTCCACCGAGTTGATGTGTTCTGTAAAGTCCTCAACTTGCTGTTGCTTGATTTTGACCCATGTGTCATCAACATATCTGAACCAGTGACTGGGAGAGATGCCCGTGAAAGACATCAAGGCTGTCTTCTCCACTCGCTCCATGTACAGATTGGCGACAATGGGGGATACCGGAGACCCCATCGCACAACCATGAATCTGCCTGTAGTAATTCCCCCTAAACAGGAAATACGTGGTGTTGAGACAGATCTCCAAGAGTTGGCAGATGTGGTCTGGTGTGAGTTTGGTCCTTTCAAGTAGAGACACATCCTCCAGCAGTCTCTGCCTCACAGCTGAGACGGCCTCAGCAGTGGGGATGCAGGTGAACAACGATGTCACATCAAATGACACCATAGTTTCATCTGCCTGCAGCTGTAGGTCAAGATATGGTCTTTGTGACGCATGTCACAAGTGCAAAAACGAGCTGTTTTGAATCTGAATTTGGTTTACATCTGGGTAGTTTCTACATAAACAGGTGTAAAATTGTAGAACTTTGAAGTTGTACAAAGTGAAACCCCAAACATACTTATCAAAAGTACATAAAAATATTTTGCACAATAAGACCCCTTTAAATCATCCCAAGAAAATATGGAGTTGCACAAAATTGACCAGGGACTTGATCCAGCTTTCTACATTTCATCTGACTCAAGATGACATGTATATGTGACAGTTATCTTCGCTCTCTCTCTCTCTCTCTCTGTGTGTGTGTGTGTGTGTGTGTGTGTGTGTGTGTGTGTGTGTGTGTGTGTGTGTGTGTGTGTGTGTGTGTGTGTGTGTGTGTGTGTGTGTGTGTGTGTGTGTGACGGGGGCCCTCAAGAGTGATGAATGAGCTTGGTGTCAGATCAATATTAAGTCCAATCCTGTACAGAACACTGAGTGCCCACCACGTGCTCTGTCTGGCAGCCTTTAATCTTTAATTGTTTTCATTAGTTTCGGTCATTTTAGAGCAATTACCTTCATATACATATATTTAAAATGCAGAAAGTTTGTATTTTGGCCCTCCTGGTAAGTGTCTGTTTGTCCGTTTACTGAAACTGCTCAAAATTGCACAACATAACTCAGCAGGAAACCAAAAACATACGCTGGCTTCGACCACAACCTTCACCTTTTTAAAAATAGCAACATAATTATTTTGAATCCATAACTTTAGTGCTAATTAAGCTACAACACCCAAACAAAAACAGAACACCCAGTGAGATGTCCTTTGCAATTTTCTAGAGTTATTTAGTGTGTCTCAGGCGTACGTTAAATTAGAAGAAAGCTTCTCGTGTTAGATCGGACAGTTTGGAAGTGGTTATTAACTGTAATATTGATTCCTATCCTGACCTGTCCAGCTGTTATGGATGCAAGAATCCAGGGATTTTTTTAATTTTTTTGGGGGGGATTTTGATGCAGTGAAGTAAATCTGTACTATAATTTGACCAGTTTAACAATTAGTTTATCAGATAACTGAAACAATCCTTCAAATGGTGATACAAGCACCAAATTTGGCACAAATAATCCTTAGACATGACTCTTTGTCAAACAATTGGCCACTTGAATTTTCAATAGGCAGCCAGGTAGGGGTCAATTGAAGAATTACACAGGAGCCAAAATTTAAAAATGCTCTAATCAAATTGAAAACTACACATTATTCATCTGATCATAACAATTCCAAAAAGTAAGTAAGTAAGTAAACTTTATTTATATAGCACTTTTCACAGACAGGGGTCACAAAGCGCTTTACAAGGTAAAACAATAAAAATATACAGTAAAAATACACACTCAGTACTAAAAGATTATTGGCCATGAAAAGCATGTTTAAAAAATAAAGTCTTTAGTTGCTTTTTGAACATCTCAACAGAGTCCAGGGATCGCAGGGACAGAGCGAGTTTGTTCCAGAGACGAGGCACTACGGCTTTAAAAGATCGGTCTCCTCGAGTTTTAAAGGAGGTTCGAGGAACCTCTGAGGCTGCAGGCTGAGGTGTAAAGCTGAATCAAGTCAGCAATGTAATCAGGAGCCTGACCATGTAGTGCTCTTAAAGTCAAAACCAAGATTTTAAAATTAATTCTGGAGGCAACAGGGAGCCAGTGGAGGGATTCCAAGATAGGCGTGATGTGGGCTCTCCTGTTGGTGCGGGTCAGAAGCCTCACAGCAGAGTTCTGGACATACATATAAAAAAGTATAGTTTGGACTACCTATGACTGAATGTTATGGAGTTATGGGGTAAAAAGAGCAAGAATGGTCACAAAGGTCAATTTCAGTTTGTACAGGGGTCAAAAGTTAAAACTGCTCCAGTTTTGGTAAAAAGTGATGCAAATTGTTGGTTGCACTAATAGGATTACTAAATGGAATAGTTTTGACTGTGTTGAATGCTTGGTCTAGAAGGTAAAGGTCAAACAAGGTCAACGTCCATTGGATTCAATGACATGTGACATATGTTACCGCGTAACATGACAACTAAGCATGACACATGGTGCAAACTATTCCGTTTTAAAACTCTATTAACTCAACCAATAACTTGCATTACCTTTTACCAAAACTGGAGCAAGTGTAATATTTGACACCTGTGCAAACTGAACTTGACCTTTGTCACCATTCTTGCTGTTTTTACCCCATAACTCCATAACATTCAGTCAGAGATGGTCCAAATGATACCTTTTTGGAATATTTCTGATCAGGTAAATAATGTGGTATATTTTTCAATATGATTGGAGCATCTATTAATTTTGACGCCCGTGTAAATTCTTCAATTGACCCCTACCTGGCTGCCTACTGAAAATTCAAGTAGCCAGTTGTTTTTTGTTTTTACAAAAGAGGAATGTTTGATGCTTGTATCACCATTTGCGGGACTGCGCACTAAATGTGATGCAACTCCTGTCTTTTGGTAGAGATAGATCAAAATACACACAGCATAATTGGAAATTGTCAATATTGAAAATCCAGAAGTGGTTGATCCATGGCGTCTGTTTGCCGCACACAAAAGCCGTAAACGACTCACAGTTGCGATTCTGGCAAATTATTCCCATTTGTTGCACATCTACTACCTCCACCATCTTTGCAACCAACGTGAACTGTGACGTCGACACTGGACATGCCTCTCGAGAGCGACCGCTGGCAGTGCCCTGAATTGTAGATCCACTAAATTCCATGTGTGATCCGAAGAGGCCCACAGTACACGTTTTACCAGCAAAGTTACTTAAAACCTTCCTAGTTCCTCTGCTCTTTTATAATTCGCTGCATATAGTTAAAATTTTGCACGAGTGAGTTTAATGAACATCTGTTTGCAGATTGCTTTGACCGTCCTCCTCCAGTCTGCACATGCACACTACCATCACACCCCTGCAGCTCAGTGATGCAGGCTCTTGTGCGCTCGTTTGGAGGTAACGTCCAGGCTGCATCGCCGCCTCCTTTGATTTCATTCCGCTGGGTTGGTTGCCTTTGCCATCGCCTTAAATCTGCACAGTGCTGTGGAGAGTGGGTGCCACTGCACTGCCCAGTGGGGCGCGTTTTCTATCGCTCTTAAATCTGCCTAATTACACATCTCATCAGCTCCTCACATGCTCGATAACTGTAATCCCACAGACATCTCTGGGATTGTCAGTCCCTCTTTTCTTGGGTTTCATCTGCATCATCCTCCTCTCTTGTCATCCAAACCAGGCTCTGTGAGCCCAGTGCAGATGAGGCTGCACTCTTTTCTCCCCCTTGGTAACATTGCCTCACTGCCTCATTGCCTTCCCCCTCACCCCCTCGCCCAGCCTGGAGCTTCCATGGCTGCAGCCAACAATCAGTCATGCATGCACACTTGGAATTTGCACGCACACATCAAATTTGTGAAAATGGCACAACACTGGGAAAGTTGCAGCGAATAACCTATGTAGACCCCCCCCCCCCCCCCCACACACACACACACACACCAAAGATTATGAACAACATCAGTCATGCTGGCTTCATCTTCCTCACTTTCTCTCTGTGTGGAGCAGAGATAATAACTCTCCTGAGATATGAGGGAGGGAAAGTGGAGATAACGGGAAGAAGCGATGAAGGTGAAGACGAAGGGTAGAAAATGTAGGCAAGGGCAGCTGTCGATGTGCAAAAATGCTTGACAGAACCTAAATGGAGATACATGACAATGAGGCTGGGATAACACTGTGTCGGAAAAGGATGAGGGAGGTGTGAAAGATGGACCTTTGGGGCTGTATTTTCACCAAGGAGCAAGCAGCACATTTAATTCTGAGAGCTGTACTGACACCTAAATCCACTTTGTGTCTCTGTTTGACCAAAGCCTTGTGTTTCACCCCCGATTAGAACTGGCTAACATTAGAAGACTTAACTTAAAGTGTCTACTTCCTGATATCTGCATGCAGTTTTCATACAATCAGAATGACAAAGGCAGAAATTTGTTCATTTTAATGGCGGCTGAGGGCCCTATCTTGACCATCTATAGCACATGATCCAAGATGCACAGCACAGGTGCATGTGGCTTGTATCAAAGTCATTTTTGCTATTTACATGCCACATAATCAAAGTTGGGAACAGGACGCAAATGTCTTCCCCTGATTAGTCATGGGCGTGTTTTGGCTGTAGCATGGTATAAACCAATTAGTGTTGTCTGCCATCCTATATTCAGAAAGAGGACTCAAGTGCAGGTATATTGGTAAATTAAAGGATCTGAGCTAATGTGTCAGAATGCACCAACAGTGCCACCAATGCTCCCTGAGGTGAAGCAGTTCGGCAATAAGGGGATGTTTTATGTTTTTCCATTAGCGTTTACTTTTATCTTGCTTAATAGTTGTTTTCAATTCAGTTTTGTTGCATGTAGAAGCAGAGCTTGCGTGCATCATGAATCCTCATATTTGAAGTTGCATTTGAATATTACGCCCTATGATTATTACAACTATTCACTGGATGTTAGATCAGGTTTTGGTGGTCTGTGTCCTTTAGTGGTCACTGTACTTGCTGGCAAATAATTTGTAGATAAATTGGAATTTTCCTTACTGTGCTTTAATCAAAAGGCAGGCATTCAAGGTCCTCAACAGTTAAATAAATATGTCCACTCAGATAAAATTTCAGAAAGGAATTCATGTTTAAATGTGACATGTTCTGAATTGTTTAATTCATAAACCTTTTAATTATTGTTCCTGTTTTGTATTACTTTTCATGTACTCCTCCAGTAAGCATTGAGACTTGTCTATAAGGTCTGTCAAAGCAACGATATTCATTGGATGAAATATTGTATCTAAAATAATTGCAATAACTGATATTATCATAATTTCAGACAATTTTATTCAACTTTTAATTATGAATATTCACACATTAGATGTTGATTTTATCTGATGTTGCACTTCCCCAGCTGTTACATCTTAAACATTAACTAAATCCTACAGCTTTTTATGATGGTTTTATGGTGCGTTTATGCTGGATTTAGACTGGTTTTACATAGAATTGACTGTTTTTATGATGGTTTTATGATATATTTATGCTGGATTCAGTCTGGTTTTGTGTGTTTATGCTGGATTTAATCTGGTTTTATGATGGGTTTATGCTGGATTCAGTCTGGTTTTGACTGGTTTTACGCTGGATATAGACTGGTTTTACGCTGGGTTTTGACTGGTTTTACGCTGGGTTTTGACTGGTTTTAAGCTGGGTTTTGACTGGTTTTAAGCTGGGTTTTGACTGGTTTTAAGATGGGTTTTGACTGGTTTTAAGATGGGTATAGACTGGTTTTACGCTGGGTTTTGACTGGTTTTACGCTGGGTATAGACTGGTTTTATGCTGGTTTTTGACTGGATGTTATGCTGGATATAGACTGGATGTTATGCTGGTTTTTGACTGGTTTTAAGATGGGTTTTGACTGGATGTTATGCTGGATATAGACTGGTTTTAAGATGGGTTTTGACTGGTTTTAAGATGGGTTTTGACTGGTTTTAAGATGGGTTTTGACTGGTTTTAAGATGGGTTTTGACTGGTTTTATGCTGGATATAGACTGGTTTTACGCTGGGTTTTGACTGGTTTTAAGCTGGATATAGACTGGTTTTACGCTGGGTTTTGACTGGTTTTACGCTGGGTTTTGACTGGTTTTATGCTGGATATAGACTGGTTTTACGCTGGGTTTTGACTGGTTTTACGCTGGGTTTTGACTGGTTTTACGCTGGGTTTTGACTGGTTTTACGCTGGGTTTTGACTGGTTTTACGCTGGATATAGACTGGTTTTACGCTGGGTTTTGACTGGTTTTACGCTGGGTTTTGACTGGTTTTACGCTGGGTTTTGACTGGTTTTATGCTGGATATAGACTGGTTTTACGCTGGGTTTTGACTGGTTTTACGCTGGGTTTTGACTGGTTTTACGCTGGGTTTTGACTGGTTTTACGCTGGGTTTTGACTGGTTTTACGCTGGATATAGACTGGTTTTACGCTGGGTTTTGACTGGTTTTACGCTGGGTTTTGACTGGTTTTACGCTGGGTTTTGACTGGTTTTAAGCTGGGTTTTGACTGGTTTTAAGCTGGGTTTTGACTGGTTTTAAGATGGGTTTTGACTGGTTTTAAGATGGGTATAGACTGGTTTTACGCTGGGTTTTGACTGGTTTTACGCTGGGTATAGACTGGTTTTATGCTGGTTTTTGACTGGATGTTATGCTGGATATAGACTGGATGTTATGCTGGTTTTTGACTGGTTTTAAGATGGGTTTTGACTGGATGTTATGCTGGATATAGACTGGTTTTAAGATGGGTTTTGACTGGTTTTAAGATGGGTTTTGACTGGTTTTAAGATGGGTTTTGACTGGTTTTAAGATGGGTTTTGACTGGTTTTATGCTGGATATAGACTGGTTTTACGCTGGGTTTTGACTGGTTTTAAGCTGGATATAGACTGGTTTTACGCTGGGTTTTGACTGGTTTTACGCTGGGTTTTGACTGGTTTTATGCTGGATATAGACTGGTTTTACGCTGGGTTTTGACTGGTTTTACGCTGGGTTTTGACTGGTTTTACGCTGGGTTTTGACTGGTTTTACGCTGGGTTTTGACTGGTTTTACGCTGGATATAGACTGGTTTTACGCTGGGTTTTGACTGGTTTTACGCTGGGTTTTGACTGGTTTTACGCTGGGTTTTGACTGGTTTTACGCTGGGTTTTGACTGGTTTTAAGATGGGTTTTGACTGGTTTTATGCTGGTTAAAAGGTGGGCTTATGTTGGGCTTTGACTGGTTTTACGTCGGGTTTAAACTGGTTTTGTGCTTGGTTTATGCAGAGTTTAGACCTTTTTTTTAAAAAAAAAAATGGATTTACATTGGTTTTTACGACAGTTACGCTGCTGTTAGCAATGAAATGGTGGAAGACTTTCCCCCTTCTGGCTACAGGTGTTTGCTGGAAATGGTGTCTTTTCATTTGAAGGAGGAAAAAAAAGGTTTTCCTTTTAGCACCGCTATGATTTATGAAGCTTTTAAAGACCTATGAGAGAAGTGTTGTGATTGGCTTATTGGACAATGATCACTCAGCACAGGCCCATTTTACCACCATGTGGCCTTCTGTGAACAATATGAAGGAGTTCTCTTTTGTTTTTGTACCATTACGGTAAGTTGGGAGTCATGACTACAGTTATACCAAGAAAAATACCAACTTCGCCATTACACACAACACCTCGTGATTTAGTCACAGTACTTTAACTTTTAAAATAAGATCTTTAGTCTGAAAATACTACAGAGACAGGGCGGACAAGGACGAGAGAATTTAGAGACCAAATGAAGAGCTGAAGAGAGATGGAGGGACATAATGTTGACAAACTGGCAAATGTGCTGCGCTCATTGCAGGCTGTGAGAGAAATGCTTTCAAAACTTGCCGTATCTTTCTTTTCTTGCAAATACATTCATGAGAATAAGCCATACAGCTGTCAGAGCGTGGAGAAAAATCACCCTAAATTCAAAGTTGAGCTGAAGAACGGGGGGGAAGAAAAGGACGAAAAGCAAATCAGAAAAGCACTGAGGGCAAAAATGAAGGGTTGGTTGAGTGAAAGTAGATTTTGCTTACTGAGCCTCGAAAGATGTGATGAATCAAATGTCATTTAACCCCAAGACAACATTAGGCCTGTGCAGAGTCTGTGTGCACCATGATTCAAGACACCAAACCAAGCACAACTGATGGAATACGAATGAACAACCGCGGTCAGCGATTTTACTGCTGTTAATAAACTGGAGTCTGAGCGCGTATACGGACACATAGGTGTGAATATGTCTCCACTGATTCCATCTTCTATCAAAATGAGCTGTTTCAGTCCTAAAGTGTGCTTATAACAGAATCATGAAACCAAAGACATTTAATTTTAAAAGGGAAATAAATAATTTGGTGCAATATAACCTCTTTGAGAGCTTGGAGCATACTAGGATACATTGTAACATTGAGCATGGATGATGCTAGCCGTTAATGGTTAATTTCCCTCGGTCATTTAAACGCACCATATTGACCTAACAATGTTGAACACCAATGGCTGTTATTCCAGTTTTATTTTCTTTTACTACATTAGATTTAGTACAGTCACAGCTGTTCCTAATCCATCATCAGCCATCCAGCAGGTGGCAGACACATCTATGGGGTATTACATAAGCAAAGTAAAGCTGCTTTATGGAGTGATCTGGTGCATCAAAGTTCACCACATTTGAATATTTGTCCTCGTACGTGCCCTTTTCAAAAGCCTGTGAATCAGGTGACCCCACGTCCGGTTCTGACCACAAAGATGGGGAAATGTGCATCACTTGCCACAATACATGTGACGATTTGTCATGGGTGCCATGGGAACGAAGCTCTCTGTCAGGTTTGAGAAAAGTCAAGCCACTGTGTGTGTGAACTGTCACAGTGATTCATGTCCTACACAAAAAAGCAGCGGGAAATTGGACACGTGTGAGAAACACACACTTGTGCATGCACAAGAGGATTAAAGGGTCAATTATATCTCTCAACCTGCTTTCGATACTCAGTCTTCAAAGCTACAGTGTGTAGGATTTAGCGGTGTCCATTAGCAGAAACTGAATAGGTCATTCATAACCATCTGTTCATTAGTGTGCAATTACCTGAAACAATGAATCCATGTGTTTTCTGAAAGCTTTGGCTGTTCAGAGTTCTGGATCAAAGCAAAGCATGGAAAGTTGACTGGAGATGAAACGTGTGGTCGGAAAAGATGCACAAGGAACAGGGATGACCACAGCCTTGAGAAGATTGTGACACAAAGCTGATTCTAGAACTTGGAGCAGCTTCAGGAGTGGACTGATGCTGCAGTCAGTGCATCAAGAGCCAACATGCACAGATGGAAATGGGCTCCATGTGTTGTATTCCTGGTACCACTACTGAACAAAAGACAATGTCAGAAACGTTTTACCTGGGCTAAGGAGAAAACTAACTGGAATGTTGCTCAGTAGTCCAAAGTCCTCTTTTCAGATGAAAGTATATTTAGCATTTAATTTGGAAATCAAGGACCGGAGTCTGGAGAAAGACTTGGATAGGGTCAGAATTCAAGCTGCTTGAAGTTCAGTGAGTGATGATTTGGGGAGCCGTGTCATCTGCTGGTGTTGGTCCACTGTGTTTTATGAAGTCCAACGTCAACCCAGCCATCTACCAAGAGGTTTGAGAGTGCTTCATGCTTCCATCTGCTGACAAGCCTTATGGAGATGCTGATTTCCTTTTCAAGCAGGACTTGCCACCTGCCCACAGTGTCAGAACTATGAGTAATCGGTTTGCTGACCATAGATAATCCCTCATAAATTCTCTGTGGCAGCGATTCTCAATCTTTTTACAATAAGTACCACCTTAGAAAATATTTGGCTTTCCCAGTACCACCATTACAACTGGAATTAAAAGCATCACAGCGCTCTGTTTATTCACGAACAGTGTTCACCACAATCATCCTTCATCTTTTCAGCATTCTGCTCGTGACTAAAATACATCCTATTAATGATCCACCAAGACAAAAAAAAAGTATGTTAAATTATACTGTTAACAACAACATGTCATTGTCAGACACGGCAATGACATCATCATTTATAAAATAAACCTCTGCAAATTCAGTGGGGTATGACTATACACCAGAAGGCATCGAGAGGCACTGGAGGGCAACAAAAAGCTGTCTGTCTGTCTGTATGTATGTATCTTAGTGCAGGGTCAGTGTAAAAGGCTTGGGAGTGATAATTTTAAAAAATGGCACCTCTTGGACATGTAACATAACAGGAGGCATGTGGGAGATTTCCATCAATTTATAATTGCTCTCCGTCACATTTGCCTGTTACAGCAGGAACTGATTTACAGCTCGGTATCTGAAGCGTGTATTAGCCGAGTCCATCTCTTATGAAGCATTGCTTCATTTCGCTTCTCTTACAGAGCCAAGTTCGACTCTTATGAAGCATCGCTTCATTTCACTTCTATTACAGAGCAGAGTTTGACTCTTAATGTCTGAATAGATCCTTGTCGTCTGATTGGTGGTTTGTATGTCACGTGATATGGATCATTCATCTTATCTGCCCTTGTGTTCTATTTACTGTGCAATTTTGGTTCCATATGATTTGTACCATTGCACGGCGCCACCACTGTGCACGCTCACACTAGCAGCGACAGTGCTTAGCTTAATAAAAATATGCCAGGGTTTGTTTTATTAACAGTTCTCATTCTTCTAACATAAAAAACAAATTGACTATGGTGTAAGCCGTCTGAAAGCATTTGCAGTATTTGCTGGGACATCTCTACCTGAAGTACAAGTGCTGTCAGAGCTCTACAAATTTCTATTGTGATTTTTTTGCAGGATTGAGGAAAGGAGACAACAGTCTGTACACAAAGAATTCAGTACACAGCATCAGGCATAAACTACATCGTCAGGATTGTTAGGCTAGGGTCGAGCTTATTTTTAACCTGTTAAGAAAATTGGTCTCACCCTTTTAAATTATTCCTCTATTACATAAAACCATATTCTGAAAATATTAGGGCTTTTGGTTAATATTTACTGGTAGCTCAATTGGACTAAAGTTTCATAGTTTTAGTTAAATTCTACATCAAATGTCATGGTATAACTGAAAGATGGAAACCTCCTGTCTCTCTTCCAGTAACATATTCCAATCTCAGACATATAATTATGACTTTTTGGACACTATTTGTTGATTCTTAATAACTTAGCCAATGACAAACTAGTTTAATAATGAATTAAATTGTCTGATGTTTTCACTGACTGTCCAAAAGTTGGCAATTTCATCGTAGAAGATTTTGTTTCTCCAGAATCCAAGGTTATCTTAAACATGCTGAAATTGCCAGAAACATTTCTTGAAGTAGACCCAGCAGAATGGGATGAAAGGTAAGACTACCAACTGGCTCACAAAACTGTGATGGCCATCAAAGTTGTGAATGATCATGCAGAGCGAGGTGTCGCCCTTGTTCAAGAATACTGTGGTCTTATTACAAAGGATGAAGCTCAGCTCCAGTACCTGCTAAAAATTATTGAAAAACACCGCAAAGATTACCCAGACTGCCGCAAGAAGACATAAACTGCAACAGCCACTACTTCCTCAGTTACAGACTCTGTAGTCTAGTCAGTTTACACTCTACATTGTATATATAAATCCATAAATTTGATTGCAGTTTCATTGCAGTACTTACTTTTGTTTAATGTTTATTATTATTAAAGCTTGTATTAAACTATGTGTTAAGCTTTGGTAATTTTTCAGAAGTTTCACTTATTTCTACAACAGGGTTTAATATTTCTCATTCAGTTCAATATAATTATGATCAAACTTTGACTTCTTTGAGCTACCTCTAAATATTATCATAGGACTCTCAAATTTTACCTATATATTTTTTAACTTAAAAAGAAACTTTTTGAGGGGTGAGACCTTAGAAAATCTAAATAAAAAAAAAAAAAAAAAGTTAATTTTAAGCTCCACCCTATTGTTAGGCGTTATATAAAACAAATAATGAATGTTTTTTCATTCAAGCAATGGAAAAAATATTTCATTCGGGGAAAGATGGAATGATCCATCTTTCCTTATCCTTATTTGAGATAAAGCCTCTGATTTAATTACACCATAAAAATGTTAGAAGAATGTTTGTTCAGTACAGATCTACATACATGCACGGTACATGCAGTGACCCTTTTTATGGAGCCTTTCGTTGCCTCCTGGCATATAGTCAGAACAATTCAGTGTCTTTGTGCTGATGTGACGGAACCCGAACCTGATTATCATTTCAATATGTTTGTTTGAACCCGGCTCGACCCATCAGGTCCCATTGGGCCCGGTTTGGGTGCATACACTATATTCTGCATAATAATTATGGAATAATTCATCATGGCTTCAGAAATACCAATAAACTATATCTGTCCATCTGCGTCTTATTGGTAGGAAATGTAATCAAAACAAACAGGTTTAATCTATATTTCTTCTCCTTTTTTCCGGGCAATCATGAGTTTTCTCTGCCGCTGTTTTAGCTCATAGTTGCTGTTAGTGCAGATGTATATACACAGTCAGCACCAGTGATTGGTATAATTCTCACCTTTAATGTTCAAAATGCTTTAACGTTCGCAGTCCGCTGTCTGTACCCGTATACAAATTTCACTGGTGGTTTGAATGGGAGCCCAAGCAGTTAAGTCTCTTAAAAAATTAACATACATTTTTGTTTTTGAAAGATGAAAACCTCATTTAAATACAATTTCAGTGCTTACAAATTTTGTCATTCTGCTGTGTGTAGAGTACTTGTGTTTTTTTTTTTAAATAAAAAAAAATCTTGGTGGCTTGGAGTACCACCAGATGGAGCTCACATGGTACACGTACCACAGTTTGAGAAGGATGGCTCTATGGGGTATTGTCAAGTGGAAGATTAGAGTCGATAATAAAAAATGTGACTTTGATAACTCTTAACAGGACTGAATTATTTTTAAAAAGCTGTGAGATCACTGCCAGTCGGAACAATGTGAAAATGAGATTTCTCCGAATGCATTAATTAACAAGATAAAAACAACATGTTCTGCCTTTTTCAGATGTTGGTAAAACTGTATTTGCTTTCTGACCTTTAAATTTAGTCCCCACTAAAAATTGTGTGTGTACAGTGAGTTGTAAGTTGGCTGCACATCCACATATTGAGTAGTTTCATTCTGTACAATGTACATTTGTGTATTTTGATTCTGTATTCACTTGTTTAAGCAGAGATCATCTAAGCAGACTTAATTAAACTCATTTCTAGTGAACACCTCCTGGTTATTTTTCCTCTAGTTTTCTCCATTTGCGCCAGCAAACCTACTCGTTATGATCTGCACTGCCGTTGAGGATTAGATGAAAGGAGCGATGAGTTTGGAGAGCATGAAAGGAGTGAACGCGATGTGTGAAAAAGAGGGACGCAAAGAGAGAAAGGGAGAGAGAGGGTGAGCCAGCGGGGGAGATGGAGATGTACTACAGACATGAAGTGGTGATGTGTGGGTGGGTGAGGAGAGATGGCAAAATGAGCGACATATGAAATACTGCATGCAACACGAAGGGGTCAAGTCCAACATGCATTCACAGTTCACTGTTCAGTCAGGTGTACACACCTTGTGTTCAGCGCAGAGAAATGCACTTCAAGTGGTCATGAGAGGCTGTTTTTTTGTTTGTTTTTCTTCATCAAGTTGTACAAAATACACGCTCGGAAAACTGGCAAGACAAATTTGTCTCTTAGCTCTTAGATCACCGGGAGATCAATGAGATTGCTGAGAGACCGCTTCCCTTGGAGATCATTGAGAGATTGTTTGGAACTGAGGCAAAACTTTGAGGAGACCGTGGAGATCTTTGAGAGATTTTTGTGATCGCTGGGCGCTCACTGAAAGATCTTTGAGAGATCTGGTCATTTTTTCATCTCTCAATGATCTCTCAAGCTCTTCATCCTGTGTCAAGGGGGTTTAAGCAACAGAAACAAAAGAGCTAGCTTGCTAGCTAGCCCTAGCTTCCTGGTACACAGCACGGTCAATCCGAAATAGTGTGCAAAAGTCCTTGGGGTGGGGTTTCAACACACTTGAGGCAAATTCCTCACAGGCAAAAAATGGAAGGAGCATTGTACTATGTTGTGCAGAATGGAGGAGCCCATAGAAATGACTACGTACACACATGGCCATGTGGAAACGAGGCGTGAAGCTCCTCTGCTGCAGTGGGGTTAGAGGAGGAGGAGGAGAAACGGGAGCTTGAACTGACAGGTTGTTCTCAGCAGCGAGACCCTGGAAGAGCGATGGCGACAGGGTCAGCGAGCCCTTCCACATGTCATCACAGATGACTGTGTGTGTGTGTTCACAGGTGTGAGTTTGTGTGAGAAAACGGGCTGAACAGCGTTCACCGAGGCTTGTCTGAGGCAAGGAGACGTGAGGACACAGTCGGCCGTCTCTGGACTGCACGGCTGAAATCCCGTGTTTGTGCTTGTGTGTATCTTGTCCTGACAGTTCAAAATTTCCCTTCTATTTTTTTTCGGGGGGTATTTCCCCCTCGCAGCACATTAATTCTGGTCCAACAGCAGATGCACTTTGATTCGTTTGCGTGGAAACATATTGCCGCCGTAATGTGGCTGTCAACTGTTTGTCCTTGACTCGCGTTTCCTGCGAACAAACAGTTGACTTTGTACAGCCCCTGGCAAAAATTATGGAATCACCGGCCTCGGAGGATGTTCATTCAGTTGTTTAATTTTGTAGAAAAAAAGCAGATCACAGACATGACACAAAACTAAAGTCATTTCAAATGGCAACTTTCTGGCTTTAAGAAACACTATAAGAAATCAAGAAAAAAAGATTGTGGCAGTCAGTAACGGTTACTTTTTTAGACCAAGCAGAGGAAAAAATATGGAATCACTCAATTCTGAGGAAAAAATTATGGAATCACCCTGTAAATTTTCATCCCCCAAATTAACACCTGCATCAAATCAGATCTGCTCGTTAGTCTGCATCTAAAAAGAAGTGATCACACCTTGGAGAGCTGTTGCACCAAGTGGACTGACATGAATCATGGCTCCAACACGAGAGATGTCAACTGAAACAAAGGAGAGGATTATCAAACTCTTAAAAGAGAGTAAATCATCACGCAATGTTGCAAAAGATGTTGGTTGTTCACAGTCAGCTGTGTCTAAACTCTGGACCAAATACAAACAACATGGGAAGGTTGTTAAAGGCAAACATACTGGTAGACCAAGGAAGACATCAAAGCGTCAAGACAGAAAACTTAAAGCAATATGTCTCAAAAATCGAAAAATGTACAACAAAACAAATGAGGAACGAATGGGAGGAAACTGGAGTCAACGTCTGTGACCGAACTGTAAGAAACCGCCTAAAGGAAATGGGATTTACATACAGAAAAGCTAAACGAAAGGCATCATTAACACCTAAACAGAAAAAAACAAGGTTACAATGGGCTAAGGAAAAGCAATTGTGGACTGTGGATGACTGGATGAAAGTCATATTCAGTGATGAATCTCGAATCTGCATTGGGCAAGGTGATGATGCTGGAACTTTTGTTTGGTGCCTTTCCAATGAGATTTATAAAGATGACTGCCTGAAGAGAAATTTCCACAGTCATTGATGATATGGGGCTGCATGTCAGGTAAAGGCACTGGGGAGATGGCTGTCATTACATCATCAATAAATGCACAAGTTTATGTTGATATTTTGGACAATTGAAAGGATGTTTGGGGATGATGAAATCAAGATGATAATGCATCTTGCCATAGAGCAAAAACTGCAAAAACATTCCTTGCAAAAAGACACATAGGGTCAATGTCAATGAGCAGATCTGATTTGATGCAGGTGTTAGTTTTGGGGATGAAAATTTACAGGGTGATTCCATAATTTTTTCCTCAGAATTGAGTGATTCCATATTTTTTTCCCTCTGCTTGGTCTAAAAAAGTAACCGTTACTGACTGCCACAATCTTTTTTTCTTGATTTCTTATAGTGTTTCTTAAAGCCAGAAAGTTGCCATTTGAAATGACTTTAGTTTTGTGTCATGTCTGTGATCTGCTTTTTTTCTACAAAATTAAACAACTGAATGAACATCCTCTGAGGCCGGTGATTCCATAATTTTTGCCAGGGGTTGTAGTAGCACAAATCTGCAGCTCCGCTGTGCCAAAGTGTGGCATTTACAGCTGAGCAGAGATGTGCACATGAGAGTCAACATGTCCATCATGTCCACCGGGGAATAGGAGGGGGAACACATGCTAATCCCTCAGGCACCATCATTTAGATGAGAGAATGCCTGGAGTAAAAAAAAAACAAAACAAAAAAAACCTGCATGCTTTGACGTTTTCCTCTTTTGGCTGTCACTGTCCACTTCTACGTCATGTGAGGAAAGAATCATTTAAAGGCCACAGTGAGAAAATCAATGCTTCTGCTATAACTCAGGTTGCAAAGGGTGGAACATTTCAGGAAAATTTCCCGAAGCTTTCCATGGGGAAGTTAAGCTTGAGAATTCTGGAAGGTTTGACCTGCAATTTGCAAAATTTCAAGTTGGAAAGTTTCTACAGGAATTAACGTGAATTTACAGAAATTAACTGGAAATTTGGGGTAATTTATACAAATTGTATCATGTACAAACATAAACATGTGTCAGAAGCAGACAAAACCTTTTTCATTTAAATCGCATTTTTGAACTTCTTTAATGGAACCAAAAAACAAACAAATGAATGTTGAATAAAATAAATGCATTCCCTGTGATTCAGTCCTTTTTCTGTGCATGTGGTGGAGGAACACACTGTGTAGAGCAGACATTAAATTGAATTTGCATTAAATCTGGTTGTTTTAACTAAGATTACGCTGCAAGATAATATCATCGCTCAATGACTGCAACAAAAGGTTTTTAAAAAAAGTACAGTGTATATCACAGAAAGGCTGAAAATATTCCATATGTATAGAGGGATAAAAAAACAAAACGTAGCCCTCTCTTTGCATTAACAAAGTCATAACGAGGCTCCATCGCCCAACAAAAATGGATTTTTGAAGCTTTAATCTGTATGTGATGTGCTCCATTTGACAGAGACCCCATACTTTTCGGATCAATATATTATAAATTGGTGTATCTGGCCTCAGCCTCCTAACAGTTATACATTTTAATGCAGCTATGAATAAAACATTCAGTAGATATTTTGTGGCCCTCTCTTCCAATCCTCCAGGAATTGCCTCCACTAATGCCACTGTAGGATCCCGTGGGATATCTTGTTGGAAAACCACTTTGAAGGCATCAGATACCTCTCTCTAATAAACACTTATCTTAGGACAAGACCAGAATATGTGTGTGTGTGATTCGCTAAAAGCGCTCCACAGTTCCTCCAATGTGAGCTGGAATGAGCTGGGCTCATCTGGACTACTGTTTCTGGTGTCCGAAGAAAACCTAAAGATAATTTTCCATTTAAATTCCCTCCATGTGTTTGAATTTGTGACCTGGTTCCAAGTACCCTGTGGGATGATCTTGATCATCTCTGCGTCCCACCTCTGTTTTATTTGTAGGGAGTTATGCAGATTCATAGATAAGAACAAATGGTAGAATTCGTTAATTATTTTCTTATCTCTATTCCCCGTTTGAATTTCTTTTATGGAGGTAGATTTTCTAAGTTTTGTCCATTCCTTATGTGCCATCAAGAAAGTTCTTAACTGTAAATATGTAAAGAAATCTGTCTTCAGAAGATCAAAGTCATTTTTCAATTGTTCAAATGTCTTAAGGTTTTCACCATTAAATAATTGGTGTAAATGAACCAGTCTTTGATCAGACCATTGTCTAAAGCTATTATCTAAGTTGTTAGGTATGAATGTCAAATCCAATACTCATGCAAAAGATGACTGTATCTTTTTTCCAGATTTTAAGAGTAATCTTAGTCCAGTCCGCTAGTTCTTTGATGGGTGTGTATAAATAGGGTAGCATTTGCATGGGTTCTGGGCACATTTGTTCAATGGATCCAAACTATTATTCAGTTTTGCAACCCAGAAATAATATTTTAAGTTTGGAAGCTTAAGACCACCATTTAGTTTAGATAACTGTAAGGTTTTAAATCTAATTCTAGGGCGCTTTTTTTTTGTCATATGAAATGTGAGATTATTTTATCCAGTTTATCAAATATTTACTTTGGGATTTCTACAGGTAACATCTGAAATAAATAAAGCAGCCTTGGAAAAACATTCTTAAGGATACTCTCAACACCACCAAGCAGAGAGAGAAGGAGCACAGACCATCAACAATATTGTTGATGTTGGTTTTGTCAGATATAATAATACATCATCAGCGTATAATAATATTTATGCTCTTCTTTATTTATGGCAATTCCTTTTATATTATCATTGTCTCTAATGCGCTGGGCCACTGGTTCAATGCTAATGGTGAACAGCAGGGGTGATAGAGAGCAGGCTTGTCTGCATCCCTGTACCAATGTTGAATTCCTATGATCTATACTCATTGATGTTAACAGTTGCCTGTGGAGATGAGTGTAATGTTTGTATCCAATTTGTAAAATTAGGGCCAAATTTAAATCCCTCTAATGTGTGAACCAAATATTCCATGAAACCTGGTCAAATACCTTTTGGGTATTCTCTGGATATAATTATTGATTCTGATTTCTGTACTTTTTAATGGGATATTATATTTAATAGGCACTGTAAATTGTCTCCATAGTATGTCCCAGTGAAAAATCCAGTCTGCTCAGGATGAATAATTTGGGTGATTACTTGATTAACTCTTCTGGCTAAAATTGCTGCGAGTATACTCAGATCTGCATTCAGTAATGATACTGGTCTATAGGACTGGCATTCAGTGGGGTCTTTACCCTCTTTATGTATGACTAATATGGCTGCTTCGGTCCAGGATGGTGCCATAGTTTTAGATTCTAGTGCAACATGATACAGTGCATCCGGAAAGTACAGGGTGACCCCCCCGTTGACCGTTGGGGTTTTTCCGTAATTATTGTATGGCCTTGCCTTACAATATAAAAGCGCCTTGGATTCAGGTGTGTTGGAGCAGGGAAACAACTAAGAGTGTCAGGAATGTGGCTCTCGAGGACCGAACTTGGCCACCCCTGATTTACACCCTTTGCTCAGTACTGTGTTGATGCACCTTGGGCATTAATTACAGCCTCAAGTCTTCTTGAATATGATGCTACAAGCTTGGTGCACCTGTTTTTGAGCAGTTTTGCTCAAAGCATCAGCATCAGGTTGGATGGGGATCGTTGGTGTACAGCCATTTTCAGATCTCTCCAGAGATGTTCAATCGGATTCAGTTCTGGGCTCCAGCTGGGCCACTCAAGGACATTCACAGAGTTGTCCTGAAGCTACTCCTTTGATATCTTGGCTGTGTGCTTAGGGTCATTGTCCTGTTGAAATATGAACCATCGCCCCAGTCTGAGGTCAAGAGCGCTCTGAAGCAGGTTTTCATCCAGGATATCTCTGTACATTGCTGCATTCGTCTTTCCCTCAATCCTGACAAGTCATGCCAGGCAACATGATGCCTGGCGGCACGTGCAGTACGGTGACTTAGTGGTTCGCACTAATGCTTCACAGCCCTTTCTGTGTGGAGTTTGCATGTTCTGTGGCGGTTTTCTCCGGGCACTCTGGTTTACTCCTACAATCAAAAACATGCTTATTTAGGGTCTGCTCCTTTCTCTGTCCCTGACCAAGGCAGAGTCCTTACATTTGGAGTTGGTCCCCAGGTGCTGGACTCAAGCTGCCCACTGCCCGTAGTGGCTGGATTGTGTCTAACTGTAATTAAGATGAGTTAAATGCAGAGGAAATATTTTGTTGTATGTATGTATATGTACAATGACAGCAAAGGCTATATTATTATTATTATCATTCATGACAGCAAAGGCTATATTATTATTATTATTATCATTCAAACTCAATTTTGAGCAGTTACACCAACCTTTGGTGTCCTCAGTGAGCTTTAAGACTGGTTTTGATGCCGAAATAGCTGTTTTGATATGACAATGTGTTAACTTCAGCAGGATCTCTGACAAAGACATCTTAATCCCTACCTTCCTCACTAGCTCCCCCCCGGCAAGATGTTGTTAAAAACATTAAAGTTCCCTGTTATCAGCTAACCTGCATTTTTCCCATTTATTCCTGTTAATTCCAATGGTATAGCGGACATTCAACAAGTAATACACATTGTGGACATAATTCACCATACCAAGGCGTGCATACTGAGTTTTCCTGTCTTGGCCCCTTCGTGGGAGAGCAATGTGTATTCTATGCATATAAAGCTGTCCCTGCAATGTGTATGTCTGCTATGCATATAAAGCTGATTCCTGTTCTCAGAGTGCTTCTGCCTCTTTGATGTGTTCCAGCTGGGACTACTGTTTTGCTGATGTGTATGCCTGTTCTGGTCACATGTTAACATGTGTGCGGTGCATATCCAAGCTTCTCGGCCCCTTTAATGTTGTTCCTGTCAGGCAGGTGACAAAACGCTGAGTCTTTAATGTTTTCCTGTTGGGACCCTGTGTTGTTAATGGGTGGGGCCGAGCTGCTGTTAAAGGTCTGTGAATTGTGTGACAAGAAATAAAGGAGAAATGCAGAATTCACGAGAGAAATAAAGTGACACGCCGATGTGCTGTCAAACTGGGAATTGTGGCTCCTTCATTCATCACAGTTTCTACAATGGAAAGTTTCCAACTTTGAAACTTTCCCAAATTTTGCAACGCAAGCCATAGCTGTTTGGTAATTAGGTAATGTTAGGTCATGAGTTATAATGCTGCTGTTGTACGCTGTTAATGAAAAAAGTTGTGTTTGAACTAATCTATAATAAGATTTATAAACCTTGTCATAGATTGATTGATGACTATTCGTTATGTCGCTCCCCTTCTTCCAGATTGTGGATACCTGAGCCGACCTGGTAGAACTCTGTAGAATCTGGCAGAAGCCCAGCTGCATCAGTTCCAGCAGCCATGGCTGAGCCTCCATCCTGCTTCACCTCCCTCCACCCGTCCCGCCTTTCTTTCTCCTCCTCCCTCCTCTTCTCAGTCATTTTGCTCCTGTCGTCCCCCGGTTTGGTCCAAGGTTCATCGACAAAGAACTGCACAGCTGGTGGAGACCCCTGTCAGGAAGGTGGGTTGGGTGTCTCTGTGGAAAAAAGGTCAAACGGACTCCCAACAATTATTTGTAAGCTTAGAAAAAAATCTTGTACATAGAGCATTTGGTGTTATGTTGCTTTGATCGCCGGTCTTAGCTGGGGAAGTAACCTGTGATGGACTGGTGTCCCATCGAGGGCAAGTGGTAGACTCTCATCTGCTTGATGCTACGGAATCTAAAGATAAACACCAGCACTAGTGGGTCTATACAGGACTTACAGTATTAATAATAATAACTGTAAGTGCCATATATATGTAATGATGTACATTAGCTGTGTTTCTGAAATAGACCACACTTGGTAATGTTGTGTTTCGTTGTCACTATTAAGCTTGTTGGAAATTGTAGTACAGTTCTAACTATATAATATTGCTGTTGTTGCCCCTTGAGGACCGACTGTAATATTTTAACATAACCCTATATTAGCTGTGAATTATTAGGTTGTTTTATTCCCTGAATCTAAAGGTCTTTGGACAAATGGGCCCAAATGCAAAGTATCTCATTCACAGTCAAACTCTGAATGAGTGTGACCCATCCTGTTGTTTTCATGTGTGTGTGATGAGGGAGAACTGTGACGAATCTGCAAAACCGTTTTCTGGTGTCTTTTTTTTTTCTGGGGATAAATAAATGGAAATTTCAGGAGTGGTGCTGCCAGTGTGGAACCCACAGAATCCCTCCGTTGGAGACAAAGTGGCACGGGCCATCGTGTACTTTGTAGCGCTCATCTATATGTTCCTGGGAATGAGCATTATAGCAGACCGGTTCATGTCGTCCATCGAGGTAGGCAACAAATGAGTATGTCCTCATTTTATCATGATTGTCCCGTTAAATGATATAACGGTAATAATGTTATTCTCGCCAACCGGCAGGTAATGCTTTCAGCTTCACCGCTTTTAGTGAAGGTTGGTGTGGAGGAATGAGGCATATTAAATTTTTCATGCAGGAAATTTTGTTTTGCTTTGCTTGTAATCATGAACTGAGATACATGTATTTCTATATAAGTCTGCTAAATAAAAATATTTTGGCAATTCTGTGATGGGTTCTAGAACAGGTGTGCAAATGGTAGAAGTGAGGGAAATGTGTTGATGCAATATTAAAAACAAATTAACAAACTAAAATGGAATCCAACCACATAAGGCAATGATTTGTAAAGCAGGTACACGTAACTTTGGTCCTCAAATGGCCAAACGTTGGCCCCCAATTCTTCAAGGGAAATAATGTGTTGGAACAATCCCATGTCAGGTTTTAGCCAAAACTGCAGCATATAAACAGTGCTCACTAAAATAGGCAATGATCTGAAAATAAATTCTGACATAAGAAATACAACATTAATTTTTATCGTTATGTTGATGACAAACATTACTGTCGAGGTTGTCGATTAAAAAATAAAAAAAATATATATATAATATATATATATATTTATGTTCTCACTCAGATCCTGTTTATTTGTAATCAATACATGGATGAGTAGGAATTTATTGTAGCTCAGTGACCACAAAATGCATTTTTCTGCTTCGAGGCCAAAAACATGGACAATATTTGCCTCATATAAAAACTGAATTCACAAGTTTGGGTGTTATTTTACACTAATTCTGATTTTAATTTAATTTTAAGAAAGATATCCAAAACGGTCTTCTTCCACCTTAGAAATATCACTGTACTACATCTTTTTCCATGTTGGCAAAATGCAGAAAAGTTCATTCATGTGTTCATGCAGGTTAGGAATTGTAATGTACATTTTTACTGGCATTCCAAAAGAAACAACTGAAACTCAAAATAAAAACCAAGAAAAAAGAGCCATCATTTCTGTGTTTGCTGAAATTCGCTGGCTCCCAGTCAGACTAAGAGCGGGTTATGTGTTGGGACAAGAGTTGGACTACCAATATATAGTCTCTGGTATCATTCCAGGTCCGGGATTCATGCTACCTGTCTGTCCTTAGACAAGACACGTCATCCTCATAGTTTCAGCCCACCCAGCTGTAAATGTGTACTAGCCTTGGCTGGGCAGTCAATGCTTGGTGATAGTCAACTGTAGTACAACCTCCCCAAAAGCATTAGAGAGGCGAGGTCAGTGAATGTACTTGAGAAACAACAACAAAAAAAACATCTACTCTGTTTAGCATTTAATTAGGCCATTATTTTATTGAATCTAACTTTATTTTATATTCTTATTTACATTTTACGTTGTCATTAAAACAACGGTATTTGATGGGATGACATTTCGACAGCCTTGTTGATATTTGTAAAATACTTGACAAAATGAAAGCAAGAAATGTAAAAATGTACCACATTGGTTCTCTCAACTTCTTCTCAGGTTATAACCTCTCAGGAGAAGGAAATCACCATAAAGAAACCAAATGGTGAGACTACCACGGCCACAGTCAGGATCTGGAATGAGACCGTTTCAAATCTAACTTTAATGGCTTTGGGCTCCAGCGCACCTGAGATCCTGCTATCTGTGATTGAGGTGAGTACAATATGAGATGAGTGGTTACGCGTTATTCTAACCAATATGATAGGAAATGGGAAGACTATAATCTGATTGTACCACCACTTATAGGTTTGTGGACACGATTTTGAGGCTGGTTCTCTGGGTCCCAGTACCATTGTGGGCAGCGCGGCCTTCAACATGTTCGTCATTATCGCCCTGTGTGTGTATGTGGTTCCTGATGGAGAGACGCGCAAGGTCAAACACCTTCGAGTGTTTTTTGTGACAGCTGCCTGGAGCATCTTTGCCTACATCTGGCTGTACCTGATTCTGAATGTCTTCTCTCCAGGGGTGGTAGAGGTAAAGTGCATTCCTAAAGGAAGGGTCTAATAAAAAAAATAATAACGATGAAAGATCGCCTTAGTTATTTCTCCACTTCGTTTTGTCTGCTCTTTTCCTATAGGTATGGGAGGCAGTGCTCACCTTCCTCTGCTTCCCTCTATGCGTGGTCCAGGCCTGGGTGGCTGACCGTCGCCTGCTCTTCTACAAGTACGCCCGCAAGCGCTATCGTGCCGACAAAAGCCGCGGCATTATCATTGAGTCAGAGGGAGGGCCAGATGGAAGGATTGGCGGTGGAGGTTTGGACAGAGGAGGTGGAGCGCTAGGCCTGGGGGGATTCACCAAGATGGACATGTTGGAGCTGGATGGGCAGATAGGACTGAACTGTCACAGCGGGATAGATGGAGGGTTGTTGGAGGATGGAGGAATAAAGGACGAGGAGGATGAGGCCAGGAGGGACATGGCAAGGACGCTGAAGGAGCTGAAGCAGAGGCATCCGGATAAAGACATGGAGCAACTAATTGAGATGGCGAATTATCAGGTAGGGTGGACGAAAAAAAAACATAATGTCACATATTTCACATTCACCTACCTAGAGATAAACAGAGTACATTTGCCTCCTTCACGATTTCCTCTAGTGTTGCCATCCATATTTTCAGGAGTATAAGCCAGACGTTTTTGTTTTTTTACTACATTGGGCAGTTCTGCAACATATATTCCAGCTCAACTTGCATCCCGAAAATCACACATTTAATAATAACGATTTATACGGGGCTCTGCCAGGAATCAAAGCACAAAACAATCAAATCCAATAATCCAAGAATAAATGCAGGGGTAGTGGCCAAGTAGTTAGTGTACTTGGTTTCAGTGCGGAAGGTTCCCGGTTCAAATCCCAGCCCTGTGACATTTCTCCATGTAATGTAGAGTTGTGTCAGGAAGGGCATCCGGCGTAAAACTTGTGCCAGTTTAACATGCAGATCCACCTGAGATTTGCTGCGGCAACCCCGAGTGCAAAACAAGGGAGCAGCCAAAAGGACTTACTATTCAAAGTACACTACAACAAAGCACAAAAATACCAAAATCAAGAGCCGATTAAAAAAAAAAAAAAAAAAAATCAAATGGGCTCATGTTTTTATTGTTGTGTGCCCAACAGTGTGGGCCGGCAATTTGTGTCCATCTGATGATTTAATTTGTTCAAACTGCATCAAGTTTAATATGCTGTCCATTGAACATTAATTTCTCCATATTACTTATTTTTGTGGAATTTAACAGTACTTATGTTACACGTGACAATCTGAGGTCTTTCTACATAAATCCACAGTTCAATTGCCCGTGTTGCTGTAGACCAGCAATCTGCATCCTTGCATCCATCTTGATTGTTTTTGGAATTTAAAAGTCCTTATGTTAAGTAACAGCACAGACTGTGGTGTGCACATGCGCTACAATGACATCCTAGCTATTGTTAAATTTGCCCTCAGAAAAACCCTAACGTGGTATAAATTGATATACAGAAAACGTTGCCACTTGTATAGTTTTTCCTCTCTTCAAAATGTATTTTTTTGACAGGTGCAACTTATACTTATTCATCCAAACTCCAGTATGGCACAGAAAGCCAACATCAGAAATAAAAGTTTTTAAATGATAATGTTATTTGTTAGAGGTACAACATTATCCCACACTGACTGAGCATGAGTGAAAAGTTATTAATTTCTTTATTTATACAGCCTGAGTCCAATCAGTAGACACATAGAGGCTTGAATTTGGCCCTACTGAATCTAAACATCACTTAAATAGAACCTTAACAGCAGCGTGAAATAGATTACAATACCTCAACAACAAGCACATTATGCCAGAATCAAATTAGACTCCCTGAATTTGGAATATATTGGTGTGGAAGGGACCCAACACCCTTTATAGGGGTCTGGGACTCACAAAAGAACCCTAATGAATATTTAAGGATCTTCAGACCTGTCTGTTGTCTGTTTGACTCAGCGTTCCTGAATCCAGCATCAGAAGGAGACCAAGTACAAATGATTGAACTGGGACAATTTCAGGCAGCAGAACACTGCATACAAAGAAGAACATAAAACCTTGTCTCAAAGTCGATGAAAGCATTATTGAACAATCTTTTATTGAATGATGAGTCTTCAGTGTAACATTTTGGAAGATATAGATCCTGTTCCATCAGACTAATGCATAGCATTAGTCAGTGAGAACATTATAGCATGATGGCAGTAGAGTGTCCTCGCGTTTGGTTTTGGTGCGGAAGGTTCCAAGTTCAAACTACACTCCTGCCCATTCTCCATGTAATGTGGAGTTGCGTCAGGAAGGGCATCTTGTGCCAAAATCAACATGCAGATCCACCTCAGATCTGATGTGGCGACCCCGAGTGCAAAACAAGGGAGCAGCCAAAGGACCTATATGGAACTCCCTTGAGGTGAAGATCCAAGATCATCAGTGGGATGTTCATGCCCAAAAATCTTCCAAATATTAAAGTACTTCTCCAAAGAATAGTAGCCCAAAATACCTGTCAGTGAAGCTTCTGTTTTGTTAAGTTTATCCACATGAGTGATATTGGTGGTGACTAATTTTTGCTTGAATAAAACAAATTGGTTTTGTCAACGAGAGGAAATCGGGGGAAGGGAACAAAAAAATGTGGCCTGTTGTTTGAAAAGACACAAATAGAATGTAGCAGATCCAAGTGTTTTAGGTGACAATCCTGAGAGGTGACATCACACAGATGTTATACAGAGAACATTTCACAGATCAGCTTAAGAGCTCGTTAGCAACTTCATGTGCAACAGTACTGCTCAATGTCGTACATTTAGCTGAGCAAATCTGGTTACATTTCAATTTTCCATACTTATGTACTATATTGACTTGTTGACTTGATTGACGGCACTAATATGCCACCCCTCTGCCATGCAGGTGATTTTTGGCCCGGTAAGTTATGGAACTATTAGAACATATGTGATGAAAATTTAGCACTTGTGTAGTTGGTTCTAAATGTAACTCTGGGTCACTGATTCCCAAAGCACAGGCCACAGCCCTCTGGTGGGACGTGATAGTCCCCCAGGCAGGCCTTAAGTGATTATTCAAAATGAGTAAATAAAAGCTCCTTGGATTTTCAATTTGTTCTAAAATGTAAAATCACCCCAAAATATGGGATGATTTTTTAAAAATATAACGAGAATTCTTAAACTGAAATATATGGGGTTTAAATGTTATAACCCAACCTGTGGCTTTATTAGATTTGGGAATGGTTGCTCCAGGTTATATGTTGAGCAAAAAACAAGAAGAAGAAACAGTTGAGTTCATAGAGTCCTTTGTTACTGCATATTTGCGGGCATGACAACCAATTAACCAACCAAAAAGTTGGTTAATTGGTTGTCACGCCCGGTGAACATAAGGAGCTGCAAACACACAACTAATACACAGTACTTAATTTGTAAACTGGGGTGGGGAGCTCATAAAACCACAGAGATGTGCTTAACTGTCATTAATTGGGGCACCACAGGGCAGGGTAATTGACTTTGTGTGAGATGATACAAAAATGACCAGTTAGGTAGAAAGGAGGTCATTATGAATTTAACGGTCCAGAAAATCTTGACCCAGAGGAAAACCTTCTTGCCCCAGTTAATCTTTTTTATGCTCAGAAGACCAGAAGCCCTCAGATACGTGCATCAGTCATGAAATACAAACAGCATGGTGCTGAATGGTAAATCTGTCTGGAGAAGACAGTTTTCAAAAACCGACTGGCCATGCAAGAAGGAGACTAGTGAGGGAAGCCACCAAGCCACCCATGACAACTCTGAAGGAGTTATGGGCTTCTGTGCCTGTGACTGGGGAAACTGTGCACAGTGCAACCTTTGGTGCACTATGCACAGTCGTGAAGATGTACAACTGGTGTATAGTTAACCCGCAGCGTATTGTGAATTCATTCGACTTTTGAAGTACGTTTGAGGTTGAGTGCCAGCGAGCCTCCGTACAAGTAAAGCTCTGCACATCATTACTGTAAGACTGAAACTATCACATGAAGGATTTTCTTCTTAATCCAAAGTGCACACACGCAATGTGTCCACTATTCCTCCTTTTAGTGCTTTTCCCTTCCACCTCTCCTCGCCTCCTCTCCGCATTATTTCTCACTCTTTCTGGCGGTGGAGGAATGTGTGCGTGTGTGTTTGTATTAAATCCTCACTTCCCCTGCAGCCGACACGAGGCAGGAGACGAACGTGGCAGCCTCATGTCATCTCTGCAAAATAAATAAATGAATAAAAAAATCAAAGCAACCCTACAGACGGAACTTGACTGAGCAAATAAGAGTGTAGTAATTGAGAATATTTAAGTAAAACATGCACTTTTATCAAGGTAGTATTATTAACCTCTGTGTACATTTTGTGGTGATTCTGAAATAAATTCTCCCTTGTTACGGTTAAACAAATTGTAGTTTTTCCACCTCTAAGGCCGCATTAAGTTCAATTTCCTCCATGGCTGCAGTGGCCAGCTTGTTTATTTTCAATTAGTTGCACTGTTAGGACAGTAAACTGCGACCCACTGTAATCTCTTTATTCGCATTTTATTTAATAAGCATTGTTGAAATTGATGAGGCTCATTAGGTTTAAAGCCTGCAGCCACCAACGACGACGTGGTAAACGGAAGGCTAACGGCGTGTACGCTGAGGCGTCGACCGCCGTGACGTCAAAATCATCCATCATCGGCGCGATTCAGCCCGACGAGTCATCTCGTCAAAAAGTGAAAGGAATTACAGCGGCTGGAGGCAGGAACTAAAGCTCCATCATCACTAACAGCACAGAAACAGACGACACAGAGTCCCAGTGTCACTGTTTGGGTGCAAAACTCAAACACCTGCCTTGCTCAAGTGTTTTTTTTAAACATCATGTGGAAACTGTAGGTTGACTTTGTACACCAACCACAATGGAGTTACAATTAAATAATCAATACATACTGTTAGTGTTGAATTTCAGCTTAAAATGAAAAGGCTTAACAAAAAAATACAGCATTAATCGTTGAGTTACAGCTATTTTACACAGTCCTTTTACATTTTCAGACGCCATGAGTAATTGGACCAATTAAATCAACAAATACAAATCATGGAACACTTAAAAGTCATTGACTATATCTTGAGTTACATAAATCATTTAGAAATACAAATAGTATAATACTGTGTGGTAAATGGGAACTTTCCACTAGTCCTAGGAAGCCCTAGTCCGAGTATTAAGGAGAGCATGTTGAAGTTGTTTTTACATTTATTGTAGGCTATATGTTGCACTAAAGTAAGATAAGTAATGTTACAAAAGTGTGACAATTAAAAAAAAAAAAACAATTAATTATGATGAATTACCATTACTTTTTGATTTTCAATTCAACAAATTTACAGACAGCAGTATAATTAAAGGTGATTAATGGTGTATGTCAACAGAATCATATGTTTTATTTTTTTAAACTGAACAAAACTGGATCTAGTTTGTTAGCTATTTGAAAGTATTACATTTTTTAGTGAACTCTAAAATCAGTTTGGGGTTGTAATATACACCATCAAATAATAAGAGGTTAGGACTAGTGGACAGCAGGACTAGTGGACCCTCCTGGTGGGAAATCTGTCTGGAGGAGGCAGTTCTCAAAATGTGAGCGAGCATACAAGAAGCAAACTAGTGATGGAGCCACCAAGGCAGCCATGAAAAGTCTAAAGGAGTTACAGGCTGCTGCAGCTGTGAGTGTACAAACTGTGCACAGTGAAACGTCAGTCACAGCTTCACGGTGGAATGGAACTGAGAAGGATTTTGTGACAAGAAAACAGAACAAATCTAGGCTCAAGTCTTCTGTGTGCCTTCTGACAAACTGTGTCTTATTTTGAAGTAAAGATTTCTCGAGCCACCATGAAGCTGTTCAGCTGTGCAGTTTCTCCAATCACAGCCACAGAATTCAAAACCTCACTTCAGAATTATCGTAGGTGTCTTGTTGGCTTCCCTCACAAATGTACTTCTTGCACACTCACTTTTCCTGAGAATTGCGTACTTCAGACAGATACAGAACTGTACGGTTTGCATTTCTCAAAAAGTGATATAAATGTAAACCAAGACATACTGAGCGAGTTGAAATGTCCCATGTGTCCATCGCCTGATTTGTCCAAAGAAAATTGGCTGTAAAATTGTACATTTAGAAACGGTTGATGTGATATTTTTGTGACACCTCATGTACAGAGCTCAAAAGCACAAAAACCGGCATTGTTCACTCGCAGACCTGACTGTAGCAGTCAGGTCAGAGATGAAAGTCTGTAGCAGGAAGTCAGTCAGAGACAAAAGGTAAGAATTAACAATGAATTGATTGATTTTGTCGATCAGGTGCTGATGCAGCAACAGAAGAGCAGAGCGTTCTACCGTATCCAGGCAACCAGGATGATGATCGGAGCCGGCAACATCCTCAAGAAACACGCCGCTGATCAGGCTCGCAAGGTAACGCACCTACGTTATCAACAGATGTATTGACAGACCGGAGCGGCGCTCTACCTGACTCTGACTCTGCTTCTGTGTTTTCTCGATGAAGGTGGTGAGCAGCCATGAGACCCAGGCCCAGGAGGACGACCCCCACACCATCAGGATGGAGTTTGAACCCTCTTTGTACCAGTGCTTTGAAAACTGTGGCTCCCTGAAACTGACAGTCGCAAGAAACGGAGGAGAACCCGGTGTTACGGTGAAGGTGAGAGCCAAGGGAATAGTCGAGAGCAGGACTGAGAAGAACAAGAAATGTGTGTGGGCGAGTGAGCGAGGGCAGTCAAGAGACACTCCAGGGAACAAATATAGTCTCCTCTGGACTGATTTCACTCCCACTCTGGCGCCTTTCCTAGTAGTCGTCTGATTCTTACTCATAACTCTGTTTTCACCTCAAGAGGCTTTCAGGCATTGATGCTGTAATTTCTACACATCAAGTGCCAGGAAAGGAAAAGAAGAGGAATCCTGAATAGAGAGACAATAACTGTCACGTTCCTTACACAGGGAGTCCTAAAAATGTGTAAATATTGAGTTCCGTTGAGTCCTCTTGATTAACTTGTTTCGACCAGGTCACCAAAGACAAAGTATCACAATTGTACAATACGACAGGAAGCACCAAGACCTTGAAGTCTTGAAGTTTGTGCTCATGGAAAAATATCAACATCTTAGTGTTGATCCAGGGCAATCACCAACAACTCACTCCATTTCTTAAGTGCTACAATCAGGGCTTCCATTGATTCCACAAAGATCACAGTGTTGTCCACAAAGTCAAGGTCAGTAAATCTCTTAGATGTAATAAATTACATTTTGGCCTTTTTGGGTTTTTTTTTTTTAAGATTACAGAGATGCTTATTGTTTTACAGCTTCAAAGTGTTGGTTTTCAGAATGTCGCCCAAACTTGATATCACCCAGAGAGCATTTTTGGCAGTGAAATGATGCCGCATGTGCTCCCCGTTAGCCTAGTTGGTTTTGAATTGCTGGTTCTTCTTTCTGTTCTTCCTCTGGCCCACAAAATAAATCCAACATCAGTGGCTGCACGCTGATGGCACAGCCTTTGTTAGCATTGTGGCTTGCCTCTACTGGTGGTTGGCTCTCACTGTGGTATTGTATCACTTCCTGTTCTGGAGCACAGCGGTGTTTTGCTGTATCTGTTAGCTGTTTAATCTGCGCAGTTAGATTGATCTAGTTAACTAGATAATGATTTGTTTCACAGTGTAATCTTCACGTGCCTTAACTAAAGCACTCCCTCTGCTGAATCACCTCTAAATTATTTACACATTATTCACTTTGTGTGTGTAACTTTGCAAAAACAATGTCGGACTCTGTAGTTTTCTCTGGGCCCCTCCCCAATCGGACCGGGAGTGACATGTTTAGCCGCATGTTCTCCTTGAATTGCTGGCTGTCTGAGTGGTGTCCAAAAAATGAGGTGGGCTTCATAGATAATTGGCAAAGCTTCTGGGGAAAACCTGGTCTTGTTAGGAGAGACGGCATCCATCCCACTTTGGATGGAGCAGCTCTCATTTCTAGAAATCTGGCCAATTTTATTAAATCCTCCAAACCGTGACTATCCAGGGTTGGGACCAGGAAGCAGAGTTGTAGTCTTACACACCTCTCTGCAGCTTCTCTCCCCCTGCCATCCCCTCATTACCCCATCCCCGTAGAGATGGTGCCTGCTCCCAGACCACCAATAACCAGCAAAAATCTATTTAAGCATAAAAATTCAAAAAGAAAAAATAATATAGCACCTTCAACTGCACCACAGACTAAAACAGTTAAATGTGGTCTATTAAACATTAGGTCTCTCTCTTCTAAGTCCCTGTTAGTAAATGATATAATAATTGATCAACATATTGATTTATTCTGCCTTACAGAAACCTGGTTACAGCAGGATGAATATGTTAGTTTAAATGAGTCAACACCCCCGAGTCACACTAACTGCCAGAATGCTCGTAGCACGGGCCGAGGCGGAGGATTAGCAGCAATCTTCCATTCCAGCTTATTAATTAATCAAAAACCCAGACAGAGCTTTAATTCATTTGAAAGCTTGACTCTTAGTCTTGTCCATCCAAATTGGAAGTCCCAAAAACCAGTTTTATTTGTTATTATCTATCGTCCACCTGGTCGTTACTGTGAGTTTCTCTGTGAATTTTCAGACCTCACTGCATTTAATCTATTATTAGACTCAATTGGCTTTGTTCAAAATGTAAATGAGTCCACCCACCACTTTAATCATATCTTAGATCTTGTTCTGACTAACAGTATTCCCTGAAAACTCCCTTCTGTCTGATCATTTCTTAATAACATTTACATTTACTCTGATGGACTACCCAGCAGTGGAGATTAAGTTTCATTACACTAGAAGTCTTTCAGAAAGCGCTGTAACTAGGTTTAAGGATATGATTCCTTCTTTATGTTCTCTAATGCCATATACCAACACAGTGCAGAGTAGCTACCTAAACTCTGTGAGATAGAGTATCTTGTCAATAGTTTTACATCCTCATTGAAGATAACTTTGGATGCTGTAGCTCCTCTGAAAAAGAGAGCTTTAAATCAGAAGTGCCTGACTCTGTGGTATAACTCACAACCTCGCAGCTTAAAGCAGATAACCCGTAAGTTGGAGAGGAAAGGGCGTCTCACTAATTTAGAAGATCTTCACTTAGCCTGGAAAAAGAGTCTGTTGCTCTATAAAAAAAAGCCCTCCATAAAGCTAGGACATCTTACTACTCATCACTAATTGAAGAAAATAAGGACAACCCCAGGTTTCTTTTCAGCACTGTAGCCAGGCTGACAAAGAGTCAGAGCTCTATTGAGCTGAGTATTCCTTTAACTTTAACTAGTAATGACTTCATGACTTTCTTTGCTAATAAAATTTGAACTATTAGAGAAAAAATTACTCATAACCATCCCAAAGACGTATCGTTATCTTTGGCTGCTTTCAGTGATGCCGGTATTTGGTTAGACTCTTTCTCTCCGATTGTTCTGTCTGAGTTATTTTCATTAGTTACTTCCTCCAAACCATCAACATGTCTATTAGACCCCATTCCTACCAGGCTGCTCAAGGAAGCCCTACCATTAATTAATGCTTCGATCTTAAATATGATCAATCTATCTTTATTAGTTGGCTATGTACCACAGGCTTTTAAGGTGGCAGTAATTAAACTATTACTTAAAAAGCCATCACTTGACCCAGCTATCTTAGCTAATTACGAATAGGCCAATCTCCAACCTTCCTTTTCTCTCAAAAGTTCTTGAAAGGGTAGTTGTAAAACAGCTAACTGACCATCTGCAGAGGAATGGTCTATTTGAAGAGTTTCAGTCAGGTTTTAGAATTCATCATAGTACAGAAACAGCATTAGTGAAGGTTACAAATGATCTTCTTATGGCTTCAGACAGTGGACTCATCTCTGTGCTTGTTCTGTTAGACCTCAGTGCTGCTTTTGATACTGTTGACCATAAAATTTTATTACAGAGATTAGAGCATGCCATAGGTATTAAAGGCACTGCGCTGCGGTGGTTTGAATCATATTTATCTAATAGATTACAATTTGTTCATGTAAATGGGGAATCTTCTTCACAGACTAAGGTTAATTATGGAGTTCCACAAGGTTCTGTGCTAGGACCAATTTTATTCACTTTATACATGTTTCCCTTAGGCAGTATTATTAGACAGCATTGCTTAAATTTTCATTGTTACGCAGATGATACCCAGCTTTATCTATCCATGAAGCCAGAGGACACACACCAATTAACTAAACTGCAGGATTGTCTTACAGACATAAAGACATGGATGACCTCTAATTTCCTGCTTTTAAACTCAGATAAAACTGAAGTTATTGTACTTGGCCCCACAAATCTTAGAAACATGGTGTCTAACCAGATCCTTACTCTGGATGGCATTACCCTGACCTCTAGTAATACTGTGAGAAATCTTGGAGTCTTTTTTGATCAGGATATGTCATTCAATGCACATATTAAACAAATATGTAGGACTGCTTTTTTGCATTTGCGCAACATCTCTAAAATTAGAAAGGTCTTGTCTCAGAGTGATGCTGAAAAACTAATTCATGCATTTATTTCCTCTAGGCTGGACTATTGTAATTCATTATTATCAGGTTGTCCTAAAAGTTCCCTGAAAAGCCTTCAGTTAATTCAAAATGCTACAGTTAGAGTGCTGGCAGGGACTAGAAGGAGAGAGCATATCTCACCCATATTGGCCTCTCTTCATTGGCTTCCTGTTAATTCTAGAATAGAATTTAAAATTCTTCTTCTTACTTATAAGGTTTTGAATAATCAGGTCCCATCTTATCTTAGGGACCTCTTAGTACCATATCACCCCAATAGAGCGCTTCGCTCTCAGACTGCAGGCTTGCAGGCTTACTTGTAGTTCCTAGGGTTTGTAAGAGTAGAATGGGAGGCAGAGCCTTCAGCTTTCAGGCTCCTCTCCTGTGGAACCAGCTCCCAATTCGGATCAGGGAGACAGACACCCTCTCTACTTTTAAGATTAGGCTTAAAACTTTCCTTTTTGCTAAAGCTTATAGTTAGGGCTGGATCAGGTGACCCTGAGCCATCCCTTAGTTATGCTGCTATAGACGTAGACTGCTGGGGGGTTCCCATGATGCACTGAGTATTTCTTTCTCTTTTTGCTCTGTATGCACCACTCTGCATTTAATCATTAGTGATTGATCTCTGCTCCCCTCCACAGCATGTCTTTTTCCTGGTTCTCTCCCTCAGCCCCAACCAGTCCCAGCAGAAGACTGCCCCTCCCTGAGCCTGGTTCTGCTGGAGGTTTCTTCCTGTTAAAAGGGAGTTTTTCCTTCCCACTGTTGCCAAGTGCTTGCTCACAGGGGGTCGTTTTGACCGTTGGGGTTTTTCTGTAATTATTGTATGGCCTTGCCTTACAATATAAGGCGCCTTGGGGCAACTGTTTGTTGTGATTTGGCGCTATATAAATAAAATTGATTGATTGATTGTGCTGAGGGCGGAGTTCCTCAGTGAAGTGGCATTCTCAGCTTGCTCTCGTGCTCTCGGGGCACGATGTCAGAGCAGCACTTCTATGATTAATGTTCAAACTAAAGAGATGACTGGATTCACCGAGCGGGATTTCCCACTACAAGGCCAACTGATGGCTTGATGGCCGGCTTATTGAAAATTTTCAAGTGCACAACCAGAGACTGCTGTGTGACCTTCTCTGAATATGTAATTTGATTGAGCCATCTGTGCGCTATCTTTGTCCATAAGAATGGAAAACAGGTCACTGTGATGACAAATGTATGCCCTGCTTCCACCGGATTGAGACCTATATAAGACCTACAAGATCATGACATTTTGTCAACTCCCACAAGTCTTGGCTGATCTCCGTTGTGACACAACCCAGCTTGCAATCTCAGTGGGAGTTAGTGAGAGTGACAGCGAGCAGAGGCCTTTTTTTCTATTGCAACTCGGCCGTGGACTCGGTGTAAATGGGGTGCTACTGCCTTTGTTGCGGTCAAACTGAAGGAGCAACATGGACGTTTTTCTCAACTAATTCCAACTGTATCATTTAGACAATGATAAAACGTTGCAAACACATTTTCCGACAACACAGCTTGTACATGTGCTGAATTTCCAGTCGAAGGCACCTACATTTTCATGGACTATGAAAGCTGACATTGTGACCATGGCCAGCGATACTACAGCTGGTGCTGTGTATAATTTACAATTGACATGAAATCAAGGGTTTACTGACCTTAATGTTGTGGACGATGGTGTGATCTTTGCAGACTCAATGTAGCACACGAGAAGCCAAGTGAGAAGTCAGAGTATGTGGGTTTACCATTGTGTTGGATCAAGACCAAGTTCCAGGCTCTCAAAGACTTCCTGGATTCTGCCATCAGAAGTGTATCTGTATGTGGCGAAAGTGTCAAACTTGTAGAGACATTAGCTTCGCAATGACATTCATGTCTCTGGGTCGTCAGCCTTTGAGATCGAGAGAGTTCTGGAAACAGCTTGTGGAGTCATGAGGTCTTTGGACAGAGGTGTTTTATGCTGCTGATATCTTTGCAGAAGATGTCCTGGTGCTTCTTGTCTTAGTGTGAGACTTGGACATTAACCACTGAGGCGATGACTCGGTGCCTTTGATACTAGGTCTCTTTGAGGAATCTTTGGGTAGCACAAGAATGACTTTGGGTCAAAGAAGCAGATACTTAGGGAGATTCATACGAGGAGTATCGCTTGCATTGTGAGGGAACATCAGCAACAACATTTTGACCTTGTGACATGTTCCCTTTGCTTGATCCACCACTCTTGTGCCTCACTGTTGATCACCCCAGCAACTGGAGAAAGCCAAGAGGACAAGCACATTTCACCTGGCAGCGGCGGGTAAATGGCTGCTTTCTAGGTGTCCATAAACCGGTTGTCTGCCTGGGTGGCCGACATCTAGGATCCAAGATGGTTTCATAGTGTGGTGCTGCCAGACCTGACCTCATTTCCATGACTTATGCACATCTGATGAAGACCTAAAAATAGAAGAGTTGTGATTAAGTAGTTCAGGTGGGAGTTCGTTAAATCCTGCAACATCTGTAACAGGTGGTGGAATCATTCGGTTCAAACAGGTGTGTAATACACAAAGAGGGTTTAAAACGAAAGCAAACAGGGAAAGTTTTGTTGTTCTAACTTTAAAGTCTATCTATCTGACCCGTAGGCTTGTTTTAATGAAGCCGTTGTTCTTGTTCTCTCTCACCCTCTGCTCCCATCTCTCCAAATCTACTATCCTGTCTTTGTTCTCCACCTCTGTCTTTGTATCTTTCTCTCTTTGTCCTTCTTTCCCCGCTGTGTTTATCTTCCTTTTTCATGAGCAGTCGCTTCTTTTTCATGCTGGACGGTGCTCTGTTCCTCATCTGCATCCGCTCACTGTCTATCTCTGCGTCTGTCCCAGGTGGATTATCGCACGGAGGATGGCACGGCTAATGCAGGTTCAGATTACGAGTTCGCTGAGGGTACGCTGCTCTTTAAGCCAGGAGAGAACCTCAAAGGTAATAAATGGCACCTTTTACTGAGGCCGTGCCATTGAGACATTGAAGCACAAACTGCGAGATCACCTGCAGCACTGAAGGCACATGTGCTTTTTGTTTTTCCTTGTATTGTGATTTCAAGGCTCATTGGCATTGTTTAGCCGCAGACTGTTTGTGCAGGCAGGAGCATCATAACTGACAAATTGCTTCTTATGCAGAAATCACCGTCGGGGTGATCGATGACGACATCTTTGAGGAGGATGAGTATTTCTACGTCCACCTCAGCAATCCTCGCGTGGTTGGCTACCCAGAGCTTGGCTCTGCCCCTCTGGATCCTAGTACCACCCCTAAAGCAGTACTAGGTGATGCCCACACGGCCACTGTGACTATCTACGATGACGATCATGCAGGTAAGAGAAATCTACTGCAGGAACTATCTTGCTCTGGCATTGTACATAGCTGATTACAGTAATTGAATAAGATTTCTGGCTGTAACATTTTGATGTTAACCTTCTGTTTGCTTTGAGAAACTACCACAGACAAAGCGGCAATAGCAAGAAAAGAAAAAAGTACCATAAAATATGACCTGTAGTAAGAGCTGTAATCAAAATAAATGACCCCAAAATGTGCATCCCCCTAACATAATTTAGCTGTTGCATAAAGCAAATTCCTGGAGTATGTCTGTCCTTTAGTATTTAATTTTGAGATAGTCACCAAACATTATGTAGTTACATCTGATATTACGCAGGTGCAGGAGTTATTAGACTAGAACCTCTTTACTCCTAATGTGCTTGAAACCTGAGCTTCAACTCCAGGTGTGTGCAGTTTACCTGCATTATTTTCATTGTCTTTTGTGTTGTAAACTACCCAGAGGAAACGAAATAAACCAAGTTTGAATCGATTAAACACCACTAGCCAGTATTATGATGGTTTCATGTTAATCCAACTCTTGATGAGATTTTGGTTTTGGTCATGGGCGCAGCTAACCAAAAAGTTAGCTTTGATAACCATTAATCCGATAACTGAAAAGTTATCTTTTATGACGCTAAACTGATAAACTGCTAAAAAAAATGTATTTTTATTACAGATAACCAATAACTTTTAGTATTGATTCGGACGCGGCCACATCAGATTACACTGTCGGCTTCTGATAAAGTAGTTTCACTTTTCGCTGTTGGGTAAATTCAAGGATCACAAACACATAAGAGCACATGAAAAATGAATGAATACAAAAATAAAACCCCAAACACTGCCATCATCTTTCAAAAGCAGTAAAACACAGTATTAGAAGTCACAGTTTATCTCGGTATTAGATACAACGTCATCTACAAACTAAAAGCTGCTGTTTTTTTCATTCACTTTGAACTCTGCGGCTTAAACAACCCAAAATACATCCATTAATGCATTGACTGGCAGAGTAAAATACACGTAGTAAATATAAATTCTTACCTGTTAGTTTCTGTTGGGAAAGTGTAGTGACACAGACCCACAACAGGGGGCGTAAATGAACGGACAATGGAAGGAGTCAAATTATAACACTTTACTGGTGTGAATGTCACAACCAAACACAGCAGAATCAGAATGTGCAACAGTCAATTAATAAAAGGTGTCGTGTGGGCAGGCTCGATGATAGGAGACGCCCGTCTGGAAACGAACCGGAACCACATGATTTCCACCGTCACCTGAACCCGAGGAATACTGGAGCCGCCAAGTCCCGGAGTCCCCAGGTGGCCACCTTCCCGGCGTGTCGGATCTGGTACTGCTGGCAGAAAGCAAAAGACAGTCAAAGGGTGGGTGTGTGAACACCCAGTAACACTGGTGGGAATGCCACCTCCACCTCTCACTCAGTGCGTTGCAGCGGTCTCAGCTGAAAAGGAGCGCCGTCTTGCACAGTCTCCTCAAAAACGACCAGTTCTCCTGCAAACACTCACAATAAATAGATTTACAAAAGGCTGAGGATATTACCTCCAGATGAAGATGATATCTCAGCAGTTTGGTGGAGGTGTCTTCCTGCTTTTATACCAGATGTGTTGATTAGTGACAGCTGTCACGGATGATGGGTGACAGCTGTCACCACGGCTTGTTCCTGAGGCGGCAGCGCCCTCTCGTGCCTGAAGCCCGCACTTCAGGCAGGGCGCCTTCTGGTGGTGGGCCAGCAGTACCTCCTCTTCTGGCAGCCCACACAACAGTTTCAGTGGCATTCTTCTGAAAAAATAATCCACATAAAGCGTCCTCTTTTTAAAAATACAAAATAGTGTGTAAACGTGAAGAAAAGTCCCTCTGTACACACAGCTGTGGCGTGAGAGCTCCTCTCCCCCACCGAGTCTTGGCGGTTAAATTACAGCCACAAAGAAATAAAATGAAATAATGTTAAAATTAGTCTGTTTTGTTTTTGTGTCGAGCGGACTCACTCACTGTAATGTCCAAAGTGAACCTGAACTACACTACCCACAATGCTCCCTGCATCGATCGGCCAATTACGTTTTGCACTTAATGATGATGTCATCAGGAAGCGACAGGCAGCCAGTCTGCTACAAACACACAACAGATGGACTAAAATGTTTGATTTGAGGGTTTACAAACGTTTTTGACCGTTAAACTTTGCTCACTTTACCAGCAAAAAAAAAAATGTTTTTGGACTGAAAGTTATCTGAACTAAATTTATCGGAAAATAACTGGTTCGATGATGGTTTTAAAACTTATCTGAAAAGCTAATCCGCTAGCAAAAACATTAGCTTCAATAATTATCTGTTATCAGATTAGCTGAACTGTGCCCACCACTGGTCAGGAAACAGATACTTGTCCTTTTCAAAGAATTTCTAAAGCTGTTCTCACTTACAGGCATCAACTAGTGAAAAAAATAGGAGATAATTATGTTTTAGTTATTGTGGTGTTTAGAATTACAGCAATTTGAAGGTTGAGGATATTTTGTGGCAATATTCTGATTGCAAGATGATAATTTATCCCAATATAGAAAATACAGTTCACTACTCAGAAGACTACCTTCTAACCTTGGGCAGAGACTGGGCTGGTGTTCTATGTGGTCACTTGACCGAATTGTGAAAACACTGGTTACATGGATGGTTGTCAATCAGGTTTTGTTTTGGGTGGCGTAAAGTAGAGCTGAGCAATCAGCTCAGTGGGATAGGAGTTGGACGACCAGTGGGTAGATCTGGATTTGATTCCCAGTCACGCTACCTGTCTGTGGCCTTGGATTTCATCTGCATGGTCTTAGTTCACACAGCTGTAAATTGCACCGGTCTTAGTTGGAGAAGTAACCTGGCATCCCAGAAGTAAGTCCTGTACAGACCCAGAGGCCAATTAGTACCTGAACATATTCCTGCATACCGTAGCATCTGTTTCATGCTACGGGGTCTCGGGATAGGTTTGTGCACCAAAGGGCCCCGGGGCCTGTATAGGACTTCCAGCACCAGCCATTTTCCATCTCTGACTCCCCCCCCCCCACATCTGATTAGCTCAGTCAGGCATGTAGAGTTTGCCAAGAGCTGGAGGGGACCAGAGTTCATTTAGTGACTCCCCTTCTATTCAAAGCTGGAAAACTACATGAAAAAAGGTGCTGCTTCCCCAGAATTCCACCCATTTCTCATCTCTGCTTAATGGTGACTGGTCACATCCCCTATATTGCACAGCTCAGACGCACCTGACAAGTTTTGTAGCATTATTCCCGTGACATACGAGTGCATCATCTCAGCTGCCGATGTGTGAGTCAGTTTTTTTTTCTTCCTTGTTATAGTAATGACCTCAACATTACCGTGGAAGCCACACTAAACTAAAACCATCCATCATATGACATCATAATAATACGAAGGTTAGAGAGTTCCTGTCCCTTCAGTGGTACCGTCTTTTCAGTACGGAGAGCAGAGTGGGTGTCTTCCTCACGCTTATTAGCTTTCCTCTTGAGACAGTAGGTGTAATCTGTTAACCTCCCCGTGCATTTACTGTACTCCCCACAGAGGCAGCCCATCCTCCACAAAGTAGGTCGTAATTAACCCCATCCTTCACGTCTTTCTAGTGTTTCCCCCCTTGTGATCTTTCTTTCTTTCTTCGTTTTTCCTTTCACTTCAGGTATATTTACCTTTGAGAGTGCCAGTCAGAGGGTTAGTGAGAGTGTAGGTGTGATGGAGGTGAAGGTTCTCAGGACCTCGGGAGCCAGAGGCTTGGTAGCCGTCCCGTATCGGACCGTAGACGGCACTGCTAAGGGCGGGGAGGACTACGAACTGACCGCTGGCAAACTGGAGTTTCAGAATGATGAGACCATGTGAGTACATGTACACAGCAACTCTCACGTCACAAAATTATCAAGTGACTCTTGGAAGTTTGCAATGGTTCTTCAGAATATTCAAATTTGTATACTTGTGAACGAAACTAGTACAGTGTTGAGGACAGTAGGGTGAATGTAATGTCAAAGGTCTCATGGCTTATTCACAAAATTGACCAACATTGAATTCAGTAAAAACATTTGTGGAGTTGTTTGGCAAGGAGAAAATTCTGTTGCCCAGTAGGAGATAGTATAGCTGGTGATTGACCAACCCAGTCCATGTGTTGAGAAAAATTTGACAATTCATCACTGTGTGGCCTTCCAAGTTACTCATGTCTTTATTGTCTTATAGTTATCACTAAAATTACACCTAACTACAATGGTACCATAGGAAAGCAGGAGTCACTATGTAGGGTGGTTCTCAGAATTAGAAGTTGCTGGACATTGTAGTCAGGTGCTGCAAGTGCTGTGTAGAGAGGAAGCAAAACGGGTGATCCTCAGGGATATGCTCCGGCGCCTCCACTGTTCAGTGCTTGCGTAGACTAGGTGTTGAGTAGGATTGTGGAAACCAGCAGCTTAGGTTGTTTTTGTTGGCGAGGAAAGGTTTACAGAGCTCGACTTTGTTCATGACACTGTCACCTTTGCGGAATCAATGGATTGCACCATTTGATAAACTGAGTGAGGAATCAGAGTGCCTGTGTTTGTGATTGTCCTGGATCAAGACTAGCATCCAGGCTTTGAATGACTTCCTGGGTTCGGCCATCAGAACTTTAAGTGTATGCAGTATAGAGAGAGCCACGTACGGGGACACGTTGAAGAAGAAATACTGCCAGTTAATCAAGCCTTTAGCCCGTATCCTGAACGTGAATGTCTGTATTTGGAGATAACATTGTAATAATGCCACTCTTTAAGGTTGCCAACTCTTCCTTAAGGGGCACACAGGCACATGCGCACACACTCACAAAACTGCTCCCTGCCTCCTTGAGCACATGCATTTTTAACATGCTGATGTTAGCTGTGTTAAATTGACCAATACATAAAACTGTTGGGAATGCAGTTTCCACACGGCGCCCTGGGGCCGATAAAGCACCCGCTCCGTGTTTGTGTGGGTCACTGTAGTTATCTTGTGTTGTGGCATATGCAATGGAATTATCTTTGCATATTTGCAGGTGTATAGAAGTAATGTCTGCATGTGTGTTTGAGCCTGATTGTGTTTAATGTTGGTTAGTGTTGAAGAAACTGCTCATCTGTGGCTGACTGTAGATAAAACTTTTGAGCAAGATGGAGATTCTTTCTTCTTCTCTATGTGATGGATTCAAATAGTCTTCCTCACCAGTTGCTCAGTTGGTAGCACTGTTCTATCCTAAACTGATCTAGACTGAAGGCCTAGATGGCAGCTCCAACAGGTAGACTCAGGACTGACTCACTATGTACCCAAATCCTCAGGGTGTGGTGTTTTGTGGGTGAAGGCTTGCTGTCATCTTCAAGGCTTTTTTTCCTCCTTGAATTCTGGTGCCAATGGGTTCATGTTGCAAATGAAGGAGCATCGTTTCTCAGCGCACCAGCCGTATCTGCTTGTGAAAGTCTCTTCTGAGAAGAAGGTTTTGTGAACTGCAGACTAACAAACCAGATAGTCTCTGAAGTAAACACACAGTGAGTTTGATTAATGTGGCATCACTCCTTTGGAGTGACACAAACATCTCCATCTAAAGTGTTATACAGCCCAGACGCTCACAGAAAGACACCTTGTCCATACGCTGGAAAACCTTAGAGAGTTTGGGTGAGTGAGCTGGGAGTTTGTCATTGTGACGTGGTCTTGATTGAAGTTGGTGCCTTGGAAGAGCTGGCTGAGAGGATGGGAAAGTCTGATCAATAATCATTTGTTGCCATGCAAAAGAGTGAGTGAGGGAGTGACAGAAGGACAGAAGTAGAAACACCTCTTGCATATTGAGCTATTCTTCCTGTAGATTCACTTCCCACTTTTTTCTTCTCTCTTTTTTCTCTCGTCTTTCATCTCCTCATTGTCTTCCTTCATACCGTTGCTCCAGCACGCTCATGTCGTGTGTTCTCCCTTCCTGTTTATTTTTTTTTCCACAAAATTTACTTTGTTGAAATCTAAAGCAACTTTAATTCTGTTGCATCACAAAATGCCACCTAATTGTATTGTTGGCAATGTATTTTCAGGGTGCATCTACTAACACTAAAACATTTCTCTTCCCACTGACTCATTTGGACAAATATTGCAACTAAATAGAGCCCGACCGATATATCGGCCAGCTGATATTATCGGCCGATATAAGCCCTTTTCATAGTACTCACTATCGGCCGAAATTTTGCCGATAGAACGCCGATAATTTCTCATAAACAGAACAGTTACTGAAATAATGTTTGTGTTGGCAATGTAAAATGTTCTTGCACCATTTTTCCAGTAGATGGAGCTCTGACTCCATTCAACTGAGAGCTGCTTACACCCCTGCTTAAAAATGTGTTCATCACCGGCCATTGTAGTTCGCCGTCACACTGCACTGATCAGCTGACAAAAGCATACAAGTAAGTTTATAAGGATGTTGTTTGTAATAACTTTGCACTTACATTCACCCTACATTTCTCCCTTTCAGTTCAACTCAGTTTGATTAACTCACTTTATGTAGTAAGATCAGATGTATTTCATAACTCTTTTTAAGGATATGTATTTGCTAATTTCACAAAGGTTTAATTCTTGATTGCATTTTCTGAACTTGAAAATTCTTCTCTGTTATAAAGTTAATCAATATGAGGACAAAGCTTCAGCTTTTAGCTCATACCTTTTTTGTTAAGGGTCCAAAAAAGGACATTTTATTCATTTAAAAAATATCGGCTGATTTATCGGCTATCGGCATTTTTTTTTCATCCAAATATCGTTACCGGCATCGGCCTCAAAACATCCATATTGGTCGGGCTCTACAACTAATAGTAATTAATGTTACTACTGACAACTGACACAACAGACCTGTGTGAGCGCTGTCTTACCGTAGCAGGTATCCAGCAAAACATTTTTGTGAAATGTGTTTGCCCGTCTTTCCGTTTACATTTGCCTTCTTTTTCCCTGTGGGGTCTACGGTGTTTCTTCAGCTCTGTGATTGTAACGCCAGCATATGTAGCTAACGTTACAGCATATCATGCTGGGAAATGGAGTTTCTAAGTGTGTCATGGAATCATGTCACTGTATTTTAACCCACAGGGGTTGAAATCCTAAATTGCTTCATCATACTGGCAGTAAAATTGTTAGACACATTTTATTTGAATACTAAGGAACAAATTTATATTGGTGCAAAAGAAAATCCTTTTTTGTGACTGCAATGGTTAAAAGATAAAAGGGAGTACACTTTTAAGTATCCGCATTTGCATCCTCCCATCCTCTCATCCATCCATCCATCTATCCATGAAAAGGAAAATCTGTCTTTAATGTGTCGTGGGAGCTCATTATTCTTTTGTTCTCTTCTCACTTTCTTCTTTGTTTGGGCTTCATTCCTCACATTTCTGCCTGCATTTATTTTTCACATCTTTCCTTCACTTTGCCCTTTTTCTTTCCGTCTCTCGTTTTCATCATACTTTCTAAAAAAGAAAAAAAAAACACTCCTTTTCATGACATTAGAATTTTGTTTTAATTGCTTGTTTCATTGTTTTTTTTTAACAGACTTTTTTCTTTCCTCTCCTCTTTAATGACTCCTCTGCCTTTTCTGCACTCTTCCACCTCCTCATTTTCAATCATCTTCAACTCTTTATTCTTTCACCTTCACTCATTTCCGCTGTCAGACTCCCCTCTCACCTCCTGCTCCTTCTACCTGACACCTTCCCTCACCTCCTTAAAGTCTGTCCTTATCCTTCTTTCATACCTCCTCTTTATTATTCTTCTGTACTCCTCCTCCTCATCTTCTTCTCTCCATCTGTCCGTCCATCCATCCATCCATCCATCTATCCGTCCATCCATCCATCCATCCTTGTGTAAACTAAATTCCAATAAAGGACTTGATGCCAATTCACTCGCTCACAGCGCCGTCATAACTCATCGTCCACTCCTCCCTCCTTTGTATTCCTCGTGTTCATTCATCCTCAACACATTTCTTCCTTCATTTCTCCTCTTTCGCTCCTTTTGTCTACTTCCTGCATTCAAGCGCTGCATATTAATCTGTCACTTTTCTTGTTTTCTCTGTTCAAAAGAGGGAGAGAATTAAATGGCTTCAAAACTTTGTGGGGAACATTTAAAACTCACCAGAGCCGAACTGTCGGAGGAAGGAATTAAATCAAAGTTAGCGAGGGAGGGAGAGAAAGAGAGATGTTCACAAACTCTTTGTAGAAATCCCGTGTTGATTTTATGGCCATTTCCATGACTTTTGGATCCCTAGGATGAGAGTTCAAAGGCCATATTTCTGCTGAGCATTACTGCAGTCACACTTGTGTGACTGTGAAATTTTCGAGCAAAGATCAAATATTTGAATGTAATTCACTGAGACTTTTGGATTCACCCTGATTCCTCCAGGAGGCAAAGCACCGCAAAGTGGAAAGAGGAAAATGCAATGTCAATGACTTTATGTCCACTTGGTGAACAAAGTTGCTGGACCCTTGTCTCCTATCATAGGTCACGGAAAGGTCATCAGCCAAAGGTTAAGGTCAAATTAGAGGTCATTGCCTACAGTCCACAATAATATTTTCAAAATGCAAAGATCAGATTTAATTAAATTTTGTGGACAAACTGAGTGGATGGTGTTGATGTAACGCAGGTCACTTGAAGGTCACGGGTCTAAGGTTAAGGTCAACTCTGAGGCCACTGTCTCCTGTTCATGGCAATTTCAATCAAACCAAATGCATCCAATCCACTAATAGCACAGGTTATGCGAAGGTCATACATCCAAGGTCAAGGTCAAATCAGAGGTTGCTGTCTCCTTTTCATGATCATATCTTCAAAATGCAAAGAACAATTTCAATCAAAGGAACTGCATAAATTAAACAGGACAATCCACTAATAAGACAGGTTATGTCAAGGTCATACATCTAAGGTCAAGGTCAAATCAGAAGTCACTGTCTACTCCTCAGTAGTAACATTAAATGATAACAAAGGTCAAAGTCATAGGTATAAGGTCAAGGACAAATGAAGGTCATTGTGTAATGTCCATGCTGATATCTTCAAAATGCAGTGAACAATCTGAAATAAACTTGGTGGATAAACTCAATGGAATGTCCTCAAAAGAGGTCATGTCAAGGGCCTAGGTCTAAGGTCAAGGTCAAATCAGAGGTAATCAAGAAATACCTTCATAATTCCCATATGTATCTCATCAAGTAGATGATGCTGAAACACAGTTTTCTGTATGGACTTTAGTTTTCCTGGGGATAGTTTTGCGCCGTTTCATTTGGCTCTAATTGATGCGCAAATTTGTGTTGCTGCCCACAAACAAGTAGTTGTAATACTGCTGTTCCTTAGTGACAGAAATAAACCCTGTCCAAATTGGGGGCAGCTCCAACTTTTGTTTGCCGATTCATTATCAAAAATGTGTGGCGCTCCCCTCAAAATGTACAAAACACTTTAACAATAATACACAAGGGAATGTGAAAGCAGAACATGCAATATTAATAAATCAGCAGTTATTCAAGTTTGTAATGTGGCTTTAACTGGAGTAATTTGGTTTGTAAACTGTAAACAACCATGCAAATACAACAAAACGACACTGCAGGATTGATGTCATGTTGTTGTATTAAATCTGACTCTCTGTGGGGTAACATGTACGTGTGTCTGCGATATGTTGCATTGTGTGTTATTGAAGTTGCAACCTGACTTCTTAATGTTTGTGACAAAGCTGTCAAAAGAGCTGTGATCAGGCTTCGCTGGTGGGTTTGGAGACGCTGGCTTTTGCCAAGATGTTTTTATGGTGTTAGAGGGAGTGAGATGGAGGAATTTGAGGAAAGTGTGAGCGAGTTTGTCACAGTTCTTGTAAAGTGTTTGATATGTGCAACCTGTTTCTCCATCTGTCACCAATGTAGGGTGACTAACCCAAAGCTGTTACCAAAACAAAGCCTCCTCTGAACTACCAAATCCTCAAAGTGTGTACTGTGGGTACAGAATGTGAGTGTGTATCTTTCTGTGCCTATAACACAAAGGTTACTTGTGCTTGAAGTGTGTATTTTATCATCTTTAGCATAGTGTAATACTGGCTTTAAGAGTCTGTTGCTTCAAGGTGACACACTGAAAGAAGGCAGAAAAAACAGGAGTCAGTGGTGTGACTCCGTGATTGTTTCCTAATATTTGGAATCCTCCAGAAGGCTTTGAACTTCTCCAGGTGCAACTGTTTTGTGCTTCAACCAAAAATTTAATCTCTCTGCATCGTATGTCTGAATCCTGAGTGCTCCTTGCGTCGCCTGTCTCATTTTCTGCTGACGTCATCACAGAAATTCCACAACAGTTGCTCGTGCAGGCTAAGAAATTTGAGAAACCTGATTTTTATGAAATAGAGATTCATACATTTTGCTTATCACAAGAAAAAGCTAGAGAGCAAGAATCCCCATAGTCAAAGAAGCGAAAATATGAAGGGAAGGAAATTCATGACTTGTAATCTGCAACCTCACCACTAGATGACACAAAATCTGACACACTGCAGCTTTTAAGGGCCCCTCCACTTCATAATCACCTTTACACATGCTTATGTGTCTGTGGGGCGAGATTTGTATGTAAGTGAGTCACGGAAGGAGGGGCTTTCCAATATAGAGGGGTCCATTTAAACCTGACGTATTCTCTGTTGCACAATTCTCTGAAACATCGGGTACCAGAAGTAAGAACAGATCTTGTAGACGATTTTGTCTCAACATGAAAGAAATCCAAGCACAAATTGTGTGCTAATGCTCAGTGATCTTATTAAAGCGAGTGGAAAAGACTTTATGACATCATAAAGGTCTATTAAAATCAGAGCACATGCAGGAGGCAAGTATTTAATGTGCTTGTGCTTTCCCCCTGCAAGACAAACCCCTCCTCCTCAAACACTCCGAATAGAATATCAAATTTGTAGCTCAGTCATGCTGATGTTCCCTCACAATGCAAATGACAGTTCTCACCTGAGTCTGCCTAAGTAATGGCTTGTTTGACACAGAGTCCTTCCACTGGTACCAAAGGTCCATCTGAAGTCACCAACTCCCAAAAGCATCCAATCATTGCCTTAGGTTGCATATGTACTGAAAATCACGACCTTCTGTTTATCACATACGACTGAGTAGACACCTGAACAGTCACAACCATTACCCAAGGATAATGACTGGCTCATTATCCACGGTTCGCAGTGTGGATAATGACACTATTATCTTTTGTGCAGCAGCATGGATATGGATTATAGTCTAATCATCATTTGTACCGCTGCACCAATTATTAAAAAGTGCAGTCTGACACAAGAAATAGGTTATAGAGATGTTAGCATGTTGTGAATCTAATACTGAAACTGTGAGGCTGTAGGTGCTCTATGTTTATGTCATTATGGTTACAAGTTCCTGCTGGTTGTATTTATGCATCAGATTTAGTACTCAACCATAGTAACGTCATAACCTAAACCTAGATAGTAGCTGACTTATTGGCTCAAAGTAGCAGATGTTTGTTATCACACAGTTTGTACTGCATTTTACCACCGGTCTGAGAGTGCAAGTAGCTGTCTAAATGCAGAATGCACATCCATTTGGGGTATGTTTAAGTCTTTGCTGCTATCTTGTGGGCGTGCAACCTGAGTGCAAATGCGTTTACATTAAAGAAGTTGAATTTGCAGCAGTAGCTTTACACATTTAGTTTTACTACCTGCAGCAAACGGGCAGACTTAGTCACAGAAACTTCATTTTACTGTTATCATAGATAGTGCATTTCTTAAAAATTTCAGGCACAGCAGCTTCCAGCTTTGCACGGGCAGCCCTACATTCTGATGTCATGATAGGGAAACCTTGAAATAAATTAATTTGCTTAGTTGAAAACCAAAAAGAAAAAAAAAAGAAAAAAGGGGAGTCATTGACAAAGGAAAAAGGAGAAAGGGCTTTGTTGTTTAATAAATTGCTAGTATTGTCAGGATTTATTTTTCACCCTTGTGTCTAAAGTTTAAATAGTGGGAATATAAAGACTATTCTCCATAATATGTGAGTTTGCAAAAGCATTGACAATATCAGATGCGCAGGTTATTTTTTTTAATGAAAGTATTAATTGGCCAAATGAAATATGAAAATTAAAGACTCAGAACAAATGAAATTTTAGCCAAGTCAGTGTTGTTCTACAATACAAAGGGGGAACGAGGAGAGACTGTGATAAAGAGAGATGGAATGATAAAGAAGACAGCAAAGTGAATAAAGGCAAAGAAATAGAGTGCACGTTCATGTCAGCCTCCCTCCCTCTTTTCCAGCCTCATCTTGTTTCTCCTCCTTTTCCCTATTTTTTGATTCTATTATCTCCTCCCTGCCATCGCCTCCTAACTCGCTCCGTCATTACTCCTCTCTGCATGTCATAGCTGTCAAAGTTAAGTCGCTTAAGTGAAAATTCTTAACTTCAGAAGCTTCCAGTCTCGGTGTGTTTGTGTGCACTATGTCTCAGCAGCCAACGGAAATCATCACGGCACGCTCCGTCTGCTCTTTGCCGATCCGCATTTTACTCAGCCCTGGAGAATTTTGACTGGCAGCGCCTCGCACATAAAGCCACGGAGCACCTCTGGCTCTGCCGAACTCAATTTCAAACCAGTGTAAATACACACTTCTGGCTTTCCCCCCTCTTTGTCTCTTGCGGTCTTGTAGTAGAAAAGCCTATTGATTTGTTGGTCTAAGATGATGCAAACAACCTGACAGCGGTAGTTAAGGGTTTTACAGCAGTGCTTTGGACTGTTAAAATCCAAAATGGTGTTGTGTTGAGCCAGCTCACACTTTCACATTAACCTTGGCAGCTCTGTGCGGATATATTTTAGTTTATATGAGGTCTGTCAATAAAGTATAGGTCCTTTTTATTTTTTTCAAAAACTATATGGATTTCATTCATATGTTTTTACGTCAGACATGCTTGAACCCTCGTGCGCATGCGTGAGTTTTTCCATGCCTGTCGGTGACGTCATTCGCCTGTGAGCACTCCTTGTGGGAGGAGTCGTCCAGCCCCTCGTCGGAATTCCTTTGTCTGAGAAGTTGCTGAGAGACTGGCGCTTTGTTTGATCAAAATTTTTTCTAAACCTGTGAGGCACATCGAAGTGGACACGGTTCGAAAAATTAAGCTGGTTTTCGGTGAAAATTTTAACGGCTGATGAGAGATTTTGAGGTGATACTGTCGCTTTAAGGACTTCCCACAGAGCGGGACGTCGCGCAGCGCTCCCAGGCGCTGTCGTCAGCCTGTTTCAAGCTGAAAACCTCCACATTTCAGGCTCTATTGATCCAGGATGTCGTGAGAGAACAGAGAAGTTTCAGAAGAAGTCGGTTTCAGCATTTTATCCGGATATTCCACTGTTAAAGGAGATTTTTTTAATGAAAGACGTGCGGACGGATTGCAGCGTCTGCTCGCAGCCGCCGCGACGCTCCACCACTGGAAAAACACCTCTGTTGGAAGCCTTAAGGACAAGTTGGAACATGTCCAGCTGTTAAACAATTTCTCATATACTCACTCCACTGAAAGCCATCAAAAGCCGCCTGGATTTTACAAATGGTTATCAACACGGAGGTGTTTTTCCTGTTACGCCGCACCGCGCTGGCTGCGTCCCGATGCGCGGACCCGTCCGCACGTCTTTCATTAAAAAAATCTCCTTTAACAGTGGAATATCCTCTCCTCCTCCCACAAGGAGTGCTCACAGGCGGATGATGTCACCGACAGGCGTGGAAAAACTCACGCATGCGCACAAGGGTTCAAGCATGTCTGACGTAAAAACATATGAATGAAATCCATATAGTTTTTGAAAAAAACAAAAAGGACCTATACTTTATTGACAGCCCTCGTATTTCCTTCTGTACCATTAAATGGGTACAAGCCTTGGCTGGCAAAGTAACCTGTGTCAGACTGGTGTTAATATTCTTGATAAATTCCAGTCTGGGTTCCGTCACTTGCACTCTACAGAAACTGCCCTTCTCAGAGTTTCAAACGATATTTTAATGTGCAGACGCAGGTGAATATTCTGTACTTGTCCTTTTAGATCTCTCTGCAGCTTTTGACACGGTGGATCATGGAGTTTTAGTTGAGAGACTAAGGACTTGGGTGGGCATTTCTGGGTCTGCTCTGGACTGGTTTTTATCTTATCTTTCACGCATGACTTTCGCTGTTGCTACTGGTAAATTTATGTCCTCCTCTGCCATGCTATCCTGTGGTGTGCCTCAAGGTTCTGTTCTGGGACCTATATTGTTTGCTCTATATTTGCTCCCACTTGGTCATGTCTTGAGCAGTTTTAAAGATGTCTCCTACCACTGTTATGCGGATGACATCCAGCTGTATATTTCATTCACTCCTCAAACGGTGTCTAGGGTATCTGCTCTTCAGAGCTGTGTTGAGGTTATTGGTGGCTGGATGGTGGCCAAATATTTGTCTTTAAATATAACAAAAACTGAGGTCCTTGTTTGTGCCCCTGACGAGTTTGTTCCCACTGTGGTTGGGAATCTTGGTTCTCTGGCCCCTTTTGTTCGCTCAGCAGTGAGAAACTTGGGTGTTACGTTCGATCACTCTCTCAATTTTGACGCGTATGATACCCGCCTGGCACAGTCTTGTTTTTTCCATTTGCGTAATATTGCCCGTCTGCGCAGCATTGTGTCTCGGGCGGAGTTGGAGATGATCATTCATGCACTTGTGTCGTCACGTCTGGATTACTGTAACTCACTATTTTTTAGCCTTAGCAAGTCCTCTTTGGACCGCTTACAAACGGTTCAGAATGCGGCTGCAAGGCTGCTGACGAGGTCATCAAAGAGGTCACATATACCCCCAATCCTCTCCTCCTTGCACTGGCTCCCCATCCATTTCAGACTCCAATTTAAAATTCTAGTACTGACTTTTAGAGCTCTGCATGGTCAAATGCCATCTTATATCACCGAGCTATTACAGCCATATGTGACAAGCAGGTCTCTGAGGTCTTCGGACCTGGGCCTATTGGTTGTGCCTAGGACAAGACTGAAGACCAGGGGAGACTGTGCTTTCGAGGTGGTGGCACCTAAAATGTGGAATGCACTGCCTTTGGACCTACGCTCCGTGGACTCTGTTGAAACATTTAAAGTGAAGCTAAAGACCCTTTTGTATAGGCTGGCTTTTACCTAGTTTTATGGTTCTATGTTTCGGCTGCTTTAAATTTCTTTGTTCTTATGTGAAGCACCTTTGTGATTTCTATCTTGAAAGGTGCTATATAAATAAACCTTACTTACTTACTTACCTCTCGGAGAGAGTCGTGCTCTCTCACCTGCTTGATGCTATGGAGTCTGTGTATAAGTACCGGCACCAACGGGCCTCAGAGCCCGTGTCAGACATGTGACTGAGCAGTGCTGGTATTGAGCTTAACAATCTGTCGCTGTTACCATTCAGAGGCTAACACATGGCATTTCCTCAGATTGCCAAGGGACCTAGTAGACATTAGGATTCCAATTATTAGGGAACAATCATGGAGTCACACTGGTGCTGGTGTCTGTAACGTAGCAATGGTTGCTAACGCAGACTTTTCAATTTATCTATGTAAGGACCATGTCACACCTTGACGATGTAGCTGACTCATGAAAAATGTGGCGAATACGCTGGATACGTGGAATAAGTTATGCAGCTGTCACACCATGATGATTTAGCCGCCATATGCTGACAGCCCCATTTCCTCTGAGCGGTACGGGCTGGTATGGTACGGGTTGGACAAGTTAAGTCTGGCTTGGTTTGCATTTCCACCGCCGGCAGAACCCTTTTGTTTGACAGGCGAGGCACGCAGATATTGTCCAGGTCGTCATTGTAAATGAGAAAGTGTTCTCAATTGACTTACCTGGTAAAACACTGAATAAATAAAAAATAAATAAATATTAACAAGCATGTTATCAAGCGCACATAGACTTTTGCGCGGCCTCTCTGCTACACATGGAGGCCAAACAGAGTAACTTAAATTTTATTTTGTTTCTGTCTTGGTGGATAATTGGATTTATTTTCATTGCATGCAGAATTCTGAAGAATTGACTGATGCCTGTGATAAACACTGACGTGAATGAGGCACCGTGACTGTTTCACCTTTTAAATTAAGTTAATTGTGTTGTTGTGGTACAACGCACCGGCATTCTCTGGTACAGGCTGAGAGACAAAACCCAGAGGGACTTCTTTTAAAATGCTACATTTCTTCAGCCATAACGAGGAACTAAAGTATTTTCAAATGTCATTTTCCAAAATCAGGACACTGTATGGAGTTTCCATCAGGCTGTGATGATGAATCTGACTGAAATGAACGGGTAATATTAAGACTTTATATTTACTCTGTGTGTGAATGATTTTAATATTTGAAACAGTCTGAACTGTTTGCATGAAGACTGCAGCTTTCAGTTGTTTAGCCTCTCGATTGACAGTGTGTCAACAATGGCATAACTTACCTACAACTTATGGCCCGCATATGTGGGACGTATCAGCCCTATGCTTGCATGCGTAGAAAATATTGTCCATGTTCAAAATTTTTCAACGTACTTGCCGTAATATGCCGCATACCAGCGTGCTTCAATGTGTTGTTAACTTACACAAAACGTATCCATAACTTATTAGATGTAAGCCAAACTATTCCGTGTATTTTTCGTATATCAGCATACGCTGGCTAAATCCTCAAGGTGTGACAGGCCTGTAAGTTAGTTTCCTGTGGTTACACATTTGCCATATTTTCTGTTTAATCTCTGTCATAGAAAAACTTTGAGTTTATTCTTGCTACTCATTTAAAAGGGTTAAAATACAAAGAATACCAAATTAACTAATTATTTAGACATTATCTCATGCCTTCAGTTCCGAAGAAAGAAGACGCTTAGGGTGTGCATCTCCCCCTTATAAAACAATCCGATACGCAGGGATGATAGGCTCTACTGTAAAATAGTTGAATTTGGTACGAGACGATGTGATTTCATACAGGCTTACTTTTCAAAGGGAGTCCTCGTGGTTACTGGCATTTCAAATATCAGTAACATTCACTGGTTCACTTGGTGGCAGTGCTTGAGGATGCATCTACATCCAGAAAATACACAGTAACTCTTTTCTTTTTTATGTTCTGTCTACATATTACTCCGCAAACCTGCTATTGATGGCATGTTGTTGAACAGATGTATTCCCTTGACTTTTAACAATATGATCTAATAATACAGCGGTTTGTCTGTCAGGGAGTTGAGCCGTTGAAGGTTGTGTTGGATCACCTCCTGCCTGGGCTGGGTTGCTTTTGGCATAGTTGGATTCTAGTTGTGTTTTATAGTGGGTTTTGGTTTATATGTAGTTCTTAGCATCCTCCAGCAGTTTTTTTAAGCCCTGTAGTCTCAACAATTTTCTCTGTACAAATACACCCTATGGTCAGAGTCTTGGCCACAAAGCTTTGTCATCAAACTGTGTGGATTGCCACACCCTGTAATTCTGGTTTGGACAAACCCCCCCCCCCCCCCCATGGAACTGGAGCAACTCTGGCTCCCTGCTCTTCCATGTTCATGATTAGAGCCTCACCAGGGTACAGAGACACCCGCTGCCCCTCTCTGCTGTCCATCTGCTCTCCTGTAGTATTAACAGCCACCTCCCTGCTGAGCCAAACCCACATTAAAGGTCTCTGTGTTTGGTTCACTGACCAGCAAGGCGAAAGTAGAATCTTCAGGGTGGGTCAGCGAGGGCAGCTTTGACATGTTTTTTTTTTTCTGTTTTTCTTCTTGACTAGAAGTTAGACTTCTCAAGTCTTTTCTCATGAGACTGTGTGATTGAACTCAATGAAGTTCCAGCAACATGCAGCATTACTCCTGCAATGTAATGAAGCATATTTCAGAAATCAGAAATTCCAGAAATCTTCCATGAACTCCAGACTCAACTTTTGTTTCCAATTGCCGATATTTTATTGACTAGATGATTGTCCATTGAAAGAACAAGATTATATATCTGTGATACAAAAGCTGTCTTATGGGGCCTAAATTCAAGAGGTCCTCCCAAGGATGTTTAGGGGGCTGAGTATGGAACTCAGGAAAAATGGTAGAATGCACAATGTCCATCCATCCATCCATCCATCCATTCATTTTCTTCCACTTCATCCGAGGTCAGGTCGCCGGGGCAGCAGCTCAAGCAAAGCCGCCCAGACCTCCCAATCCACACACACATATTTTTTATTTTTAATTAGACATTGTGCATTCCCAAGAAAGACATTATCCCTAAAAACATCACAGAAACATTTAAGGCCCTTCTTACCCATAAATGAAATGCAGCATCTACGAAGGAAGGAGGAAAGAGGCGATAACAAGAGCAATCAGAGATTTCTGACTTCCACCAATCCAGATCTGGATCCCCTCCAAAATTCAGTGAACTCTTCCATGCCCTAATATCTATCTGTGGTGCAAATTTGGTGAGAATCCATGAAGTAGTTTATGTATTACTTCAAAGCGTATTATCAAGTGAAATCTTGATCCAGAATCCGTATTTGGATCACCTTCAAAATTTACTGGAGTATTCCATGGCCTAATATCTATCTGTGGTGAAAATTTGGTGAGAATCTGTGAGGTAGTTTTGATGTAATCCTTCAAAGCCTATATAAAGTGAATGTTGATCCAGAATCTGGGTACAGATCTGGATTACCTCCAAAACTGAGTGGAGTCTTTCATGCCATAATATCTATCTGTGGTGCTAATTTGGTGAGAATCTGTGAAGCAGTTTTGACGTAGTCCTTTAAAGCGTATATAAATGAAATGTTGATCCAGTTTCCAGATTCAGATCTGGATCACCTCCAAAATGTAATGAAGTCTTTCATAGCCTATTATCTATCTGTGGTGAAAATTTTGTCAAAATCCGTACAGGAGTTTTGACATAATCCTGCTAACAGTAATCCTTCAAAGCCTATATAAAGTAAAACTTGATCCAGAATCTGGATCCAGATCTGGATCATCTCCAAAATTTAATGGCTTCTTCCATGGTCTAATATCTATCTGTGGTGAAAATTTTGTCAAAATCCACACAGTAGTTTTGATGTAATCCTGCTAACAAACAGACAAAGAGACAAATAAATAAATGCCATTGATTTTATTATGTCCTTGGTGGACGTAATTACATAAAGGGCCAAGAGCAGAAGCAGAAACACATTTGAAGTGAAGTCAAAATTGATACCATATTTTAAGAGAGGCAAATACAACAGGATTATCTGTGTTTTGAGACAGGGACACAAGGAGGGATGAAAATAATAAGGCATGGAGAGAAGGAGATAAGCACGACTGAGCTTCTAACTGACGCCAAGTTGTATGAGGATCTTTCAACCAGTTAATGTATTTTTGAATGTTAGCTGCCCAGTAATGAAATAGCAAATTAGGTAAAGACAGACCTCCACTGAGCTGACATTTTTGGATTAACGAGCGATGAACTGAACACTTCAAAAGTTGGATCCCGATTTCAAATCTGGTGTCGATGATTGTTGTAACTACTATTAAAATTCAGTAAGGTATGTCTTCTATAATACATTCCCATTGTAAGGTAGAACTCTACTAGTGTACACTAAGGTATATCTACAACCCCTGGCAAAAATTATGGAATCACCGGCCTCGGAGGATGTTCGTTCAGTTGTTTAATTTTGTAGAAAGTAAGCAGATCACAGACATGACACAAAACTAAAGTCATTTCAAATGGCAACTTTCTGGCTTTTTTGTTGCACCACCTCTGGCTTTTATAACAGCTTGCAGTCTCTGAGGCATGGACTTAATGAGTGACAAACAGTACTCTTCATCAATCTGGCTCCAACTTTCTCTGATTGCTGTTGCCAGATCAGCTTTGCAGGTTGGAGCCTTGTCATGGACCATTTTCTTCAACTTCCACCAAAGATTTTCAATTGGATTAAGATCCAGACTATTTTTTGACCCTATGTGTCTTTTTGCAAGGAATGTTTTCACAGTTTTGCTCTATGGCAAGACGCATTATCATCTTGAAAAATGATTTCATCATCCCCAAACATCCTTTCAATTGATGGGATAAGAAAAGTGTCCAAAATATCAACGTAAACTTGTGCATTTATTGATGATGTAATGACAGCCATAGCCCCAGTGCCTTTACCTGACATGCAGCCCCATATCATCAATGACTATGGAAATTTACATGTTCTCTTGAGGCAGTCATCTTTATAAATCTCATTGGAATGGCACCAAACAAAAGTTCCAGCATCATCACCTTGCCCAATGCAGATTCGAGATTCATCACTGAATATGACTTTCATCCAGTCTTCCACAGTCCATGATTGCTTTTCCTTAGCCCATTGTAACCTTGTTTTTTTATTGTGTTTAGGTGTTAATGATGGCTTTCGTTTAGCTTTTCTGTATGTAAATCCCAATTCCTTTAGGCAGTTTCTTCAGTTCGGTCACAGACGTTGACTCCAGTTTCCTCCCATTCGTTCCTCATTTGTTTTGTTGTGCATTTTCGATTTTTGAGACATATTGCTTTAAGTTTTCTGTCTTGACGCTTTGATGTCTTCCTTGGTCTACCAGTATGTTTGCCTTTAACAACCTTCCCATGTTGTTTGTATTTGGTCCAGAGTTTAGACACAGCTGACTGTGAACAACCAACATCTTTTGCAACATTGTGTGATGATTTACCCTCTTTTAAGAGTTTGATAATCCTCTCCTTTGTTTCAATTGACATCTCTCGTGTTGGAGCCATGATTCATGTCAATCCACTTGGTGCAACAGCTCTCCAAGGTGTGATCACTCCTTTTTAGATGCAGACTAATGAGCAGATCTGATTTGATGCAGGTGTTAGTTTTGGGGATGAAAATTTACAGGGTGATTCCATAATTTATTCCTCAGAATTGAGTGAGTCCATATTTTTTTCCCCTCTGCTTGGTCTAAAAAAGTAACCGTTACTGACTGCCACAATTTTTTTTTCTTGATTTCTTATATTGTTTCTTAAAGCCAGAAAGTTGCCATTTGAAATGACTTTAGTTTTGTGTCATGTCTGTGATCTGCTTTTTTTTCTACAAAATTAAACAACTGAATGAACATCTTCCGAGGCCGGTGATTCCATAATTTTTGCCAGGGGTTGTAAATATCTAAAGAAAAACAGAAGAAGAGTAGAATAGAAGAGTAGAATAGAGTAGAGCCACTTAGGTGCCTGGGCTTGAGAACCAGGGATGGTAGGTTGAAACCCTTTTTTATCCCATGGGAACTCTCCCTACCCACCCAAATGGCTCAAGAAAATGGACATCATGTATATAAGTGATATTTACACAATAACGGTAGTAAACAACATATACAAGAAATCTAGTTACTACATAATATTATAGGTGTTAGCTTCTAAAACCTAAATATTCATACAGGAGAAGATTGTATTATACGTATACCTAGTCTGTAGACTAGTAGTAAAATTAAATTATGGCTAATAGGCTAAGCTATAAATATGGTTATTTTATTACAGAAACAGAAGCAATGATGTAATATGTTTTAAGTATCTAAAGTTCATCCTGCTAGCTTACTATAGGAAGACAAAATACATATTTTATATGCTATCTAATGGAAACCCAAACTTAGATACTATATGTTGATATCTATTAAAGAACCTATAAAATGAAGAATCATTAAAAATCTACACCATGTAAAATAAAAATGTAAATCACGAAAAAAAGCTAACTACAGCTAGATGAGCTACCGTTAAATTAGCCGTTAATAATCCAACCGTACCTTGCTAGCCAACAAGGTTAAACAAAGCCAGTAACTAGTGTATAAAGTACAATAGCGTAGTTTAATCCTACAATAATGGTATTAACAAATATATATAACAACAAATGTAAACAAAAGTGTACATTAACATCGGCTTCCAAAACAGAACAGAACCGACTATATTATTAGCTATGATAAATGGTGCCGCAGCCGGCTAGTTAAGCTAACGTTAGCTGTTAGGTTTAGCTAATTTTATCCCACTCCTCCATTTTTATCACAAATATAATAATATTATTAAAAAAGAACAAGAAAAAGTTAAAGCGTGCTGAAATGTATATGGAAACATCATATAAGTACCTTAGTGAAAGGATATAGAGGTGGAACCGCTCCCGGCTAAAGAGAGCTTGGGGCTCGTGGCCGCAGTGACATGTAGGCCAGGTTAGCCTTAAAATGCATATATACTATGTATACCAAGTTACTTCAAGATTGACAAAGATGGATCAAGTTACTATGATCCTTCAAAATGTGCCCAGAGTTGCTATTCAAGAGTAAACGGGAAGGAATGGTGCTCTGTGGAATAGTTGTTTTAGATTCTGTGGCAGTGCCAACTAATATGGCTGGCTGTCCAAAAGCTGGGTTGTGCTCGTAAGCAATTGTCTTGTAAGTTACTGCAAACTGTATCTGTTTTTTGGAACATTTTATGCTTCACCAGGGCCAAAGTATTAAAGAATGTGAAACTGTTAGCAAAGATGACAGCCACTGCTGTAAGTTTTTACTGGTTAGCAACTACATTTGTGCTGTGTGGTAGCTAGCATGGGGGAACAGAAGGTGAAGCACATGGTGTCAGACTGTCCATTTTTCCTGATATGTGTGTATTATTTTCTCACATATTGTGTGGAAATCTTGGGGAGAGAAGGCAATGATGTGGTCTGTCTGTTTAATGGAGTGTTATTTTTGCCAAACAGTTCTCTCTTACATTGGTTGGAGGGCATTGCTCAGTTCAGTCAGAGCAGTGCCCTCTCTTTTTGCAACATCAGTTCCTTTTCTGAGGACATCTGCTTAATGTGAAGCGTAATGATAATGCAGTCTTGCGTGTCAGATCTGTCCTATGGCAAGGACTTCCATATGTACATGAGAAACATCATAATAATTCACCAGAAATAATCGTAATGGGCCAAAAAACGTACTTTGTCCACATCAGTGTTGCTTGTCGGTGCATTAATGAGTTTGGATCAGGTCAGGTGTGGGAGCACGTTGCTGCATTCTGATGTTCCCAAGCTACTGTGAGTTTTGCATACAACCTTCCCTCCTGAAAGCAGCCATCTATATATGCTGCAGCTAGGTGTTACGTGGACATCCCCTTGGTCTTTCCTAGTTGCTGGGGTCCTCAACACTGAGGCACCTGCATGCTAGATCATGACCAGAGAAAGTGTCCACAAGGCCAAAATGTCAAAGCTGATCTTCCCTCACGATGCAGGTCAGGTCAAAGACCGTGCAGAATGTTTTACGGTGGTAGAAGGGCCTATCCCACCACCAACCCACAAAAGAGAATTATTTGTCACCTGGAGGATGCAGTGGACCATCCTGGCCAGGATGCAATTAATGAGTTCCTACAATAGTAATTTATTATTTAAGTCACTGATAGATGTGGAAACAGTAACACGGCTCTACTGGGGTGATAAACCCGTGATCTGCTTCAGGTCTTGGACTGTCCTTTCAGAAACCAGACTTTGACATGATGAATGCTACAGCATCAGATTGATGAAGCTGGTCGCTTCAGACTGGACTCACACCGGATAATCTGGCATGATAAGAAAGAAAGAGAGTGAGTGAGTGACTGATGTCATTGTGATTGAATCACAAATAGCTCATGGAAGAGATGATGGGACTCACAAAAGTTCTCATTGCTTTCTGTCTTTGTTTTGTATATAATAGTTTCTTCACAAACACACCTGTGTCATTACGTGTCAGTCAATTTCTCTCTGTCCTTCTCTTCTTCCTTCATCATCTTCATTGCTTCCTCTAACTCTGTCCAAGTATCCAAGTTGGTCCTGATCTGCTCATTCCTCAACAGTGCTTCTCCTGCTTTATTAACCTCTCGTTTTTGGCTTCATCCGTCTTCCTTCTGTGGCATCCCTTCACTCTTATTCCCCCCATCACAGATCTCTTCTTTACTTTAGATGAAGACATATCACTTTTCACACCTCGCCATAGTTTCTCCTCTTGTATTGTTTCCCTGTGTCAATTCCATTCAACCTTCACCATGTCATCATTTGCTCACCGCATTCCTTTAATGGGGTCATACATTCACCTTTTGGGGATGTTAATACAGTTCAGCAAGTGATTTAAAAACAGATATTCAAGTCTGTTGCTCCAAAGTATCAATGTGATAAAAACAAAGAAAACAGTAGCCTCGTTGATGGAGGTTATGTTTTTGCCCGTTTGTGCCTGGAGCCCACAATTGTTCATATACTGTTGTGCAGTTTTTATTGAATATTGATATCCTGATAGGCAAGACGTGATAAAATTTTCAAGGTCATTGGTAAAAGTCAGGAAAAAATCTTTGGAAATTGGAAAAAAAAAAAATCCCTGTACTGTAACATTGAATGAATTTTCAAAAATGCATAACTGTCAAAAAATATAAAATTTCTTTCATATTTGAAGGTGTTATGTAGGATGGTATCCTTTATCGACTGACAAAGTTTGATTTGGATCTGATCCAGAATACAGATTTTGTGGCCATTTAAAGTATATTTTACATTATATCTTTATCAGATAAGCCAGAGAGAGAGAGAGAGAGAGAGAGAGAGAGAGAGAGAGAGAGAGAGAGAGAGAGAGAGAGAGAGAGAGAGAGAGAGAGAGAGAGAGAGAGAGAGAGAGAGAGAGAGAGAGAGAGAGAGAGAGAGAGAGAGATATGTCTTTTCTCTTTAAGTCTATGAAAATAAAGCTATAAAAGTCTAGAAAACAGAAAAGTACTTAATTCTTTCACCAAAACATCAAATCTAGGTTTCATCTTAAATATACCTTCTGGCAAATTGTAGCTGAACTTTGAGGTCTTTCGTTTTAAGAAAATCCTCATATAAAATCAACAATAATAATGGCAATAATATTAAAGCAAACAGAGCTCTGGTGTCATATTGGAAAAGTTTCGGTATCGGCAGCTATCCAAATTCAGATATTGGGATCGGATCGGAAGTGAAAAAATTGTGGATCCATGCATCCCTAATTGTTACGTTCATTTAGGATTATTTTTAAAATGACCCGTCATCGACGTAATATTGTGGTTAAAATACGCCACTTTTCTCAAGTATATGTCATATTGACCTAATATAAGATGACCTGTAATTCTCAAGTATATATCATATTACAGGTCATATAAGATGACCTGTAATTCTGCTTAGAGGATGATCTTATATTTGGGCTACAATGGTAGCAAAATGAGCATGAAAACTCTTTTGTGTCATTCTGTCCAATTATAAATTGTTCTATAATGGAGCTTATTCAAAAAAGTCATTTGATAAATAGAAATATCAGAATCAAATTTGTAATATTTGCATTCACATGGATGCCATTTCCTGTAACAATCCCAATCAGGCTGCAATGATTATATATAATGTACTTTGCATTAAGCAAATGTCCTCAAAGCTTTGTAAATTCAAATGTCTTAGATCTATTGTAACTGTGAGTGGAGTTTGGTTGGGTGTAAACCAAATAATGAATGGGTCCCAATACCAATTTTTTTTTTTTGCCTGCCAATTTGTATGTCTACATTTTATGAAGTTAGAGCTCGTTTAGGACTAGGGTTAAACTTCCTGTCCACATGTACCCAGTTAGGTTGAGGTTGGCTTCCTGTCGCAATCCACCTTCAAGCATACATGGTCATCCTGTAGCACGCCGCCCGCTGTGTGGAGTGTCTGGATTATTGGAAACCAAATTTTGGACTGTTCAAAAATCCAACCCTGATAGAAATAATCGGGAGCTCATGGCAACTTAACCGGGCCGTCTGCATCTTCCCAGGAACCGTGGTGGAAGCTGTCGGCGTACTGATGCAAATCTGTACCCAGTCTGCTGTCCTAAAGCACAGCGCAGAATGCAGGCGGTGAAATATTCCATCCCATGAATAGGTGTCTGCCAAGGTCACTGCCAGCTTCAGCTCCATCCCTTTTTGCGGCTTCGGATGCGACTTCTATCTGGACCACATCTGGAAGCTGACAGAAACATGTGGACACCAGGTTTTAAAAAGAAATGGACAAAATCTCTTCAGATTTTCTTGACCTTGATTTTCCTCCCAGAGTAAAGTAATATGCCACAAAAAAGTGAATATGCAAAGAAACAACTGTGTGTGTGTGTGTGTGTGTGTGTGTGTGTGTGTGTGTGTGTGTGTGTGTGTGTGTGTGTGTGTGTGTGTGTGTGTGTGTGTGTGTGTGTGTGTGTGTGTGTCCCTCTCCTGTGTAAATGGCACCTTGGACACACACAGTTTTTGACATACAGGGAATGACATAGGCTCTTGAGCACTGTAGTAGTAGAGTAGGAGTGCTTAGACACTTTATTAGGCATCATCGTCGGCAAGTGTGCTGAAAGGTTGGTGTCAAACTTTTCTGTTCTCTTGTTTTCCCTTGAACTTTTTACGTCTTCATTTTTGCAAGTAACAGTAGAATAATAGTAGTAGTAGTAGTTGTAGTTTTAGTATTACAACCCCTGGCAAAAATTATGGAATCACCGGCCTCGGAGGATGTTCATTCAGTTGTTTAATTTTGTAGAAAAAAAGCAGATCACAGACATGACACAAAACTAAAGTCATTTCAAATGGCAACTTTCTGGCTTTAAGAAACACTATAAGAAATCAGGAAAAAAAATTGTGGCAGTCAGTAACGGTTACTTTTTTAAACCAAGCAGAGGGAAAAAAATATGGAATCACTCAATTCTGGAAAAAAAATTATGGAATCAGGAAAAACAAAAGAACGCTCCAACACATCACTAGTATTTTGTTGCACCACCTCTGGCTTTTATAACAGTTTGCAGTCTCTGAGGCAGGGACTTAATGAGTGACAAACAGTACTCTTCATCAATCTGGCTCCAACGTTCTCTGATTGCTTTTGCCAGATCAGCTTTGCAGGGTGGAGCCTTGTCATGGACCATTTTCTTCAACTTCCACCAAAGATATTCAATTGGATTAAGATCCAGACTATTTGCAGGCCATGACATTGACCCTATGTGTCTTTTTGCAAGGAATGTTTTCACAGTTTTTGCTCTATGGCAAGATGCATTATCATCTTGAAAAATGATTTCATCATCCCCAAACATCCTTTCAATTGATGGGATAAGAAAAGTGTCCAAAATATAAACGTTAACTTGTGCATTTATTGATGATATAATGACAGCCATCTCCCCAGTGCCTTTACCTGACATGCAGTCCCATATCATCAATGACTGTGGAAATTTACATGTTCTCTTCAGGCAGTCATCTTTATAAATCTCATTGGAATGGCACCAAACAAAAGTTCCAGCCTCATCACCTTGCCCAATGCAGATTCGAGATTCATCACTGAATATGACTTTCATCCAGTTTGTTGTGCATTTTTCGATTTTTGAGACATATTGCTTTAAGTTTTCTGTGTTGACGCTTTGATGTCTTCCTTGGTCTACCAGTATGTTTGCCTTTAACAACCTTCCCATGTTGTTTGTATTTGGTCCAGAGTTTAGACACAGCTGACTGTGAACAACCAACATCTTTTGCAACATTGCATGATGATTTACCCTCTTTTAAGAGTTTGATAATCCTCTCCTTTGTTTCAATTGACATCTATCGTGTTGGAGCCATGATTCATATCAGTCCACTTGGTGCAACAGCTCTCCAAGGTGTGATCACTCCTTTTTAGGTGCAGACTAACGAGCAGATCTGATTTGATGCAGGTGTTAGTTTGGGGGATGAAAATTTACAGGGTGATTCCATAATTTATTCCTCAGAATTGAGTGAGTCCATATTTTTTTCCCTCTGCTTGGTCTAAAAAAGTAACCATTACTGACTGCCACAATTATTTTTCCTGATTTCTTATAGTGTTTCTTAAAGCCAGAAAGTTGCCATTTGAAATGATTTTAGTTTTGTGTCATGTCTGTGATCTGCTTTTTTTCTACAAAATTAAACGACTGAATGAACATCCTCCGAGGCTGGTGATTCCATAATTATTGCCAGGGGTTGTAGTAGTAGCAGTAGTAGTAATAGCAGTTGTCTCTTCTTTCTTGGCTGTAGTTGTGTCCTTACGGTTCTCTGGAATCCGGGATAGGTGGGAGGTGATAGCCTTATTGGGAAAAAACAAAGTTTTCATGTCAGTCTCTGAATCAAACCTGCTATTTGAGAGATAACGGGCGATGGAAAAAAAGTGAGTAAAGATGCGTGGTTTTTTTTTTTTTCTTTTTTTTTTGTTTTCTTTGTTTAAATAGGCAAAACAATTCCATGCGGGAAGGTTCTGGTGAAGTCAAAGGCCAAATTTATTTGATCTGGTTTTAGGTGAAACAATCCACACAGTTACAACCTGCACTGACAGTGTGTTGAGCTTCTGATCAGCACCACGGACAGTGAACTTCACGGTGCATGAAAACTTTGTCTCAGAGGTGGAATCTCATTTTCTGGCAACGTGTTGGATTGAAATATGGTCTGGGCTTCTTGTTAGACACCTTCAAAGTTCCAGATTCTGTGCTTTGACGACTGTGATATGGCACAGAAGTAGATATTTGAGCTCCTGCTTGTTGTGAGAGATGACAGATCAGCATCTGGCAGCAGAGGCACTGATGGTCAGTTAACCTCCTGTTGCCCCCTCGAAGATGGAAGCTACTTCTGTGTGGGCTGACAGGTGAGAGACTGAAGAAGGCAAAACAGCAGCAGAGTGAAGGTGTGGAAGTCAATCAATCAATTTTTTTTTTATATAGCTTAGCTAATTGGTGTGTGTCCTCTGGCTTCATGGATAGATAAAGCTGGGTATCATCTGCGTAACAATGAAAATTTAAGCAATACCGTCTAATAATACTGCCTAAGGGAAGCATGTATAAAGTGAATAAAATTGGTCCTAGCAGAGAACCTTGTGGAACTCCATAATTAACTTTAGTCTGTGAAGAAGATTCCCCATTTACATGAACAAATTGTAATCTATTAGACAAATATGATTCAAACCACCGCAGCGCAGTGCCTTTAATACCTATGGCATGCTCTAATCTCTGTAATAAAATTTTATGGTCAACAGTATCAAAAGCAGCACTGAGGTCTAACAGAACAAGCACAGAGATGAGTCCACTGTCCGAGGCCATAAGAAGATCATTTGTAACCTTCACTAATGCTGTTTCTGTACTATGATGAATTCTAAAACCTGACTGAAACTCTTCAAATAGACCATTCCTCTGCAGATGGTCAGTTAGCTGTTTTACAACTACCCTTTCAAGAATTTTTGAGAGAAAAGGAAGGTTGGAGATTGGCCTATAATTAGCTAAGATAGCTGGGTCAAGTGATGGCTTTTTAAGTAATGGTTTAATTACTGCCACCTTAAAAGCCTGTGGTACATAGCCAACTAACAAAGATAGATTGATCATATTTAAGATCGAAGCATTAAATAATGGTAGGGCTTCCTTGAGCAGCCTGGTAGGAATGGGGTCTAATAAACATGTTGATGGTTTGGATGAAGTAACTAATGAAAATAACTCAGACAGGAGAATCGGAGAGAAAGAGTCTAACCAAATACCGGCATCACTGAAAGCAGCCAAAGATAACGATACGTCTTTGGGATGGTTATGAGTAATTTTTTCTCTAATAGTTAAAATTTTGTTAGCAAAGAAAGTCATGAAGTCATTACTAGTTAAAGTTAATGGAATACTCAGCTCAATAGAGCTCTGACTCTTTGTCAGCCTGGCTACAGTGCTGAAAAGAAACCTGGGGTTGTTCTTATTTTCTTCAATTAGTGATGAGTAGAAAGATGTCCTAGCTTTACGGAGGGCTTTTTTATAGAGCAACAGACTCTTTTTCCAGGCTAAGTGAAGATCTTCTAAATTAGTGAGACGCCATTTCCTCTCCAACTTACGGGTTATCTGCTTTAAGCTATGAGTTTGTGAGTTATACCACGGAGTCAGGCACTTCTGATTTAAAGCTCTCTTTTTCAGAGGAGCTACAGCATCCAAAGTTGTCTTCAATGAGTCTAATAATAGATTAAATGCAGTGTTGAGGCTGTCATTCTCAGCATCTGTGTGGATGTTAAAATCGCCCACTATAATTATCTTATCTGAGCTAAGCACCAAGTCAGACAAAAGGTCTGAAAATTCACAGAGAAACTCACAGTAACGACCAGGTGGACGATAGATAATAACAAATAAAACTGGTTTTTGGGACTTCCAATTTGGATGGACAAGACTAAGAGTCAAGCTTTCAAATGAATTAAAGCGCTGTCTGGGTTTTTGATTAATTAATAAGCTGGAATGGAAGATTGCTGCTAATCCTCTGCCTCGGCCCGTGCTACGAGCATTCTGGCAGTTAGTGTGACTCGGGGGTGTTGACTCATTTAAACTAACATATTCATCCTGCTGTAACCAGGTTTCTGTAAGGCAGAATAAATCAATATGTTGATCAATTATTATATCATTTACCAACAGGGACTTAGAAGAGAGAGACCTAATGTTTAACAGACCACATTTAACTGTTTTAGTCTGTGGTGCAGTTGAAGGTGCTATATTATTTTTTCTTTTTGAATTTTTATGCTTAGATTTTTGCTGGTTATTGGTGGTCTGGGAGCAGACACCGTCTCTACAGGGATGGGGTAATGAGGGGATGGCAGGGGGAGAGAAGCTGCAGAGAGGTGTGTAAGACTACAGCTCTGCTTCCTGGTCCCAACCCTGGATAGTCACGGTTTGGAGGATTTAAGAAAATTGGCCAGATTTCTAGAAATGAGAGCTGCTCCATCCAAAGTGGGATGGATGCCGTCTCTCCTAACAAGACCAGGTTTTCCCCAGAAGCTTTGCCAATTATCTATGAAGCCCACCTCATTTTTTGGACACCACTCAGACAGCCAGCAATTCAAGGAGAACATGCGGCTAAACATGTCACTCCCGGTCCGATTGGGGAGGGGCCCAGAGAAAACTACAGAGTCCAACATTGTTTTTGCAAAGTTACACACCGATTCAATGTTAATTTTAGTGACCTCTGATTGGCGTAACCGGGTGTCATTACTGCCGACGTGAATTACAATCTTACCAAATTTACGCTTAGCCTTAGCCAGCAGTTTCAAATTTCCTTCAATGTCGCCTGCTCTGGCCCCCGGAAGACAACTGACTATGGTTGCTGGTGTCGCTAACTTCACATTTCTCAAAACAGAGTCGCCAATAACCAGAGTTTGATCCTCGGCGGGTGTGTCGCCGAGTGGGGAAAAACGGTTAGAAATGTGAACGGGTTGGCGGTGTACACGGGGCTTCTGTTTAGAACTACGCTTCCTCCTCACAGTCACCCAGTCGGCCTGCTTTCCCGGCTGCTCGGGATCTGCCAGAGGGGAACTAACGGCGGCTAAGCTACCTTGGTCCGCACCGACTACAGGGGCCTGGCTAGCTGTAGAATTTTCCACGGTGCGGAGCCGAGTCTCCAATTCGCCCAGCCTGGCCTCCAAAGCTATGAATAAGCTACACTTATTACAAGTACCGTTACTGCTAAAGGAGGCCGAGGAATAACTAAACATTCCACACCCAGAGCAGAAAAGTGCGGGAGAGACAGGAGAAGCCGCCATGCTAAATCGGCTAAGAGCTAGTAGCTGCGCTAAGCTAGCGAATTCCTAAAAACACGCAAAGTGAATAATGTATAAATAATTTAGAGGTGATTCAGCAGAAGGAGTGCTTTAGTTAAGGCACGTGAAGATTACACTGTGAAACAAATCCTTATCTAGATAACTAGATCAATCTAACTGCGCAGATTAAACAGCTAACAGATACAGCAAAACACTGCTGTGCTCCGGAACAGGAAGTGATACAATACTGCAGTGAGAGCCAACCACCAGTAGAGGCCTGGTGGTTGGAAGTGAGACGAACAGATTTAAGAAGAGGCTGTAAATGAGAACATGGCAGACAGAGCTGTGGAAGAAAGACAGGAGCAAACATGGCTACAGGGAGGGAGGGAGGGTGAGTGTGCCACCTGGTGGTGGAGTACTGAATGAAGGGGTGAGTGGCGTCACCGTGAAGAAGTGCAATAGCTGCACATGTTCAAAATATGTATTAAAAATGTGTTGTAACTGAAACAATGTATCATTTTCATTTCGAATGTTTTAAAACTTTGAAGCATTTTCTGAAGCAATTGTTGAAATTACTTTCCATACAATGAATCATTTGCCAAAGCAACAGTTTTGTTTAGTGCATCAAGTGTTTTGTAACAGAGTTATTTTATGATGTAAAGGTTTTATTTTGTGTTTCAAACAATTGTTGCTTGGAGCCACTGGTTCATTTTGTTTTCATTTTGCATAGCCAAATTTTTCCAAAGAGTAACTCATTTTATGAAGCAATGGTTTTTGTGTTTCGGGAGTTTTGAAAGAGTATTACTTTCAGATGAAAGTCTCATTAACTGATCCAAAAGTGAATAGTGTCGTAATGCACATTGATCATTTATAGCTGTGTTTCAGAATGGTGTATCACTGGGACATGGTTTCATTTACTGTCTGGAGTCTTTAGAAATGAAACCTTGTATGAAACAGTGGATCGCTGCTGAAGTAATGGTTTGATTTACTCGTCTAAGCCTGTTCAAAAAGTGAATTGCTTTGTCATACATTTACTGTTTCGAGGGTTTCAGAATGATGAATCTTTTGGGGTGGCTGTCATTTATTGTTAGCTGTATTTGAAAGTGAATCTTTGAATCTCAAATTGGTGTCTGAAGTAAATCGTTCATTGACTGCTTTAAGCCAGCTGAGAAAGTGCTTCGTATTGTGATGCGCTATGTTCATTTACAATTTTGAGAGGCTGTCAGTGAATCGTGTAAAGCAGTTGGTTCATTTGGTGTAAAGTTTCAAAGCTGTGTCACAACTCTGTGTGGAATATGTCTAGAGGGTTTGAAACCCACTCCCTGAGCGCCGTCTGTGCTCGACCTCAACACTGTTTGACCATCGTGTAAATAAAGGATGAGCGGTGTTAAAACATACATGAGAGGGTAAGCTAGGGAACAGGAAAAACAAGGGAAGACAACCGAAGGGGAAAAAGGGACAGATGAAGGACAGGTGTGTTTATGGCTTGAGTGCTTTACTTTTCACTCGCTGCGTCTTAGTGCTGTTTGGTTTGTGTCTCTAACCCATAAGAAAGGAAGGCACAGACAAGAGGAGTGATGATAAAGGGAAAGATTGTGTGTGTGTGGTTTCCTTTTTGTGTCTGTACACTCATCCATCCATCCATCCATCTGCCAGCTCAGTTAAAAATATGATGGCAATGCATAATTAAAAGTGTCTAAAAGCATTTGGAGAAAAGCTGACCTGGCAGCTTGTCAAATGCCAGTTTGACAGGGTCGGGAGAACAGGGTGGCCATCATCACTGTCGCCATCACCACGGCAACCACCTAATGACAGCATTTCAGCTGTGACAGTGGCACGCCAAAGAGTGTGGGTGTGATAGTCGCCGCATGCTGCTGCACCTGTGATTAGATTTTAGCTCAGATAAACAAGAAGAGAGAGCAATAGCATGAGGATGTGTGTGTGTGTGTGTGTATATATATATATATATATATATATATATATATATACATATACATGCAGTTCAATCAGTTCATATACCCTCTAATCATGATATATACTGTATCGGTTTAGTTCAGATGCCAATCACCTTGACCTGCTTTGTCTTGGATGAATGACAGTTTGAATTTTGTCAGAAGCTCCTGATCATTCAGGATGGATTTTCTACTTTGTGATTTAGCAAATCCCATCCTTCTGTATCTCGCCCCTTTGGAACAAGTGCAGTATGTCCTCTGGGTGACAGTACACCACACAGATGATGGCACAGTGAAGTTGGCGATCATTTTCTCTTGCACATAATGCATGTCTTTGTGTGCAAATGGCATCTAATCATGTGACTTGTGATGTGAAGGCACACTTTTGCATGTCTGCAATTACATGTGTCCCAACCCATTTTTGCGAGGTTGCCATCACGGCCACACGCCCGCCATACCGACCGTAATTGTTTCAGATTGCGATAGCCGATGCAGACAGAGGCTGTAGTTCCCACAGCAGAAGCCGACCTGTCAGAACAGAAGCTCCTGCAGCTGTCTCAGGCTTGGATCCCGAGTTAAACCGGATTTATGTTCTTCTGGTGAGGTTTTCAGGTGATGCTGCAGCAGTTGGCCTCAGGGTCTTTCGTTTTAACAAGTTGAGTATCACAGCCCACCAATGCTGCGGTGTGCAAATGTCAAAATTGATCAAAAGAATTAGGAGTGGAAATAGTTTTTCTTTGTTTGGTCGCAAATTAAAATTTGCCCTTGTGCTGAAAAATATAACAGGCAGCTTTATTAAAAATTAAACTCAAAGTGAAAGTCAGAAAATCTGCCAGCCTTGAAAATATCAAAACGAAATGATTGAAAGCTCACAGAGGGGTTATATTGTCCAAAATCAGCTTTTAATGTTGTTACAGTAAAATATGGTGAGTGGTTTGTGCTGAACCTCCTCCAAGTCCCACAATCCTGCATGTGCATGTGGAGATTAACCTGTCAAGTGCAACATGAACACATCAAAAGGTTTATTGTTAGGGCTTGTTCTACACCTGGTGTCTTATCTGATTTCCACCTGATGTAGTTGTCATTGGTCTGCCCAGCACCTGTGGTGGGTGTGTTTGTCCAAAAATCAAGTGTGACTGGCAGCAGAGCTGAGATGCTGATCACCAAAAATCTGGTCAAAAGGCCAGTGCTGTATAAATATGCTAGCAGTTAGTCACTTTTTACAAAGCATGTACACTTTGCCTGCACATACAGCAGTATGATCTTTTGCTGTGACTTTATGACATTTCTTCCTTTGCTTTCATGGGCATTGTGACATCAGGAAGGGACGGTGGAAGTAGCAGTGCTGATGGGGTCGCAGAATCCCCTATGGATGAGGATCTGTAGGTGCAAGGCAGCAAAAAGTGAACTAAAATGATCATATTGTAGTTATACAATTAGCGTGCATTTTAGTCTTCAACATTAAAATGAGGCCTGGGGATAATGTGGGATAATGTTTCAAACTTTTTTGCTTTGTTGTGTCATTTCAGCAAACTCCATCAGACATCAGAAAGAAGTCTGAGATTTATAGGAAATGTTCCCCAAAGTGGCGTTTTCCACAGCTGCTTTGCATCTAATCTGCCAAAGCTGCCGACAGCTTACTTAAATACCGTGAAGTGTGGTATGATGTTGGTGCCAAAGTCTCAGTTTCATGCACCCTTTAAAGTCTTTAGAAGCATGCAAATGTAAGGAATTTGGTGTCATCTTAAGAGGTAAAATGAGGAGTCCTTGAGAAATAAGACCACCTCCTGCAATGACTGGAGGCGTGTCTGCAAGAATGAGGTTAGGTTTTAAGTGTCACAGGGTGTAATCTTCCTACACGTCTCTTCCGGCAGTTCACAGCATCTGGTGAACGTATTCATGGTTTGTTTGTGTACAGGAGGTGAAGCTTTATTTTGCCGCAGAGCTGGAGAGCAGTTATGTGTGTGCACGTGGTAGGCATCATAGCGTCGGGTAACATTTTGGTTTTACTTGTGTAACCTTTTCTTGGACAAGAAAAGCTGAGTGACCTCTTATGTGTGTGAGACACAAAGGCTTTTGATTGCACACATCTTGTCTGGACTTTTTAATTCAATCATGATTAGATTGGAGTTGATTTTTGAGAAGTGACATTTTGATCCTGTGGTGCAGCAGGGTCTTGTGCTGCTTCTCTGTGGATGTGTCTGCATAACCCCATTTGGAAATGGGAGCAAAATTTCATGACATGTAGTGGGAGCATTCCATAGTGTGTCAAGAAGAATACATATAGGAAGAGAGTGGTCAAAGGTCATAGTGGTCACAAATATAATGTCACGATGATGTCACTCATGCCACATAGTAACAAATGATTAGCTGATGGATCTAAGCTTTGGGTCACCTCTCTAGGCCTACTGGTTGTTGCAGTACCCAGGCAAAATCCTTTCTGGTAATCTATGTTTGATGACCTTGACCTTTGAGACATCACTGAAGCATCCTGAATTTAGTGCAGCAGATAACTGAACCAATGCTTCACATGGTGATACAAGCATCAGATGTGGCATGAATGTTCTTCATAAATCAGTGTTTGGGGGAAAAAAAGTTCTGGCCAGGTAGGGGTCAATGAAGAATTACACAGGGGTCCAAATTGAAAAATGCTCCAGTCATATAGGAAGCTATATCACACTGTGTGTGCTCACAGATTCCAAAAAGGTATAGTTTGGACAATCTATGACTGAATGTTGTGGAGTTATGGGGTAAAAACTTTAAGAATGGTGACAAAGGTCACTTTCAGTTGGTACAGGAGTCAAATGTTAAAGAAGCTCCAATTTTGGTAGAAAGTGGTTCAAGTTATTGGTTGAAGTACTATGAAATGGAATAGTGGTGACTGTGTTGAATGCTTGGTTTGCAAAGTAAATGTCAAACAATGTGGACGTACATTGGATTTTATGGCATGTGATACATGTTACCCTGTAACATGGCAACTGAGCATGACACATGGTGCAAACGGTTCCTTTTTAAAACCCTATTAACTTAATCAATAATTTGCATCACACTTGACAAAAGTTGGAGCATTAAAAACTGAAACTTACCTGTGTCACAATTGTTGTTGTTTTTACCCCATAACTCCAAAACATTCGGTCACAGATAGTACAAACTATACCATTTTTTGGGAATATTATTGGTCAGACAAATAAAGTGTTACACTTTTCTATATGATTGGAGCATTTTAAAATTTTGACCCCTGTGTAATTCTGACCTGGCTGCCATATTGGATGTTCAAGTGGCTGGCACTTTTTTCTTAAACAGTGATTTATGAAGAACATCCATGCCAAATCTGATGCTTGTATCACCAAGTGAACAATTTTGGCCAAAAGTCAAACTTATGTGCTCCACTAATTGTGGACAGTATCCTAAGACCAAACATTTCCTGGCTGGCACATCACGGAATGTAACAATTGCGGTAACTGTGGAAAGACATGAGTTTTAAGCAAATGTGGATGTGTATAGCAGGGAATTATCATGGAAGGTGCTGATGTGCACACAGGAAGGCCATTAGAGTTTGGAGTTTTGTTCAAGATAGCTTTGATGCACAGGCCAGCAACCCAGGTGTTTGGGCAAACAAACCTGTGGTTAATGGACAACTGGGTAATGTGGTTAATGGTGTTTTTAATGTGATGTGAGTGTAGGTGTCCTTCAGATTCCAGATGGGAAACTGTGCTTCCTGCATCAGCTAAAAAAAAACTGAGAAAGTTTTGTGAATTAACAATAATGAAGACAAAATAGAGTTGTTGCTTTGTGGAGTCCTTGAGAAATGTTGGTGTTTGTCATGTAAGGAATGTTTTGTCCTTCTCCAAGATCTTTAACCTTTATTGAACCAAGAAAATCCTGCTGAGATGAAGAACCTCTTTTTCAAGGGCTATACTGTATTGTTCCAAGTCTAAGACAAGCCTGACTGTAAGACTGCCAACTTTTATCAGACATGTTTTTTTGCCTGTGGAAGAAAATATTGGAAGTGCAAATTATTTGTGTAAAGGAAATAATGGTATTTTCAAATAATGTTAATCAAAGAGCATTTTTGGAGCAAATCTAAAGTATTTTGCAACCATGTAGTGACACACTGCTGCTTTTAACACGACAACAAGTGTTTTGAGTGGAAGCATTTCTCGGTTCTTTTGGCCTCACTATGTTCAAACATACAGTCTGTATTTCTGGGCTGCTTGAGAGGTGTCTGATGACTCCTTACATGGGTGACTTTTGAAACACAATCCTTTTAAGATGATCACGGTGTTTGTTATGTAAGGTAGCAGCAAAAGTGAGTTGTTTCAGTCTTGGGGCGCACACAAGTTTTCTAGGTATTTGGTGTCACTTCCTGTTTTGGGTATATATGAAAAGTAAAAGTGTAGACTTGGTGTAAGGCTATGTATTTCGGATGTTTGCAAGGAAACAACAAAGTCTTATTTTCTGAACAATACAGTACTGTCTTTTCTGGTTTCCTCTTCATGTCTTGACTTTATTTTACAGCAAAGTGACAAAGTCAGACAGGTTGAGTGGATCAAATATTTCACTGTTAAGAGAATCATGGGCCCATGGGCTGCATTATCCAAATGTTACAGTCTAAAATACTTAATGATGTACTTCCTGAAGCTTCAGCCTCGCTCTCAGATCTTTAGCGGTTTGAGTGGAAGCAAAAACAGTAAAACTGCAGCGGGTATATAAATCAATTCACTCCAATAAATGAGTTTGTTTGTTCCTTCACATACACACAAAACCCTGAGAATAAAAGCTGGCAGTGTGTCAGGGCACATGGGCTGTAAATCAAAAGCAGAAGCGCAGCCAGGAGAAAATGGAAAGAGCGCAAGCGATGGGAACATAGATCCTACTTTTGCCCGCTGAGTAATGCAATGAGCTGTAAACCAACCAAATCAAACTCAATCATTCACTTTCTGTTTGAGCTTTACAAGCATGTGGTCACATGGTTCCATCTGTACTTTTCAATCATTACTTTTTCAACCGTATTCACTCTGTTTTTTTTGTTTTATCTCCCTGTGCTTTTGAGAATCTATTTCTGGCAGTGAAAGTTGTGTGCTGAGTGAGCTTGGTCGGAACTTCTGTGTCAGGCTTTTGACAGTCCAGGGCACTGAGCAGTGAGCACGCTGTCGAACAGAAAGCTTCAGGGGAGCAGGTGTCAAAAAGTAACAAGGTAGAAATCCAGTGACGAGCTGAGACAGAGAGAGGGAGTGGGGATGAAAGAATGCAGGCGAGATGTCGTCCCTCCAGTTGTCTCAGCTGTCTTAGGCATGAAGAAGAAGTCGTAATGTTTTATCAGTTCCAGTTCAGGTCGCGCATCAAATTGGCCTGCCTTTCCACATTGTTTGGTAAATTGCCTTGTCTGCGCCCAAACAGATGGTGACTAAATGCAGTGGTCCTCCTGGTTTGTGTTGTCCATAACTGAGTTGTCACTGTCAGAGGCAACACAGAGTCTTCATCTGCAGTACAACAGTGCCTTTTAGCGGTGTGGCAGAAATGACCGGATGTTTTTGTTGTTTCCAAGCAGTCAAACTGTTATAAATATACGAGGTCTGTTAGAAAAGTATCGGACCTTTTTATTTTTTTCAAAAACCATATGGATTTGAATCACGTGTGATTGCATCAGCCAAGCTTGAACCTTCGTGCGCATGCGTGAGTTTTTTCACGCCTGTCGGTTGCGTCATTTGCCTGTGAGCAGGCTTTGAGTGAGCACTGATCCACCCCTCTCATCGTTAAGGAAATGGCTGAATGATTTGGAGCTTTGCTGCATCAATTTTTTCCTGAAACTGTGAGAGACCTCCAGGTGGACACCATTTGGAAAATTAATGTGGCTGTCAGGGACGATTTTATGGGAATTACACAGATTAAGGAGTGCTCCAGCTGGTTTAAAGACCGCCCACAGCGTCTGAGAGCGAGTCGCGCTCCGAGCGCCGATCGACAGGATCAAACCCCGCTGAAACAACCACATCATTTCCAACGTGAAGGCTTTGTTGATCCGGGACGTCGTCTGACTTTCACAAAAATGCAGAAGGCGTGGACACCAGCACTTTTTTGGCACATTCCACTGTTACAGGAGTTTTTTTCATGGAAAAAGAAGCGGACGGATGCGCCACCGTGCCGCTCATGGCGCGGGACAAAACCACCTCCGTGTTGGTCTCTCAGGACGGCTTTCAGGTGGCTTTCAGACGGCTTCCGGTTGCTTTTCATTCATGTGAATATCTGAGAAATTGAGCATGAGCTGGACAAGCCCCAACATGTCCTGTGAGGCTTCATCACGGCGTTGCTTTGTGCCATGCGGCTCTGCCGCGACGCGCGGAATTCCTCCGCACGTCTGTCTCAATGTGCCGAAAAAGTGCAGATGTCCACGTCTTCCGCAGTTCCTGTGTTAGTCAGACGACATACCGGATCAAGACAGCGTCCAGTTTAGAAATGAACGGCACATTCCACTGTTGCAGGAGTTTTTGTCATGGAAAGAGGAGAGGAGGAATCTCGCGCGTCGCGGCGGAGCCTGTCGATCGGCACTCGGACTGCGCCGCGCTCTCAGACGCTGTGGGGGGTCTTTAAACTGGCTGGAGCACTCCTTAATCTGTGTAATCCCCATAAAATCGTCCCTGAAAGCCATATTAATTTTCTGAATGGTGTCCACTTGGAGGTCTCTCACAGTTTCAGGAAAAAAACTGATGCAGCAAAGCAAAGCTCCAAATCATTCCATCATTTCCTTAATGATGAGAGGGGTGGACCAGTGTTCACTCAAAGCCTGCTCACAGGCGAATGACGCAACCGACAGGCGTGAAAAAACTCACGCATGCGCACGAAGGTTCAAGCTTGGCTGATGCAATCACACGTGATTCAAATCCATATGGTTTTTGAAAAAAATAAAAAGGTCCGATACTTTTCTAACAGACCTCGTATGTGTATATATGTATATATATATATATATATATATATATATATCCAGAAAACATTGAAATGTGTGTTGTGTAACTGAAATTAATTGCACCACCAGTGCAGAAAGGATCAAATATTGTTTGACTGCTACATTTTATTTAAGCTGTCACACACCTAAAATTGATATCCATATTTGATACAAGAAGTAAGTTAGATGTGAGAGTGTTGTGTTGTTTTTTTGGGGTGGGGGGGGTGGGGGGGGTGTTGTTGTGTGGGTGAAAGGACAAAAACACAGCTGAAGGAGTTTAGAAGAGGAATGAGGGATGAATCTCAACATAAGTAATGAAAACACTATACAGTCTGTGTGTATTGGCCAAATTAATGGATAAGTCAAGAGTGTGATGCACTTGTGTGTTGGAAGACGTTGTCATGCTCATTGTGTTTATGCACAGTGAAGGGAGAAATCATGGTGCACAGTGTGTGCGTGTGTGCATGTGTGCGTACGTCATTAAATAATAACAGTCGTACCTGGACGACACTTGATAATGACACCATGTTCTGATATTGTTCCAGTGTTATTATGATTAAGTAGCGTGTTGACTGTGGGGATCCATGGGCTCTGGATTGGGTAGCGTTTGCAACTCATGTCACACTTCACCTCCTGATGACAATATGTCAAACAGATGTTACTGGTAATGGCAGAAACACGATTAAATCAGTGCATCACCCTACTTTAATGTAAATATACTATTTACATCAATAGGAAAAGATTCCCGTGTTTCCTAATTTTCCTCCATAACCCTGATTTCCCAATGGGCTCCATTTGTAATAATATGTTGCAATTACAATGTAATGACATGCAAATTTCCAACAGTGGTGAAGTAATAAGTATTATTATATGGCTGTGGCGTTAAGTACGCTCTGATTGGCTGATTACTGGTTGGATATTTTCCCATATCGGACCGGTTTCCATAACAATCAGTCTGAAATGCGTATTTTCTTTACAAACCTGAAGCTAAAGATGCGATAAAAAAAGTAAGTTGCATATGAATGTAGTCCATCAATCTGTAAAGAGCATCTGATAAAACATACAGCTCGAAAGCTTACCAGCTAACAACTGGACCATCTGTTAGCTAGTTCTTCATGGAGGTGAAGCAAAAGTGGGACTTTGAGCTGTCAGCAGCTTTCATATTCGGGCTATACTGTAAGTTAGTGTGTTTATACATATAATAGCCATATACTAAACAAATTATTAACCTCATTTGTTTGGTCTGTATGGGGATGTCAGACCACACAGTTGGTTAATAATCCTTTAATATTCTTTTGAAAGTGGTTGTTGTGATGAGTGATTTGTTCATGAAATTCTTAGTCACATTAGTAATTCATATGATAATAGTAGGTGAGGTAGCTGTGTGTTTGTGCTTTTGTGTAATAATGACAATCCTGACATTTATTCCAACAGCAGCAGCAGCATGTGTGTAGTGTAGTATTTGTGGGGTTTGCAGGGCAGTTGATGGCTTTGTGCATCATACTGCGCTCCCTTGCTGGTGCAGGTGCTTTAGCAGAAACTGCACATTGTGTCCACATGAACTGATGGAGTGTGTTGTTTGAGTAGGCAGGTGATGGTGTGTTTTTTAAAATAACATGAGGCTGATGAGGACAGATGTTGTAGTTATCAGGATGAAAGGAAGGAAAGTGGGTTGCACTCACTGGGAGATAGATGTCAGTTTACCACTTTGTGTTGTGTAATATTGACATCTGAACTTTGATGTGTTGAAATGTCAAAGCTGAGGTAGGCATTGCTGCAGTGACATACAGTTAGGTCCATGAGTATGTAGATGTTGACCAAGTGTGATGTTGTGGAGTTGAAGTCATTTCAGTGTTGTCTTGTTTTCACAGGAAGATAATTGAGGTGAAGATCATAGATGACGAAGAGTACGAGAAGAACAAGACGTTCACCATTGAGCTGGGGGAGCCGGTTCTGCTGGAGATCGGGCAGAAACACGGTGAGTTTGTGTGTGGAGGTGCTGCATGTTTTCACACCCGGGCAGCAGTTTCTGTGACCAGTCAGTGCGTACTGTGGACTACAGAGGGATGCAGGTTGGAAAAGAGGGAAAGAAAGGTCATAAATCCCCCCCAGTTGGCTGCCTTTGCTGAAATTCAACCTTGAGTGGAGAAAATATCATGAAAAAGGTGACAAGTAATCTCCCAAAGTTTATTTTTTGTCTGCTGTCACTGAGGCTTAAGTCAAATCCAAGGATCTTGTGAGATGGGAAAAAAATGGTTTAAATGTTTTCTTCCTTATTTGTTTTTGTTTGCAAGTGCAGCTCCATTCCTACTTTATTTCTTCTCTGTCTTTGTAGATTGGATTATGTTTCCCTTCTTATTTGTTGGTGGATTGTCAGTTTCTAGTGAAATTTGCAGTCCTTCAGCTGTCTTGTCCAGAGTTCCTAAATTTGTGTTTTTCCTGTGTAGAATTTCCATTCCCTGTGTGGCCTTGTGTGGCTTCTCCCTTTCTGCCTGTTGTCTTTTAAAGTTTGTTTCTTCCTTGCTTTGAATGGATTTCACACTTTGTAGGTTTTGCATGCTGTCTGTTCTGTATTCTCCCTTACTTTTGGCTTGTCAAGACATTTCCTGCCTTCTTCTGTCCTTCTCAGCCTTTGTTGTTTAGTCTTTTGCAGGTTAGTCTGTCCTTCCTCCTTTCTTTGTGTAGTTTTTTTCTAGACTGTATGTTACATCTTCTCAGTGTTGTATAAAGTACTGGAAAATCACACTTAAGTAAAACTACAGATACCCATATCAAAAAAAAAAAAAAAATGACTTTGGTAGAAGTTCAAGTAACTGATTGAAATGCTACTCAAGTAAAAGTCTTAAAGTATCTAGTATTTATTGTACTTAAGTATGACAAGTAATGTACAACTAAATGTACTCAAGTATTGAAAGTAAAAGTACAAGTAAATGGTAATAATCAAAAATGGAGTGAAATTTTTTTTATCAAAGTTTATCTGTTAGTATTAGTCAAAATACTGAAAATTGTGCACATCACACAAAAGTACTTCAGAAACAAGGTTTCAAAACCTAAACGAGAGTAGGCTACTCAGTAGGTGTTCACAGAAAACAGTTATTTATTTCTATATGTATTTATTTATTTTCATTGTTACATGGTTTTATTTTTTCTGTTGTTTTGTTTCATTAGGTTCTTGTTGTCTCTTTCTCTAAAATTGTATTGTAACATTATTAGTCTATTATTATTGAATATTATTGTCTATTATGTAGACTATATAAAAATCAATTTTAAAAATTATAATTTGACTCTTATACAACGAACACAATTCAACCCAAATTTGCTGATGCGAACAGCTTAATGCTACCTTTAATGTTGAAAACGCCATAGACATGCTAACGCATTCGCATCGGTCCCGTTTTTATGTTTTAAAAGACATCTATCAACTGTTTCAGAAGACCATAACAGGTCGGTTTAACATAAAAATATTAAATATTACTCACAGACATATGCTTTTCAGGGTTTTAGCGGGAAATAAATTAGGATAATGGGAAATAAAAATTCACAAATCGTAGATTGAAGCACTGCTTCGACCTGCAAATCACTGCTTCGATTGGTTCAAGGTTCAAAGCTGCACTGCGCTGCAGAAAAGTTGATTACAGACCCGCTGCAGGTCTGTAATCAATGCAGAGAAATGATAATTTTCCTGACAAACACCCTCCAAGTGTGCAACTGCAAAAAAGCCTACCGGACATGCCTCATGACAAATCAGCCTGACTTTGTTGCAGTCACCAGTAATCAGTAGTGTCTCTGGGTGAAAACATGACTTTTTCATGTGTGTGTGTGTGTGTGTGTGTGTGTGTGTGTGTGTGTGTGTGTGTGTGTGTGTGCGCGTTTTTTGTTTTTGTAACGAGTAACAGCATGGCGCATCGGAAATGTATCGGAGTAGAAGTATGCAATTAAGGTTGGAAATGTAGTGAAGTAAAAGTGAAAGTAAGCTGAATAAAAAAACTCAAGTAAAATACAAAGTCTCCCAAAATGTACTTAAGTACAGTAGTGAAGTATTTTTACTACATTACTATACAACACTGCATCTTCTTAAAGTCCATCTTTCCTACTTTACTCCTGTATTTGCTGCCCTTGATTATTTGTAGCTTCTTCCTTTTGTGTTTGGTGCCTGCTTCCTTTTTTTTTTTATCTTTTAGAGAGCCTTGGTTGCTTCTTTTCTTTGTCTTTTTCAGATGTTGCTTTCATGTTATGTTTACTGTTGCATGAGTTAATGAAACGCAATTACCAGACGATTACCAGACGAGCTCCAAAAAGTAGCAGTGTAGTAACGTCTTGTAACTTTCAAATGGAGTGACTCACAGTGAAAACATCACCATCTTGCCAAGTGTCACAGGATAAGTGGCATATGTTGTAAAGTTACAGTATGGAGGGAAAATGTAGTCTTGTACGTTTATTGTGATGCCAAACCAAATGTAATCTGCAGGCTCCACCTGTGTGAAAGCAGATGATCCAAAAAATGTAAGAGTGGCTGTAATGTGGGCCTTTTTTGGCTCGTGTCATCTGTTTTTTGTTTTTAATCCCTTGTATGTGGTCATCATCATTGTGTTTGACCACCAGCATGATAGTTTGAGTGTGGCTGACTTGTGAATGCAGCGTCAGGGGCGGCAGGCTGCGGTGTGTTGGTCCATAAGTAGATATGTGATTTGTAACACAGTTACAAGCACTGGTTTCCAATTGCAGCAGGTCTGCTGTGTATGTGTGTGAGGAGTCAGTGAGGCGAGAGCCGCACACATACGGAGGAAACGATGCTGTTACTGCAGGTGTGTTTACTCATGAGCAGATAAATGGGTTGATCCAGGGGGAAGTTGGGATTATATTTGAAGGCATGGCTGGTTGGTACAGTTTCACAAATTGTGCACATGTTACAGTGTGTTGTGTGTGTGTTGACATCTCCACAATGTGTGAGAATAGCTGATGTGTTGGCTGGAGTCTTCCATGTTATTTCTGACAAACTCCAGCTGTTTGACATGTAGACGCTATGTTCATGGCCTAATGTGGTCTCTCAATGTTAGGTGTCATAGTAACAGATCCTAAAGGTTCTCATCAGTGCTGGTCGGTTGAGCTGTTGTGAGGAGGTTTTGGGTATGTGGCCAGAGGTTGATAATGGAGTGGGCACAAGTGTAGCTGGTAAACATATTAGGGAAATTGTTGTAGTATGTAATTACAAGCAGTGTCCCACCAGGTATTGGCTGGGGGTGTCATTGTGTTAGTTATGTCAGTGTCACGTAAATGTAAATGCAGTGTTCCTGGTTGCATGGCAGAAAGTGTGTGCTGGTGTGTATATTTGAAAGACCATGCATGTGTGCGTGTGTGTGGCAATGTGTTGAAAAAGCAGAGGACAAAAGAAATCCAAACAGGATGATAAAGTGAACACAGATGATGTCAAGGTCATGGTTGTCAAACAGAGGTCAAATGAGGTGATAATGTGTTGGGAATTAGATGGGATTTAGCCAAATTAAAAAAATGTAATGGCAATGATGGAAAGAGTAGTGGTCAGTGGTGGCACAGGAGTTGTTCTTACTACAGTGTGCCTGGAAAGAATCAATACCATCTCAGAATGGTGTTGTTGGGTCAAAGTGAAACAAAGATGTACACGACAGGGGGCAGAGATGATTGAGTGTGAGGTGTTTCCTTTCCAACTTGGCACAAATGTCTGTGCAACAGTCCATCTTAAGTTGGGAGTGAAACAGTCCATATGTTTATGTTGTCCTTAGATTGGCCAGTTGGGAGATACGTGTGTCGAGGCTCTTGGGCTGTTTATTTATTTATTTATTTATTTATTTTTACTGCAGTGTGTGTGAGACCAATTGCAGGATGCCAGTTTGCCAGCTGACTGATGTACCTCTGTGGTGTCTTAGGTGATTCCAATGAGAATAAGCCACTGGTTGGAGCAGAGGAGGAAGAGGTGGCCAAAATGGGTTGTCCCAGTCTGGGTGAACACACACAGGTGGAGGTGATCATAGAAGAGTCCTACGAATTTAAGGTAAGTACATTAGAGAATAGTCCAAGTCAAAGTATAGTGAGTAGAAGCTCCTGACTGTAGCTGAAATGGTATGTAGAGTTAATTTTGAGAGTAGATTTAGATGGTGAAGATGGCATTGTTGAGTGAATGCAGTAGTGCAATAGTAGAGAAAGTGAATGAGAGCCCAAACATTGAAGTCATCTTGATATGTTGTGAATGTAACATGAAAGCGTGTAACCCTGATGTTTGACCAAGGTGCCAGAAAACAGAAAGGCTGAAGTCCAAATTAGCCATTAAGCTTTTCACCCCAATGCATTGTTAATCACCTTTTTGATGTTTGTGTTGAAAGTCATTGCAGGGAAGATTCTTTGTGTTTGGATTAGTCTTGATTGTGAGGCAATCTGTCAGGATGTGGGTCAGCTGCATAAAGACTGAGGGAAAGTGTTGAGAAATCCAAATGAATATGTAAAAGAATGTAAAGTGAATGTGATGTGTCCTGGGTGAGGGGAAGAATGAATCATTTTGTCAGTGTGTAATAGAGTGTATCGTGAGACATTTGTCACTATAAGAGCTAGAACCCCAACTCTGAAAATGAATTCATCAGCAGTGAGTCTTTGTGTTATTCCCGGGCAAAAAGTAGTAATTGCACAGTAAACCCCACAATGCAGCTACCGGAGTTTATCCATCAAATGTAAAGTCAACTTCTTTGGATGTGTCCTAAATGTTGTAGAGGGGAAGAAATTAGAATAATAGACAGGAGGATCATTGTATTTGTGGAGCATCAGAGTGAACGGCTTCTACTGTTTGTGTTGTGTGTATGTGTGTGTGCGTGCGTGTGTGTGCAGAGAGCGGTGGATAAGCTTATTAGGCATGCTGAGAAGGTTCTCTTTCCATCTTTGTTTCTAATGCCACATGTTTTCTGACTGTCTTACTGTAACATCCGTTTCTGTGCACTTTGTTTTGAATGTGTTGAGAAGCTCAACTCAGCAGGACCTGCATGTGTAACTCCACAATAACATGTTGAAATGCATGGAGTTGGTGGGATAGTATGTCCAGTGTTGACTTCTGAAGTCCACGTTTGTTGCTGATGAATGCTGGTTAAATGGTGTGTTGCTGCTACAAGTAGCTTAGCATCAGTGTGTTTAATGTGAAACAAACGTCAGCTTTTGTGGTGGGAGGCTTTAGTGAGACATCAGTTGGAATAGATGTTTATTAATGAGCAGGTCCCATGCCATTGGGTGGCTAGCTCCAGTGCTGGAGTTGCGGTGGGTGGTCCTCCAGTCAACTGTGAGGCATTGTGTGTTTGTGAGATCAGAAAGCCAGTGAGCCAGTTGGAGGTGGATGCTTGCATGGACTGTGTGTTGGGTAGTGTAGTGAAGTGAAGGCAGCTGTTCCAATGGGTACTGGCTTTGGTTGGGGGCGTACATGTAAGGTATCATTGTAAAGCGGTGTAGAAATTCAGTGTTTGTTATTATAGGGTTGTGGCATGCTCCAGTTTAAGACAAGGTGCCTTTGTGGGTGAGGGTTGTTGTATAAGGGTGTGGTGATAGGCGGTCCTGAGATGCTGACTGGGGAATTGGACTGTGTGGCTTTGTGACTGTCCTTGTTCCACAGTCGGGTAGGATAAGATCAGTGAAATGTCCCATGGGAAGGAATGAGGCTGTATGGTATGTCAGGTCATTGCAGTTGTAAAGAGTACAAACATGTAGTGGAAAAATCAAACATGTTGTAGCATGCACTGGAATGGAAGATGAATGGAATGTGGACTTTGCAGTGTGTATGGAGGATCTTGTACACTGTAGCTGGAGTAGTGACGCCATCAAGGCAGCTGTCTGGCATGATCGTACTATGGGAATAGTTAATATGATGACTGATAATGACAAGATCAAATGTTTGTGTTTTTATCAAAGTTCCCACAAATGTCTTGTGCCATTAATATTTGGATCTTGTGCTGGAATGTTGGTGACAGTCTCCTCCCGTGGACAGTTCATGGCAATTGGACAGTGTGTGCTGGTGTTGTAGTTGGTGTGTGACAGAGAGAGATGTGTGTGAAGACATTATGGAGTAATGAGGTCACACGAACAGAGGTGTGTCATGAAAAGCAGTGGCACCATGTCTGTGACACAGGATGGTCCGCCTGGAATGATTAGATGTGAAGTGTACATATACTGGGGGGGCATCTTAGAGATGTGGTGCATTAGTCAGGACATGATTCGGTATTTGTGTTGTGGTCAGTGGTGGCTGGTGCCAATTGATGTTAATGTTGTGGGGGTGTGAATCACGTGGTTGTGTGTAGCAGGTTGTGTGATGTGTGACACTTGTGTATGCTGTGTGTGGTAAACTGTGCCTAAATGTGTTGTTCACATTCTATTACTGTTGGCTTTGTGATCTAGTGTAGCAAAAGGCACACGTTTGATTTGTGTGGCTGTGAGTGTGTTAACAACTTGGATGTGTGTGTTTTCCTCTTCTGCTTTGGCTGTGTGTGTGTGTGTGTGTGTGTGTGTGTGTGTGTGTGTAGAGTACGGTGGATAAGTTGATCAAGAAGACCAACCTGGCTTTGGTGGTGGGAAGCAGCAGCTGGAGAGAGCAGTTTGTCAGTGCTGTTACTGTCAGTGCAGGTAATATACACACACACACGAAGGACTTGTAGGGTCTTGTATGCATATGACCTTCATATCATGTGGCCATGAGTAAGAAAGGAATGTAAATGTTGTCAGAGCCAATAGTCTCTTTTCAAGTGCAGTGTGAGGATGGACGGACAGTGAGTGAGTGAGTGAGTGAGGGAAGCCACTAAGACTAAGAAGAATCAGTTTGTGGCTGCATTGATGAACTTGTATGTGTGGCACTACCTGACACAGGTTGGAGTGGTGCAGAGATCAGTAACAGAAAGGAGTAGATGTAGGTTAGATGGAAGCATGTGTGTGTGGAGCTGAAAGGTGGTGATGTGTGAATCAAAGTAATGTGCAGTCATTGGCATCAGACACCTGTGTGAAGATGTGGTGAAGCAACAGACAGAGGTAGGCTCCCACGCCAGTGTACTTCAGTGTGCTGGTTGAGTTGGTGGCGCAAAGCTGTGCAGTTGTAAAGGAGTGTTATCTATGAGGTGTAATTGTGTGGAAGGTGGTCTAAATGGTAAATGGAGTGCATCTATAGAGTGCTTTTCCATCTGCTCACAGTGTTTTACACATCAATGCCTCACATTTAGTCTGATGCAAGGTGGCCACTACACACTGGGGGCAACTGGGTGATAAAGGGTCACGGCCAAGGGGCCTTAGTGATTGTCAGGTCAGGCTGGGCTTTGACACCAGGATGTGTGATGACTCTGTGTTCCCAGGGTGAAGAAGAAGAAGAAGTCTGTGGGTCAAAGAGCTTTGTCTTATTGTGCAGGTACTCTGTGGAACGGTCGTCCTTTGACCATGAGGTGATTGGAGTCTGTTGACATATTTAAGTCAAGACTTCAAATCTATTTTCCTTCTCTGTCTTGTGAATAGCTTTTATTTGGTTACATCTGTTTAGAACAATGTCTTTGATTAGTTAAATATTATATTGAATTGCCCTGTGTGAGGCACCGTGGGATGACTTGTGTTGTGATTTGGTGCCTTAGAAACTGATTGTTGAATGGATCCACTGGTCTCAAATCCAACGTTTAGACCATCACCCCTCCTGTGAATGTTGTGTTGCTTCATACGGATCGTTGTGGGCCACACCTCCAGTTGTGCAGCTATTGCTACAACAGAGGAATGTAGTAGTTTGATATTTGTTTGGATACATAGCTGGTACTTGTCAAACACGTCTGTCCTCTTTGTGTGTTGTGTTTCCATGACACTGTGCACCATCTGAGAAGGAGATGACGACGAGGAGGAAAGCGGTGAGGAGCGGCTGCCGTCCTGCTTTGACTACATCATGCACTTCCTGACAGTCTTCTGGAAGGTGTTGTTTGCCTTTGTGCCACCCACGGAGTACTGGAATGGTTGGGCCTGCTTCTTTGTGTCCATCTCGCTGATTGGTGTCCTGACGGCTATCACCGGTGACCTGGCATCGCACTTTGGCTGCACAATAGGACTGAAGGACTCTGTGACAGCTGTCGTGTTTGTGGCGCTGGGCACCTCAGTGCCAGGTGAGCAGAGCGATGACTGGGCTCAACAACAATGAGCATGTGTTTGTTGTAGTGATTGCTGGCCTTGAATAAAGGGGTGGAATTGAGTGGTTGGTTGTGATGTCTGCTGTGTACAGTACGGTGACAGGTAGGCACACAGTCACTTTTCCAGCTGGTGGTGGGTCTGTGGAGGGGTGGGGTCCATCACTGGAGATGTTTGGGTCTTGATTATACTTAATGAGTGCAGCCCGGTTCAGGGCTGGAGTCATTGGGTCCAATGTGGTCCATAAAAGGCAAGGGGGTGTGTACACACACCAGGATTCAATGTTAGGTAACGCGGGCGGCGGCTGGTTGCAGCAGAGCTATTTCAAGGGCAGAGTTGGCCGGAGCGTCAGCGTCAGCCTTGGGCGAAGACCTTGGGAAAAGACCAGCGAGTCTCCCCGTACCAGCGAGTCCCCATGGGCGGGCCACCCTGCCTGGGCACACCCGCAATGGATCTGCGACATGAACAAGACCCCTAATGTCATCTACCCCACAGTGGTGAAGTACTACGGAAACCAGAACTACTCCCTGTCCACATACCCATGGGCCTGACAATGTGCCTACATCTGATTTGACACTATGGCTAAACTAACACCACAAAGGGCCAAGAGAGTGCAGGTGTCTCTGCCACCACCCACTCTGCCAGATGATGTCATTAGTGAACTCATCCCATCTGCTCTAAGTGATGTCAAGCAATGAGTGAAATCACCTGGTGGACAACACACAGCACCATCAGTCTACCAATAGCTGCTGGCACAACATGAGATGTGGCCAACTACAGCTGACATTTAAACTCACACACACAACCTGAAACCTGGGTGCCCACAATACAGCCACACAGACGACCCCACCAGGTCAGAGAAGTACCATGATTCCAAACCATTACTACTGTCTAAGTAAGAAGGAACACTGTCAGGTCTGCTCAAACCAACACCGGGAGCCAATGCACAGAGGCTGCCAGTGGACTCATGCATTCAAATGTCCCTCCTCCAGTCAGGATATACACTGCCACATGATTTGGAGACCTCGACTAGTCTCATTTGACAGACCACAGAAAAAAAAAAGAATACACTGAAGACCAAAATACTTTACTCTCAACACTATTCCCCATTTTACAGATACACACTCACTCATACATACACCTACACAATACCCCCATCTACACCACACACAATACTTCATTACACCCCACACTGCAGCTCATCCAACTAAACAGCACAAGTGACACTACAACAAACACCTTCAACACATCAGTCCCTCAGGACCACAACAACCCACCTCCTCTGTGGCCCCTCACATCAATTATTACACAATCCAATGCAATCACTCTGACCTTTACCTATCTGCCCACAACAACAACTCTCACATTCGTCACTAGTCATTAGGTGGATCCATGGCTGCAAGTCCTCCACCAACCATCCAAAGGTCCAGCCACATACAGTCTCACACTATGGCCACAGAGCAGTCACCTCACCTCAACGGACAATACACAATAAGCACATCAATTTCTCACATTACACTAATCCTACAGCTCCTTCCGTTAGGCCATCTCCTTAGCTCGACTATCGCTATTACAACACCATGCACCTGGTGGCACCACAATTCCACTAAGTGCACAGTATTTCTAAACATCAGCCATGCGCACGCAGGACATGGTCCACATGTCCACCAGCATGAGCTACCTTCACTGTCGACCCAATGACCACAACCTACTTGCTCTGACAACATGGACGTATGTTATACATCTGACAAAGAGGCACTGAAACACTCATAAGCCCTCAAACCAACACTAATCATACTTCTCAAATGTGCAAAAGGTCTCAACACTCAGGTGACACATATATGCATGATTGTGCTTCACATGCACAAATAATACCCTTTGCAATAACAAGCAATGCACAGGCCAGACACACCCACTTCAAAGTCACATGCTTTACATTGACTGATATGTTCTCCACATCTACACTCACCCAGTTACGGGATGACAATAACTACAGAGTTGAAAATCCACAGTAAATAGTGTGCACTCCATTTTGGAGGCACCCACTCTCCTTCACACTTAAAACACAACACCCCCCTCTGGTTGCATCCATCAGTACACTTCTAACAATATGCACTTCAACCAGCTCAAGCTTCCACACAGACACACACCACATTACTATTCTACAACCTCTGGCAAAAATTATGGAATCACCGGCCTCGGAGGATGTTCATTCAGTTGTTTAATTTTGTAGAAAAAAAGCAGATCACAGACATGACACAAAACTAAAGTCATTTCAAATGGCAACTTTCTGGCTTTAAGAAACACTATAAGTAATCAGGAAAAATAATTGTGGCAGTCAGTAACGGTTACTTTTTTAGACCAAGCAGAGGGAAAAAAATATGGACTCACTCAATTCTGAGGAATAAATTATGGAATCACCCTGTAAATTTTCATCCCCAAAACTAACACCTGCATCAAATCAGATCTGCTCAGTCTGCATCTAAAAAGGAGTGATTACACCTTGGAGAGCTGTTGCACCAAGTGGACTGACATGAATCATGGCTCCAACACGAGAGATGTCAATTGAAACAAAGGAGAGGATTATCAAACTCTTAAAAGAGGGTAAATCATCACGCAATGTTGCACAAGATGTTGGTTGTTCACAGTCAGCTGTGTCTAAACTCTGGACCAAATACAAACAACATGGGAAGGTTGTTAAAGGCAAACATACTGGTAGACCAAGGAAGACATCAAAGTGTCAAGACAGAAAACTTAAAGCAATATGTCTCAAAAATCGAAAATGCACAACAAAACAAATGAGGAACGAATGGGAGGAAACTGGAGTCAACGTCTGTGACCGAACTGAAAGAAACTGCCTAAAGGAAATGGGATTTACATACAGAAAAGCTAAATGAAAGCCATCATTAACACCTAAACAGAAAAAAACAAGGTTACAATGGGCTAAGGAAAAGCAATCGTGGACTGTGGATGACTAGATGAAAGTCATATTCAGTGATGAATCTCGAATCTGCATTGGGCAAGGTGATGATGGTGGAACTTTTGTTTGGTGCCGTTCCAATGAGATTTCTAAACATGACTGCCTGAAGAGAACATGTAAATTTCCACAGTCATTGATGATATGGGGCTGCATGTCAGGTAAAGGCACTGGGGAGATGGCTGTCATTACATCATCAATAAATGCACAAGTTTACATTGATATTTTGGACACTTTTCTTATCCCATCAATTGAAAGGATGCTTGGGGATGATTAAATCATTTTTCAAGATAATGCATCTTGCCATAGAGCAAAAACTGTGAAAACATTCCTTGCAAAAAAGACACATAGGGTCAATGTCATGGCCTGCAAATAGTCCGGATCTTAATCCAATTGAAAATCTTTGGTGGAAGTTGAAGAAAATGGTCCATGACAAGGCTCCAACCTGCAGAGCTGATCTGGCAACAGCAATCAGAGAAAGTTGGAGCCAGACTGATGAAGAGTACTGTTTGTCACTCATTAAGTCCATGCCTCAGAGACTGCAAGCTGTTATAAAAGCCAGAGGTGGTGCAACAAAATACTAGTGATGTGTTGGAGCGTTCTTTTGTTTTTCATGATTCCATAATTTTTTCCTCAGAATTGAGTGATTCCATATTTTTTTCCCTCTGCTTGGTCGAAAAAAGTAACCGTTACTGACTGCCACAATTTTTTTTCCTGATTTCTTATAGTGTTTCTTAAAGCCAGAAAGTTGCCATTTGAAATGACTTTAGTTTTGTGTCATGTCTGTGATCTGGTTTTTTCTACAAAATGAAACAACTGAATGAACATCGTCCGAGGACGGTGATTCCATAATTTTTGCCAGGGGTTGTATACTGTGGGAAACATCCGGATTCTTTTCTGGACATTTCCTTTTGGAACGTGAATCTTGATACATCACTGAACACCAGTTCCACAGTTTCACTAACCTCATCATCACCCACCAAACTTGGTGCTTCCTTTGCCACATCCAACACTATCTACACTGACAATGTTTTATGTAAGATTCTGCCCCTTAGCAAAAAACCAAACCACTATATTTCTCATTTGGAATTTAACGGATGTCACACCTGGGCCTCTCACAGACAGCATCCATCTTGTGAAAAGGCCACAACTGTGGCTTGTACAACACTTTTATACTAAATGCGTAGCACAGTGGGTGCAGTTTAATTTCACTCTTCTAATGTTACTGGCTCTCACCAACAGGGGGAGAGCTCCCTGTTTCTGAAACTTACAGTATGATGGAAATGAAACTTAACACATATTTCCCCAAAGGTTCCAAACAAATAACATAGACAAACACTTGAGAACTTGCATAGAATCCGGAATTAGTTAGCACTGAATCCAGAATGGTTAGCACTGTTGCTTCACAGCAAGAAGGTCGTGGCTTCAATTCCCGTGGCTTTTCTGCGTGGAGTTTGCATGTTCTCCCCATGTTTGCGTGGGTTTCCTCCGGGTGCTCCGGTTTCCTCCCGCATCCAAAGACATGCGGGTTAGGTGGATTGGACTCTTTAAAATTGTCCAGAGGTGTGTGTGTGTGTGTGTGGGTGTGGGTGTCTGTGTTTGTTTGTCCATTTCTGGCCCTGCGACAGACTGGCGTCCTTTCCTGGGTGTACCCCGCCTCACACTCTATGACTGCTGGGATAGGCTCCAGCCCCCCGCGACCCTTAATTGGACTAAGCGGTAGAAGATGAATGAATGAATGATCTAACACATACTACACTTATACACCAGGGGTCTCCCCACAAATAGAGCACTCCTTTTGCCAAGTATCACCCAAAGCAACACACAACACTTGCATTTAGGGCCCCGTCCCACACTGTGTCCCAACACAAACATTACTATCTTTGATCCATGTTTCCACACTGACTCTGTGTTCAATTGTTGATTCATTAAATTCAGCTCAATCCTTTGGATTTCATTCACACACTGTATACATGTTACCAATGTGCAATTTACTTACTTGTATGACAATAACATACATAAAGACTACTGTCAATATTGGACATTCCACACTGGTTTACACATTTCTCCTGCAGAAGTTGCTACTACTACAGTTTGCATTCTCTAATCACAATATCACCACAATGGGGACATTCCCTTAAACATGTCAACACACTGTCCTGATGATTCAGATGTGAACATCCCTCCAGATTGTCCACAAATACATAGCTATACAAACACTCCAGCTTTCCTCCCCCTAAACATATATAACTGCTAATGACTAACTTTGAACATAAACAACTACATTTGATACTGAGACCTCTTTTCACACACACTTAAAAGTACCTATGCAAGTCAAATGGAAACATAACCCATACAATTATCCTTTCCATCAAACCAAATAACATGACCTACACAACTACAAATACAAGCACATGTCACACATTATTTCACACCCCACTTAGCAACACTACATCTAAGTATTCATGATTGTAAGTCTATACATGCACATGCTAAAATAATTACTGGTCAGTGACGTCTCTGATTCCTAATTATCCCTCTTGTTCCACATGTCAGCAGGTGCACTGCCACATAATGCCTCACTTGCCACTTGAGGAAAAGCACAGACATCTCAATGGCTGACACACACACTGAAATGAACACTATGTCAAGGAACACAACTTCTCAGGTTTCATTCAAAAGTGGTGACTCACATTAACACACGATGTACAGACAGCAGACAAGACACCTCATCCCAAAACACTACTTTTTCAGAGTCCCTTGGATTTTGGATCCCAGCATGGGCCAACACTGCACAACTCAACACTATTGTACAGCCACCGTCAACAGCCACATGGAATGTCTCCACAATGCTGTCTTTACAAGCTGCCTCAACATGCTGATGTATCTCCAACATTGCAAACAAAGTCAGAATACATCATTTTCAGACCATAATGGACTTTCTATTTGACATGCAAGATTCATCACAGAACTTTGTGAGAGGCTGACAGCAGAGCTGCCATGGGACATTGTTCTCCAGCTGCCCAACATACATTGAGGACCTCTTTGATGGTGAGGACTTGACATACTGAATCTTGGAAATAGTCCACACCTGGGTGACCTTGCCAATTCTCCTTTCTTACCTTTTGTAGTCTGTTCTCCTCAACAGAGCCTCTGCCATCTTGCAGCCTGCATAATCCATCAAACACATGTATTACTTAAATTTTTCACAGTTGGATCAATGACAACACTTTAATTCTTACTTGTTATTTTACCAGGTTACTCCCATTGAGATCAACATCTCTTTTGCAAGGGACATCTGCTAAATTATTGTCTCCAATTCACCTAACCTAAGTTTCCTATTCACTTAGACACACAAAGCTCATGCGCTAGCATACACTGCTTTACCAGGTTACATTCATGATGGTTTTCTGCAATCTCCATAGCATAATTTGGTGCAAATACCATGTGCTTTGACACCACTCACAGAAAGGCACAAACTAATCCCACTCTATCATCAGATGGTTACTAAGCCTAAATCTACAGTGGTATGACTTTGGTGCTACATGTCCTTGAAAACATAGCAGTATGGCAATGATGCACACCGCTAAACCTCTACATGGCAGTATATCTCCCCCTGTTCAATGTCACAGGGGCCACAGCATTGTTATTGGCCTCCAATCTGGTCAATCCCACAACAAACTGCATCCATCAAGCCACTTGTGCACCAACCTCAGTGTCCATGACACTCAGATGCCCCTACACCATCAAACAGGCTGTGGTCACCACCATAGACTCAACAAAAAATGCTGACATCATCCTCTGATCATCGGCCTTTGTGTAACGCTTGCTTTTTGTGCTGCTTGGTGTCATCTGCATGTCTACAGGATACAAAGAATAAAATAAACACCTGACTGGACTGGCACAGTCTGAACCCCACCAAGTCTCACACTAAAACATCATAGGATGACACCACTCAGTATAGCAGCACAGCGCTGTTATTCCATTGTCTGGGTAGAACCCTACAAACTACAGTACACTTCTTATCCTTGGTTCTTTAAGCAATAATTTAAACTACATCAGTAAGCACTAACACAGCTGAAGCTTTACACATTTCACTTTCCTACCTACAGCAGGGGTGTCCAACTCCAGTCCTCAAATGCCGTGTCCTGCAACTTTTAAATGTGTCACTGCTTCCACACACCTAAATCAATTAATGACGTCATTAGCAGCACTCTGGAGAACATGACTGCATACGGAGAAAGTCATTCAACCATTTGATTCAGGTATGTTGCACCACGGCACAGCTAAAAGGTGCAGGACACCAGCCCTCAGGCAATGGAGTTGAAGACACCTGATCTACAGCAGCAGCAGCAGCAACAACAACAACACACACATGTCCACAGCAGCTCTCACTTGACGATGGCAAACTTGGAAGACATTTTACCAGGACACATTGCACAGGCACCTGCTTACCTTAGCCTTCTTCCTGCTTAGCTACGCCACTCCTGACAACCATATAAGTGACCTGTCCACGAGTGGGATCGTTCCTCTTGTCAGCACACCACCACCAACATAACTCATTTCAGCTTCACTATAGCACATTCTTTACATAACATTATGTGCATGCATCCTTTTCCAACAAACACACACACACACACATACACACACACACTACTCTTCTATAAACACCTCCGTAAACACAACAAACACGAGTAACTACAACACACACATGACAGATGAATAAAAGGAGGGCGGCTGATCCTTCGCCGCCCTCGGTGTTTAGGCTGCCAGTCGAAACTGATTTGTTGAACCTGCTCTATCACCACCGTCAGCCTGAGCCCGTCTCCACCCAGAGGGGACGAGTCGGCCCACAGCTTTAATTCAATTCTTCCCTCATTCTTCTCGTCAGCCGTTTTATCTTCACCCCTCTGTATGAGTTATTGAAATAACTTCCCGGTGGCGTTTGCCCGGTAATTTTGATGGCTTGCATCACACTCACGGGAAAGTAAAATCCAAATCTATTCCTGCAGCAGCTACAATATATTGTGGGCTGGAAGTGGAGGCTGTAAATATGGATGTGAGATCCCTTATTATGTGTGTACTGTCACAAATCATTTCACTGTTACTTTTCTGATTTTGCTGGCCTCTTGTTTTGAATACTTCATGGATATGTGTTGCTGCTCGCACAGCCGTCCATATCATTATCACATCACAGTTACTAAACACATCACACTCAGTGTACTCCCATTTCATTATTTGCTACACAACTACTCGTGGCCACAGCAAACCTCATTCTCTTATTCTTACACCTTACCTGCATCTGGTGTTATTATTTTAGTAGTAGTAGTAGTTGTTGGGACCTCACATCACACTCCCCCTCACCTCCTATAACCGCACTCACACATTTATGATTTATTACATCACAAACAGGCTAAAGGATTATTGGTCACATTTCGAGCCAATCAAACACCACTGAACCATCCATTACATGTTGCTGATGTTGTGTATTGTCTGCACTGGCAGTAAAAACACTGAGGTGGTGACCTCATGCCAACACTGGTGACATCACCTGGTCAATAGTGATTTCACTTCCAATCTAAAACATGCATGACACCATCATAGCTTCTTTTAAAACAGCACTGCCACACTGAAACAACAACAATCACCAGCTGATTCACTCACACACACACACACACACACACACACACACACACACACACACACACACACACACACACACACACACACACACACACACACACACACACACACACACACACACACACACACACACACACACACACAAATAAACACATACTGAGTGCATGGTTCACATATCTCTCAGACTATTTGTCACATCAGCCTCACCTTTCACATATGGCTTGCACACAGCACAGTGATGTACATCCTTTATTATGAACTTTTTGGGCTCTCATTTGCCAAATCTGGACTTTGAAACCTTTATTTTGATTTACACTGGAACATTCCTACTTCCAACATGGCGTGGCTTGCTGATGTTACTGGTAGAAAAGTTAAACATCACCACTTAGTTCATGTTGCACGCACCATTTCACAATACAATGTTTAATGCCAGCATCCCACCAAACACTCTTACTGTGAAACACTGTCACTGTTCCTTGCAACTGAGTTTTACATAACAACACTGAGCAGACATTAGCTGACATCCATTTTTTCCAAACACCAACACATTGTATGGCCTTGCCTTACAATATAAAGCGCCTTGGGGCAACTGATTGTTGTGATTTGGCGCTATATAAAAAAAAAATTGATTGATTGATTGATTCCCCAGTATTCATACAATGTTTCATTAAATACAGAAGATGAAAAAATATTCTACTTGCTGTGAGTTCACATTTTAATAAACTGGGTTCAGGAGGTGGGGTACTTAGGATTTGCTGTTTCAAATATTCTACAATATTCTTCCAAAAACCTGTTTAACAGCAATCATTTTAGTTTCATATCATTGAAAATAAAACTTTTTTCCACATGAAATACTACAATCAATTACTAATATAATATAAGTACACCTTTTTCAACATCCCACCATCAAACACAGCCTCATATCCATGAAACCTCTACTTTAGCTCCCAATTGCCTATAAGAATACACACTTCCTATAGCCACTGCACAAGTTTAAAACAATGCATGGATTTGGAAGCCTATTCAAGCCCACCTCTCTTGTTTATGGGGTTACACTTGTGCTCTCAGACTTTGGAGGATGCTGTATTTCTTTGGCAATGTACTGACTGCCTTTCCAATGATGATTAAGACCATCTCAGCAGCTGCTCTAAAAATAGATGAGCACAGACTATAACTGGCAGGTGCTTCTCTGGTTTTCTCTGCCAATGCAGTGCTGGAGCCTCTGCACGTTTCATCCGCTTTCTCCTCAATAATTTAGCCACTAACTGCTCCACTTTTCGCCACTCTCAACATTTTACACTATTGATTCCGCCTGCTCGAACACACACGGGACCTACAATACACTTTCATTGATTAAAGAAGGACTGTCTGCTACATATCAACATTCTAACAGGGATTCATGTTCTGAAACAATGACTTCTGCTGTTCTCAGGGTTTGTGGAAGGTTTTACATTTGAAATCCACAAGCCATTATTAATGCAGTACATACAACCACTCTGTCTGCCTCACACAATGAACACATGGAAAAACACATTCTATTGAAAAAACAATTTGGTATCAATGAAACCTTGTGTTAGACGCAACATTTGGCCTGAGATGACCTCATCTCACATTTATGACTCCTGAAAAATCCCACAACAATAACCATTTTGGTAAGACTCAAGATGACATAGTTCCACAAAGGCCCATATGTTTAACTCTGAAAGAACTACAACAGCGACACATTTCTCATTCCATCATCACAACTGCTGACCATCAAACATCTTTCCATAGGTGGACTTTGACACATTACATTACTTGACAAATATCACACTTTCCTTTGGAAATATGCAACATTTTCACATCTGACACCTTCGTGTACACAGTGATGACATAAAGGTTGCTTATGTACACAACAACACAGAAGAACACACTTCGAGGACGACCAAATGCAAGCTCCCCAGCCTCATCTGGTACCGAGGTGGCCTGTTTAACACCCCCAGACTTTTGCACAATCCAGTCTATGTTACCAATGGTCAGCGCTGCAACGCCCAACTGCAGCCACCAACCTAAACATCCCAATTTATACTTTACTCCTCATCAATAATTCAGAGATAATCATCAACACCACAGCAAACTCACCTCTACTACTTTTTACATTATACTCATATATAGTAAGAAATACTGCTTTTACTAAAGTGAGCAATTTCATGCACATTTACACATAAGCTGACCTTTCAGTCACAAAGTCTTCAGAAACACAACACATCTGGGCCCATGTTCTCCAACATTCACACAGTCCTCTCAGAGAGCTCCCAACTTCGCCATCAAATTCCTAGAAAGGAATCTTAGCTTCACAGTGATCCAGGAAGTGTCTGACAACAACTCTGAGCAAGGAGGGGACAAAAACTTTCATCTTCATGACGATGTGTGGGTGACCCCGTTGCAAGGTACGACGGAGTCTTCTAAAAGCTGTGACTGGTTGTCACAAAAACAGAAAGACAAAGGGAAAAAAAAGCACTGCATGCTTCTACTTAGGCCTGGACAGTCAAATCAACCAATCATAGAACCTGAACTGCATTAAGAAATGTGTAATCGTGAAAATAATTTCATGTCATAATGACAAAACTCAGCAACATTAAATCATTTGGCACACAGCTTCCAAATGTTGGAACCAACCTCATTCACATGCGAATATTACACCAATTACTTTCATGTTATGTTTGGTCTCCATGCTGGTAATCTCACTACTTCATGTATTTGATATTAATGGTGGACGCAGACTCAGCTAGCAGCTATTCCTGCGATTGCTGGTGTCCTTAGAAAAAGCAGGTTGATTGGCCAGAAGGACCAAAACTAAAAAACAAAATGGATAAAAACAAAACAAACAACGACAAAGCCCAAATGGACAGAAGAGCAGTGGCTGCAGTTGGCACAGCTCGTGCAGGACAGTAAATGAGGAAATTAGGTCCCGGAATCACGGTACACAGAAACAGACAGACTTGGGAGCACACTGCCCAACAAATCAGTGTCGTTCCTTCACCTCGTGCACACAAGCAATGAGTGTGAGAAGCACAAGTACGTGCTGCAATCCAAAGCCAGAGCGCAGATTGCAGCACGCAAGGCAAATTCTTCTCCAACAGGTGAGTGTGGTACGCTACCATTCAGACCGTGACTGCTGACATCGCTTACTTTGATATTAAGATTTGTATGACTGTTATAGCATTTACATGCAAGTTAAATTTTTCCCACAGCCAGGAATCACAACGTTGAGATGACCTTCATCTTGTTAAGTCATCTCATTCATGATGAGGTCAAACACAATCATTATCCCTGCACCATCAAGCTTGTAGCATCTGACTGAATCACTGCCAGTCAACATATGGACAACATCTCTCCTTCCTCTCAGACTTTCCACCATCTTGTCTCTTTAAAACACTCTTATGGCTTCTTCAAAGTCCTCCTCCCTCCTCTTAACAGTTCTCACTTTAGGAGCTCTCTTAACACCCAAGAAGCTTTGTGATTTACTTTTATTACCAAGAGAATATTCCACTAAATGTCTCGAGGAATTCCACCATTTCTCCTTGAATGACATCATTAAGACCTACTTTTAGCCTTAGGATGCTTTGTGAATATACAGGCCCTGATCTTTGGACAAACAAAACATTTATTCCTTTCTATCTGTTAAAAAAAATAGACCTGCAATGCACAGTATTCCTCCAGCAGTGACCAAAAGTGGCTACGTTTACATGCCGTTAATATTCAGGATAAGGTCAATATTCTGGTTTCTGAATCATTAGGAATAACCCGTTTACATGCTGAAGTATACATGGTCATTGGTATCATTTGGAATATCTCCATCTAAACAGCGACGCACGTCTTCCACCGGTGCTTGATTTGGTCTGGCGTTCGTGCAAATCCTGCTTCGCATAACTTTTCACCCACCTTCTTGTAAATGTCGCTATCTCGATACTTTCTACATTCAATAGAAGACATTATATTCATGTCTTCTTTCACAATACTAATGAAGCACTCGGTTTCCTCCTCGCTCCAAACGTGTGGTGCTGTGCTGCTGCGTCTGGATTTCCCCATGCTTGTTTACTTCTGCTTCTGTGGTGTCCGGTGGGTTGCGCGCGCCGCATACAAGTACTTGCCGTACTCAAAACACCAAGATTCCTTGTGGATAGGACATGCACAGAACACTAAATAATGTTCCTTTCTATGGGAACATTCCAATACGTGTTTATATGACCTGATATTCAGGTTAGAAAAGGAGTAACCCAGGGGTCATATTCAGGTTTTTATATACCAGAATATGAGCATATCTGGGTTTTTGCGTGTGTTTACATGGCCGTATGCAACCGGGTTATCGCTAATATTCCGGTTATGAAAGGGTTATTGGCTGCATGTAAACGTAGTCACTGTTGCAGCCTTTTATCTTCCCAATTGTTGGCCAAAACCATTCAGACACACCCTGTAAGAATTATGACTCCATTACTGTGGGACTCTGTTTGCTAGATTCAAAAGCCACGCAGATCCAGTGAGAACCACAGGAGGAGTCGTGTTTTGCCATTTTGGCCCAATTTGGACTATTTCCTCTTTCTGTGGGAAATGGAGATACAAGTTCAAAATTGTGACTCTGTGGACCTATTTTACATGCTAAAACATTCTGACTGATCCAGTAGTAACTCCAGCAGCTGGAGCAATTTGCTGAAAAAGTTGGCTGCACACAAAACAGAACTATTATTACAAGAGTGATGAAAATGGCCCATGGGAAGAATAAAAAAAAAAAAAACAGTTTTTGGCAAGGACCAAAGGCCCAAAGCCCCTAGCAGGGAGTCTGGGGGTTCTACCCCAGAAATATTTGAAATTTCTGATGAATTCTGGTCTATTTACCCACCAAAAAAATCTCCTACATATTCTATTTTTGGTGAGTCAGGGCAATATTTCCACCCCAGAAAAGAGTCCTTGTATTGTTGCTATGCAAGTTGTGTGAAAACACTCTTTTCTCCTATTTGCAAGATGACAAACCTATCACACACAGTCTGTCACATGGATTAGAATACAGTGTTATTACTATTTGATAAGACCACATATTCACATTGGACTGTTACTGGTCTATCGCTACATTTATCTAAACATTGGACTTCAGTAATATGTACTTTATAATAACTGATAGTGTCTTAAAATAAACTAAAACAACATTTGTTACAAGCTTCATCTACTATTCATTAAGCCACCAATATAACTTTTAGTTCTCAGGAACACTGATTTGGGTTTACATTTGGATTCTTATTCACGTGTACAAACAGCAAATGGAACAACACAGATTTTTTTCAGCCAGTGCTGATGTCAGCATTTACAGGATACTCACAACTTTTTGCCCCTAAACAATGCACAAACCTGACTGACTGATTCCTACGAGCATGGTCAATATTGATCATATTTTCCTCCGCATAAATATATCACACCCATGTAACACAAGAAACCATAAAATGCATCAACTGACAACCAATTCCATCTAAAACATGAGATAATAACATCAAAGACTTACTGGGTGTTAGCTTTTTCAGATAAACGATGACTTCAATGTCAGGTCAGCCTTTTGGTAGAAACTGCCCCATCTGAATTCAATCCTGATAATGACACAGAGCTCATTTTAGAATCCATAACGGCATCTCTCATTCGCTGCTGTGTGGACGAGCCGAAACACATTACACTATCCTTCAGTCTCGGATCAAGGTGTGAACATGTGACACTTAATACCCACTGTAACGTCTCATCAGAGATGTTTCCAAGCAGTTTCACCCATACAAACAACATCAAGACACACCACAGACTAAATCGAACCCAGGCCAGGAAACCTTAAGTAACACGAGTTTCGAGTTTATGATGTAGGGATTAGGGATTTCATACCACTGACTTTTACAACGAAACAACTTTTTAGAACACTAATAAATTAGTGAACCACAAGCAGGCATACATCAGACTCCACCTGGTTACAACCTTTAACACAGTTCACATGTTGTACTGACAGCAACAGAATGTTGTGCACATAGTTAGTGTGCAATGCAACGCACCAAAGCAGATTATTGAGCAGCTTCACCACTGACTAAAACATTGTCCAAACTGGGAAAACCATCTGTGTTCCTTTGACTGTTAGGAGCTTCTCTCCTTTACCATCCTTTGTTGTCACAGCTGACTACATATTTCAGACACTCTGACCGATTCCATTTTGTACCTTCCACTATGTATGTTACATTTTTCAAACTCTAAATGTTGCACGACACTGCACCATTGCACCCAATACGTGTTATCATTAAGATTACAATTTCATCTCTGCAGCCCTTCACCACAAAAACATTTTGATGCCACATCTCTGCCTTGTTTACTTGGCGTTTACAGTTTCCACTATTACTTAGAGGAAATGTGTCATTATTTTGACAGTATTAGCTTGTTGTTTGAATACTCTGACACCCAGCACGCTGATGTTTGTTTGCCTGGTTTTTTCTTTCCTGTTTGCCTGCAGTAGATGGTTGGATTTTTAGCATCTTATCATGAAGTCAGATGTAAACACGTTTTTTTTTTTTTTCCCCTCCACACACAGATACGTTTGCCAGCAAGGTAGCAGCCATCCAGGACCAGTACGCAGACGCCTCCATCGGAAACGTCACCGGCTCCAACGCTGTCAACGTCTTCCTGGGCATCGGCGTGGCGTGGACCATTGCCGCCATCGCCTGGCGCTCCAAGGGCATGTCATTCAGGGTGGACCCGGGAAACCTGGCCTTTTCCGTCACCCTCTTCACCATCCTGGCTGTGGTGTGCGTCCTCACACTACTGTACCGGCGCCGGCCCACAGTGGCCGGCGGCGAGCTGGGCGGCCCGCGGACTTGCAAGATAATAACGTCGCTGATGTTTGTGTTGCTGTGGCTGGTTTACATCATGCTGGCATCACTTGAAGCTTACTGTCACATACCAGGGTTTTAAACACAACTCAGAGGATGGACAGACCCCCCCCCACTGCCATGACATGTCTTCAGAGACAGAAACGGAGAGATGGGGGAGGGACAGAGGGGTCCTCGATAAGCATAGCAGCATCACGAGCCATCTTTAAAATGTTTTCAGTTTTGCCTAGTTTGTTTTCCTCTCCACTCTGACTTGGATATATGAACATATCAGTTCAATCCTCCAGACTAATGACTTATTTTCTTGCATTAAAGACATTTTTGAGCCAGTGAAGAGGAAACATCAAGCAAACACAAAGCCTTGAAATTAAGAATTGCTTCAGGCAAACATTGATTTTATGTCCTTCACAGCTGGGCGGTGCCAACTCCTTCGCTGGCACTTTTAAGAGCTCATAAAACAGTACAAGTGCAAACGAGCCAATCAGCTGATGGGACGATAAAACTAAAGGGTTTCTATTGAGCATGATCCCCTCCACCACCACCCCCCCCTCTCTCTCACTTGTGTCTGTACTGTACCTTTGGGACAAATGGATCCTCCTAAAACACACATGCACACAGTGAAGGTCGCCTCACTACCAGGTTTACAAGTGGACAGACAACACACAAACGGATACCCTCCTCTACTTGGATACACTGCGCCCCCCCCCCCAACAACACTCCACTGTACAGACTTTAGAACCTCTTCCCTCCTTCTTGCCTTACGATTCCATCCTCCACTTACATATTTGTCCTACATTTGTGATCACCAAGACCTACAGTCAGTATCACCTTCTAAATGTATCCAATCCCAACTTCATCGCTCCCACAAACACAAAGTTCTCTCTTTTTTCAGAAACTTTTCAATGGCGTCACGTGTTGATGTTGTTACCGTGCAACTGTAACTTACTAAAAAAGACAAAAGACATCACAGTATGACGTGAGAAGCAACGTTCTACAGCTGGCATGACCAAGATCCCTGTCCAGGTTGCACAGCAGCAGGATAAATAAGCTCATCCACTCATCCCTGTCCTCACACATCTCAAGGTGTTCTCAGCCCAGATGGGATATAAAGTCATGTCAGCATCTTCTGGGTCTAACACAGGGTCGACCGCTCATTGGACGTGTCTGGAAAAGCTTCACAAGGAGGCGTCACAATCGCATGATGAAAACACCTGCGCTGGCTCCTTCTACTATGACCTGCCCTGTGAGCCGTAGTTCTTTTGGTCATGACCCGCTAATCGCTCTGCCTCGTAACTCGTGAGGCAGATTCAGGCGGGGGTCTTGTCGGGCTGTTTCCCAGATGCAGAAGAATGGAATGGGTACACCCACTGGGAGAAATTACAGTGGGATGTTGAAGAACCAAAACAAATGTTGCTAAATGGCCTGCAAACACACCAAAAAAAGCGGGTCAGTTGTTTGAAGGCAAACCTGACACCGTGCCGGACAACCAAATACTTCAGTCGTATTACTTGGGATTGAAGACATTTTGTGCACTACACATTGAGTTACACTGTTTACATACTACAGTTGCATTTATTGCCGGGGGAAGCATACATTAAGGGGGAAACATCCCTGATGTGGACAACTCCAGCTGACCCACATCAACACCTGAAACACAGAGCGGACCAATCACAATAAAGAATGATGACCGCTGTGACATGCCCAAACCAAGTATTACTAAATGTATGTGATGATGTGACATTGAGTTCTGTGACAAAAACCTAAAACCCCAGCAACACTGTATACTTACTGTTTTTGGAAAACAAGTGAGGAAACACTTATGCTACAGTCACATTAGCTACATAGGATGGCAACAGGCCGTTCCCGAGGCGTGCCCGCTACATCTCCGTAAGACCTTTTGTACATCACTTCGGAGGTGTTAACTGGTTAAAAAGACAAACATTTTTTTTTTGTCTTAGAAGTGTTTATTTGACAGAAACAGAAACAGGTGTTTTTTTTTATTGCTTTCTGCCATCTTGGAATATTTTGTTCAAGCTAACTACTACCTGACATTACGCTGCCTATCCATTCTGATTGGCAATCACTATATCATGTCGCTCAGTATTTGCATAAAATACTATTCAGATCTATTTTTGTCCTGCCTAGCTTGGGCCACAGAGACTGTCGTCTCTTGCCGCTGCTAAACGCTCTGATGGAAAATGAATGGGAAGTCATCCCCTTTGCAGACGACGCTCGCTGTCACTTGTAGCTAATGTGACCACAGCTGTATGTGCTCCCTTTTTTCTCCCCGAGTGTTCAAGAAAACATCTGAGGAAATTTGTTACAAAGCTAACATGGCTGAAAGCATCTGAGGGAAACGTACGGCAGCTCCGACATGTCACGTGACTGTTAAGCCACAGAGGTCAACGCTTAATCTTTGTAATACAAATATTTGTCTGAACTACATTTTCAAAGACCACAAACCAGGAGTGTCTATGTGACATTTAACCGGCCTGATCGCATTACAAAAAAAAGAAAAGAAAAAAACAAATCAAACACTGCAGTATTAGCAAAGAGTGTGCACTGAGATACAAAACGTGCAAAACTGGTGATTTTATCGTTATGAACCTGTGTCAAAAGCTGTGCTATTTATTTTGTTCTTGTGAACCGTGTGTTGATTCCGGTATTGTGTGCGTGAAAGCTTCAATGAGAACATTATGACACATATCATATGAAATCAACTGTCTTGTCCTCGTGTGCCTGTTGGAAAACGTGTTCTGAAGGGAATTAAGGCTTATGGCTCAACACTACAGATCAGACAAAAGAATAATTAAAAAACAAACTACAAGAAAAGAAAGAAAATTGTGTTTCCCACAATGCTAATCACTCATTTTATTCTATTATTTCAGAAAAAACCATTGTGGACATTTGTGTTGGCCCCCTGTTCACTAACAGCTTGCAGGAACAACAGGCCCTCCCCATCATTCACCTTGTGAAACACAGACAAATTACTCAACCTAACTGAAACGCAGCCTTTGTAAGACCGTCATGACAACGCTAACGGGGGCCCGGCGATGCCGCCAGCTTGTCCCACACATGACACATCCTCGCCAAGGTCAATGCTTGCACAAATGGAAGCTAAGTGAGTGATTTGGCGCAGTGCTGCTGCAGGTGAATGCTAACTCCCATATTTCCACCTGTTACCAAAGGCATTGATCAGTTGCACTCGTATGCTCAGCGGAAAATTCGCCTGACACACCAGTGCAAATGCCAGACACGCTTGCCCTTTCTCACAGATGAAATGTTAAAAATGGCAGTTAATTGATCAGCAGATAATTAACAGAAGAAGGGAGCTACTTTTGCTGTAGCGCATTCAGTGGCTGCCTGTTTTTTTACCCTCAGCCTAATACAGCTTCCTGCTTTCCATCAATCACTAACTGTTAATACAGAAATGCATCTTTTGGCATGACAGGGCCAACTTGTTTTCAATATGCTGAAAGGATCATTTTTTATGGACTGAGGCAATTTTGCTACATAAGCACATAGGCTTCTACCGTCACCGTCTCCCCCTCCCATTTTTATACTCACACTAAGCCAACAAACACAAATTACATTTACAGTCTGGTACCCTTTGTGAGTTAAAGCTGGGTGACAGTAGGGAGAACAAACACTGTATTTTTCCCAGTTTATCTACATAAAGTCACCTCATAATAAATTTTAACAAGCATACAGTGCATCTTATATGTACTTTGCACACTGTATGAACCCAGGCTATTTCATATTTTATGTGGTCAACCTCATTTTGTTTGTTGGTATATACCCAGTGTTGCAGTTCAGGGCTGCTACATATTAGTAAAAAAAAAGTTGGGACACAGGCATTTTAGGGCTAGTCATCAGTAACACAAACATCTCCACAATGATTTCAAACAGGTAATGGGTCTCCAGTTTGTCAAGAATGACCAAGAAAAACAATGTTTCTCAAACAAAGGTTGGAAAGCATTTGCATATTTCTTCCTCTACAATGCATAGTGTCATTAAACGATTCAAGCAATCTGGACCACTGTCACATCATAAAGGACTAATGCGGGAGCATAAGTTGAAGACCCACGATCTCCAATCCTGCACACGGCACTACGTCAAAAACTGTCAGTCATCAATACATGATATAACCACATGGGCAAGTAATTACATTGGGATACCATTGTCAAGCACTATAACATGGAATTACATTTTAAACACCACTGTGCAATAACACTTTTATGTTAACCTTGTCCTGAAGCAGCATCAACTTCTCTGGTCTCAAAGGCATCTATTTGGGTTCCACCGTCACAGAGTGGAAACATACTGTGGTCCCATAAATCAGCATTAGAGATATTTTTTGCCAGCAAATGGTTGCCATGTGCTCCAGACCAAAAACAAAAAGGACCATCCAGACTGTTGTCAGCAACAAGTCCAAAAGCCAGGACCCGTCATGGTATGACATTGTGCCAATGCCCTGGGCAAACATACATTACACTTCTGTGATGGCAGCATCAATACAGAAAAGTATATAGACATTTCAGAGCAATATATGCTGCCTTCAAGACAATCTTTTAACACATTTTTCCAACAAGACAATGCAAAACCACATTCTGCACACATTACAAAGACCAAGAGGATACAGATACTAGGATGGCTACACCTGCAGTCCTAGCCTGTTCACAATAGACTATGTGTGGAGAATTTTGAAAGGAAGAAGGCGACGCTGATGACCCCAGACTGCTGCACACCTTTACAAAATTGAACCTGAAAAGTTTCATCACTTGGGTCCTTAGTTCATTTTATAAATGTTGAGAGAAGGAATGCAACATTACAAAGTAGTAAATGCTTTAACATCCTTAATGTACTCGAGGAATTCATGTATATTAACTCATTTAATAAACGTGACCACACAAAATATGGCAATTCTTGGGTTCATGCAGCCTGCAATTAAATAGAAGTCAAAGGAAATGGAAGGATCACTCCAACATTTTTTTTTTGACATTTTCTGTATCATTGAAATTTTTTTCTCCTTTGCGCCATCACATATTATTAGTGTTTTTTATATTATTGCAGCAACAGTGCATGTCTTGGACGTTTGGTAGGTATGTCTGTTGTTGCCTGACAGTGATTTCTGTGCAGAAAGATTTTGCTCATCTTTTCACACAACAGCCTCAGTGCATTTATTTTATATTTATTTTCAAAATTTATTGACACAAATTCACATTCAGTCACTTGTCATAACCCTTTCTGGGTCAAGTTAACATCTCAGTCTTCCCCCAAATTTCAAAAGCTTTCTTTGTCCACCGAACACCACTTTGTGGTAGAAAATGGTCATGTACTTTGATGTGCATTTGTTTTTACTTGTTTTTCAGTCGAACGGGCTTACATCTTTCCAGATCCAAAATGACTGTGAACCTACATTTTGTCGCCATGTGTTATCATGACTGCTTTAGCGTCCTGCTCTACCTGAAGCCTCATCCTGACACTGCCCACAGCAGCAGTAATGCTCCCACTGCACAGAAGCACCTTAAGACAAATGCCACTGTTTCCAAAGTTGTGTGACAAAGTAGTGATTTAATGGCTCAGAATGACAATGATTTAAGACCTCAATGTACCACAGCTGCTTGAGTTTGTTGTTGAGCCTCCACAAAGATAACACTCTTTGATTGGATTTGCTCCTGATCTCAAACACCCGACTGTCTGATACCTTTGACAGCACAGCTCAGTCAGAGCAGCATAAGTTGGAGGTGTCACGGTCAGGGATTTAGTATTTTCCTCAAGAACACTTCTGCAAGATGCACAGTGAACAGCCGCGGTTTGCATCCGTATCAAATTACTCAGCAGGTTGACAGTTTGGATCCTGTCACCCAATTTGCACATCTGCTGACACTCTTTTTCCTCAATGGTTTAAGCTGCTGTAGCTCCAAAGTGTTTAAGAACGCGTGGGAACAATAACACAGCCACTGACGCCACGGGAGCACCAGAATACGAAGATAAATTTAGAAATGTGGGCTTTTTAAAAGGGTGATATCAACTGCCGGAGGACAGCTGTGCGTGCACATGTGCCTCGGCCACTCGAGAAATACAACCATATTTTTAGTCTCGCCTGTTGCTTAGCGACCAATGAACCCAAGCTGCTGTCTTTTTGACTGTTGCTCATGTGTGTGTGTGTGTGTGTGTGTGTGCGCCGCTTTTGACTTTTTCCCCACTAATTATGGTTACTTTGTTCCTCAGTTTTCCTCATTTAGCTGTTGAATATCAACATAATTTATTTATCTGTTCTTTGAAATTATTCTATTGCAGCAATAGTTTGGAAAATTGGCAGCTCAAATTTGATGGAAAAACTTTGGGACCCACTGCTTCCATGCACGTGCCTCTTCTTGTTTGCACCTTTAACCATTGTGTGTACATCTACGTGTATGTGTACAGCCCTTTGTGTGTCTATGTGTTACATTCTGTCCTGGCTGAATGCTGCATGCAGATTAATGAATCGGAATGGCGACATGACCCACAGGAAAATACAGAGAGAGGCACCAGGAATAATGGATCACACTGTTGATTGTTTGAAGTCAGAATTTTTTACTTGTATCCATTTTAATCCCTTTGAGGAGAAGTGCAATTCAACAAGGTCCACTGCACAGAAGCTTAACACACGTCCTACAATGTCAATTTCAAGACCACCCAGGAATCTATGGAATAGGAGCGACGCAGCAAAACCTGCACATCAATAATCCTAAAATCTGACACTGGCACACATTCATGTGTCCATTTATATACTAAGAAAAGCAACATTAATCAAACAGCCATGAGAATTTCTCATAGATCCGTAGATAGCAGAGATAAGCCACCTTGACACTTGCACAAATTCCATCCCCGCTGCCACACTGTCTTGTGTGCTGGTGAGTAAACTGGCTGTAAACTGTGCATCAACTACGTGAGGCCCTGTGCACAATGACACACTTTAACACGCAGTGTTTGCAAATAGGTTGTGCAATGTTCACAACTAGTTCACACACGTGGTACGACATTTACGCGTGCCAGAATTTTTTAACATTTCTAAATTTGCTTGGCGCACTGGCACGCAGCCTTGCACAGTTTACGCACAGTTTGCTCATAGGCCACGCACTGTGTGCCAGTGCAGGGATCAAATTTGTGCAAGTGTCAAGGTGGCTATAGTCTTAGTTATCCTTTGGCAATCAGTGTACCATATTCTAGTGCT